>NC_057810.1:327224220-327524220 GCF_018294505.1 Triticum aestivum | reverse complement strand
GTGAGTGGGGCGCACGACCCAGGCGTGGTGCGGGGAGGAGGTCGCGGCCCCGGGACGGCAACAAGTATGGCAGGCGCACGCGGGGGCGACCGTGGGCGCTTGCGGACGGCGAGGGGGACTGGACGGAGCGACAGCGGGGGGTGAGGCCATGCGGGGGTGCGTGCGGAGGCGAGGTCACCGGCGACCAGATGCAGCTGTGGTCGCGCGAGGGGCGATGGGCGAGGTAGCGGCGCGAGCGCGTGCGCGCTTCGGCGCGGCACGGGGCATAGAAGGGGAGAGGAAGAGAGGTCGGAGCCTCACTGCGGTTCGTAGGGAACGGGGCAGTGGGGGTTGAGGAGGAGGACGGTGACGAGCGGCGGAGGGGAAGCAGACCGGCAGGGAGGAGGAGCCAGTCCGGCGGGGGAGCTCCGGGCACCGGCGTCGACGTCAACGTGCAAGGACGAGGGGATCGGGAATCCTCCCGATCTAGATCCAATCGAGGGGGTGAAGTGGGGGAACGAGTGGGGCGACGGAGGGGGGGACGGCTAGGGTTTCGGGGGTTATGGGGAGTGCGGGGGTGGCCGGCTGGGCTCTTGCCCAGTTGGGCTGGTGGCCTGCTGGGCCGAAGCTTGGGGGGTTGTTTCCCTTTTTTGTTAGTCTTAGATTTAGTATTTTTTATTTTATTTTCTTTATTCCCTTTTCCGCTTTAATTCATTTTAAGTATTTAGACATTTTCTAAAAATGTGTTTACTTCACCATATTTACCTATACAATATTTGACACAGTCCGAGCATTTTAGTTTTGATGTTTGAAAACTTTCGTTGTTTGTCATATTTTGAATTTGATTTTTGGACCGGTTTTGAACTAACGAAAGATTAGCAACAGTAATGGAGGTGACGTGGCATCACTAGCAGAGTTTCACTGTAGCATCATTATCCGGACGTTACAGTAAATGGCTCTACAGGTTAGAGACAGAGCCGGAGGGTATGTGGGCACAGATTCTACGCAATAAGTATTTATAGTCGAAAACGCTTGCCGAGGTTACCGTGAGACCAACTGACTCGCCATTCTGGAAGGGACTCATGAGAACGAAGTTGTTCTTTTATAGGGTCAAATTCTTGGTTGGCAATGGAATGTCAACAAGATTTTGGGAGGATACGTGGTTAGGAGACATGCCCCTAGCTGTACAATATCCCATCCTTTACAACATTGTGCAACGTAAGGAGGATTATGTAGGCACAATATTTCAAATGATTCCCTTAAATATTCAGTTCAGACGTGTGTTAGTCGGTGTGAGATGGGAGGCCTGGGTGCACTTGGTTCGGAAATTGATAGACGTTCAATTATCTAACCAACCGGATTCGATGCACTAGAAGTTAGCTCGAAATGAGGTATTTACGGTTAAATCTTTCTACATGGGTCTGATTAATTCTGACGCAATCTTGCGATTGTTACATATTTGGAAGGTTAAGGTGCTCTTGCATATTAAAGTATTAATGTGGTTTGTTTACAAGCAAGTAATCCTCACTAAGGATAACTTAATATTGAGGCGATGGGTAGGTAGTTCATGTTGTTGTTTTTGTGATCATGATGAAACAATACAACATCTTTTCATTGAATGCCCACTCGCCAAATTGCTTTGGAGAACGATCCATATAGCCTTTAACATTAATCCTCCAGTCGACATTGAATCGTTGTTTGGGACGTGGTTAGCTGGGGTTGAGCATATTATTGCGGCTCGTATTCGGATTGGAATATGTGCGCTTCTTTAGGCTATATGAAATTGTAGAAATGATATGATTTTTAACAGACAAAACACTTTATCTTTCTTGCAGGTTATCTTCAGAGCTACCGCATGGATCCGTACATGGTCCTTACTCACCCCTATGGACTCCAGAGAACCTTTGGTTACTGGGTGCAACCAGTAGGAGATGGTAGTATGGGTTATATTCAACCGGTTCGGATGGCGGTCGCATAAAAGGATAGGAATCTAGGGAGCTTATCCTTTATATTGCCTTACCGGTTGAGATTTGAGCATGTTGTAGGACCTTGAAGTATGTCTAGAGGGGGGGTGATTAGACTACTTGACCAATAAAAACTTAACATTTTCCCAATTTTAGAGTTTGGCAGATTTTAGCTATTTTAGGACAAGTCAAGCAATCATCACACAATTCAAGCAAGCATGCAAAGAGTATATAGGCAGCGGAAATAAAAGCATGCAACTTGCAAGAAAGTAAAGGGAAGGGTTTGGAGGATTCAAACGCAATTGGAGACACGGATGTTTTTGGCGTGGTTCCGATAGGTGGTGCTATCGTACATCCACGTTGATGGAGACTTCAACCCATGAAGGGTAACGGCTGCGCGAGTCCACGGAGGGCTCCACCCACAAAGGGTCCACGAAGAAGCAACCTTGTCTATCCCACCATGGCCGTCGCCCATGAAGGACTTGCCTCACTAGCGGTAGATCTTCACGAAGTAGGCGATCTCCTTGCCCTTACAAACTCCTTGGTTTAACTCCACAATCTTGTCGGAGGCTCCCAAGTGACACCTAGCCAATCTAGGAGACACCACTCTCCAAGAAGTAAAAAAATGGTGTGTTGATGATGAACTCCTTGCTCTTGTGCTTCAAATGATAGTCTCCCCAACACTCAACTCTCTCTCATAGGTTTTGGATCTGGTGGAAAGAGGATTTGAGTGGAAAACAACTTGAGGAAGGCTAGAGATCAAGATTCATATGGTAGGAATGGAATATCTTGGCATCAACACATGAGTAGGTGGTTCTCTCTCAGAAATGGTAAGTTGGAAGTGTAGGTTCGTTCTGATGGCTCTCTCCACGAATGAAGAGGAGGTGGAGGGGTATATATAGCCTCCACACAAAATCTAACCGTTACACACAATTTACTAAACTCGGTGGGACCGAATTGTTAAACTCGGTTGGACCGATTTAGTAAACCTAGTGACCGTTAGTGATTTTCGGTGGGACTGACATGCATCTCGGTGAGACCGATTCGGTTAGGGTTAGGGCATAACGTAATCTCGGTAAGACCGATTACGCAAACTCGGTGAGACCGATTTGGTAAAAAGCTTTCTAGAGAGTTGGTCAGGTAAACTCGGTGGGACCGATTTGCTCTTTTCGGTGAGACCGAAATGTTACAAAAAGGAAACAGAGAGTTTACATTGCAATCTCGGTGGGACCGATCGCTCACTTCGGTTAGACCGAAACGTTACGAAGGGAAACAGAGAGATTACAATCCCATCTCGGTGAGACCGCGATCCCTATCGGTAAGACCGATTTGCTTAGGGTTTGTGGCAGTGGCTATGACTTTTGGAATCGGTGGCGCCGAATAGGAAGAATCGGTGTGATCGATTTTGGCTTTGGGTTTAGGTCATTTGTGGATGTGGGAAAGTAGTTGAGTGTTTTGGAGCATATCACTAAGCACATGAAGCAAGAGGCTCATTAAGCAACACATCATCCCTCCTTGATAGTATTGGATTTTCCTATACTAAAATGTAAAATGAAGAGTCTTGAGCTTTTGAGCTTGAGCCAATCCTTTGCCCTTAGTATTTTGAGGGATCCACTTTCATCATCCATGCCATGCCATTCATTGAGCTTTCCTTAACTAATAGTCTTGGAATAGCATTAGCTCAATGAGCTATATGTTGTTCTCAGTTACCAAAACCACCTAGGGATAGTTGCACTTTCAATCTCCCCCTTTTTGGTAATTGATGACAACATATAGATCAAAGCTTCGACAAATGATAATAAGATTGAATAACATCGTCGCTTTGAGAAGTATGTGATAAGCAAGAGCTCCCCCTAAATTTGTGCATGGGTTAAGATTTGCTTTGGACTGCAAATGCACAATGAATTAGGCTCATGGGTTACTCTTCCATGTCACATACATCTTGGTGGAGCGCTCAAAATAATAAACAATGAATACATGCACTCATCACCAAGCATAGTGAGTGATCACATAAGATAGATAGGATAATACCAAGCATGCATAAGTGTAGCTTATGATCAAACACATGATCATCATTGTCTCACAAGCATAGTATCTCAACCAAAAGCAAACAAAGTTTAAAGACCACCTAATAAAGCAAGAGAGAACAAAAGCAACACTCTCTCTCTCGAAGCCTATGATCTATACATTTTTCTCCCCCTTTGGCAACAAGTTACCAAAAAGTTCATAGAAAATGCATAGTGCTAGATCGACTCTCAGGCTTGATCTTCTGGTGGTGGTGTCCTGATGACTCCTTGGACGAAGGCTTCAGTTGAAGTAGAGGGTGCTGGAGTGGATGCTGGAGCTTGTTGCACTGGAACTGTAGGGGCAGTAGCTGGTGCTGAAGTTGTTGCTCTAGTGTCTGTCGCTGGCACTGCAACTGACCTCTGGGCTTTGGGTACTCTGGCAAACACATTTCTGGTAGTCTTGCCCTCCTTCTCCTGCATGTCCTCCTGCAACTGCTCTACAACTGACTGAATCTCAGTTACTTTAACATCAAGGTCATGGAATTTGAGTTCCATGATTCTCTCAAGGCTCTCCTGATTCTGAGTGACGGTGGCCAGTCCTTTCTCAATCCTCAGTGTAGATGCTATTAAGTAACCAAGCTGCTCCTGTTTGGTTTTCAAGAAATATTCAGATGCCTCCTCTTGAGTTGGCATCTTGGCAGCCTTCTCCTTCTTTGCCTTCTCCTTCTTCTCCTGAGCTTGAACTAATGATGGGTCATTATCATTCATGACAACCTCATTGTCCTCAAAGTCTGGATAAAGTGGAAAGTGTTCCTTATCCAATTGATATTTCCCTGTGCCCATCTTTGAGTTGATCAATTCCTGAATCTGAGGTGCATATCCACAGCTCCTCTTCTGATCTGCTGCAGTCCTCTTGATTGTTTCAATGATTAGGCTCATGACTTTGAACTTTTGTGGCACATCAAACACATGCAGCATGTTGATGGCATGTCCTCTGATCATGTTATGGTCACCAGACTTGGGCAACAAAGTGTGCCTCAGAATCCAATTGATGGTTGGCAATCCTGACAGCAGAAAGTGAACTGATCCAAACTTGTGAGTCTCTACTGTCTTGTCTGGAATTTCCTTGTACATGTGAGCCATTGAATTGTGACCCAACTTCTTCTTTGCATAAATGTCTAGGTCATCCTCATTTTCCTTGGGGGCATTTCTCAGACTTGCCCATTCTTCAACAGTGGATTGGTACCTTGTACCTTCAGACATCCAAACAATTCTACCATCTGGGTAAAAATGTGATGTGGACTAGAACTGCATGATAAGCTCATCATTCTAGTTGGTGAACTTCTGTCCAACAAAATCAGCAACTCCACAAGCAACAAAGCTTTCTTGCACTCTAGGATAGTGCTGCTCATTGTCCTTGATGTAGGTCCAGTCGACCCACCTCATGTCACAGACTATGGGCTTCTTATCCAACAGAATTGTTTCATAAAAGTCCTGATGTTCCTTTGTATGGAACCTGTAGTCAACAGCAGTTCTTCTTCTTGAAGCATATGGATCTTCCATCCTCCACAGTCTCAGCCCTGAATCCTTCCTGATTCTCATGTCCTCAGCCATAGGATGGGCATCATTGTGGTCTGGTATCTTGGGCTTGAGCTTTCTTAGGACCTGTCCTTCTTCATCTTCATCTTCAGCAACATTGGACACTGGGACCTTGTTCTTCTCAGCAGCTGGAATACTCCTAGTATTCCTCTTTGGAACTTACTTGGCCTTGGAGGCAGCCTTGGGTGCTTCCTTGGGCTTGGATGTTGCAGCCCCTGATCTGATTACATCACCCATAAGCTTAGGTGCCTTAGGTGCTGGTGCAGCATCCTCTTCCTCTTCATCAGAATCTCTTCTCATAGAGGGCTTTCCAAGGACCTTGGCAGTTGTGGTTCTTGCTCTCTTCTTTTTCTTGTCCTGATCACCATCATCCTCTGATTCAATTGTGAACTTCATAGTTTCACCAGTGGGGACTTTCTGAGGTTTGGAAGAAGTGACTTTCTTCTCAAGTGCTTCTTTGGGTTGAGCCTGAGCTGGCACTTGAGTTGACTTTCTGGCCTTTGGCATTGGTGTCCTCTTGGCAGGAACTTTCTTCTTCAGACCTGGCTTAGTGCTATGTGCAGAGCCATATTCCTTCTTGAGCACCACTTTCTTGGAAGTGGCCTCATCTTCCTCAACTTGGTAATCTTCATCCTCAGAATCTGAAGTTCTTTTCCTCCTTTGCCTAGTTGTTGCCTTAGGCAAATTGCTAGGAGTACTTCTGCCCCCTTCATCTGTAGTTGAGGGACTAGTGCCCTCACCCAAGTCCATCTGCTCTTCAGACCTGTTCTGGCTGTCACTCTGATCTGACATACTACAAAAGCTGACTGCTGATCCTGTGAAGAGTTATAGATGAGATAGAATAGATGAGCATCACAAAATGCAGAGATTTTTGCAAAAAATGATTCAAAAGTTCAGTTTTAGTTTTCCACAGAAAGCATTTCGGATTAACCGATTTTCAAACTCGGTGATACCGAAGCAGTTTTGGGACCTAAACTGATGATCTCGGTTGGACCGAGTCACAGTTTGGTGGCACCGAGACTGCTAGGGTTTCACAGAATCCTCAAATCGGTCGCACCGATTAGTAATTCTCGGTCAGACCGAGAGTCACTAGTGCAATAGCATAAGCCAAATCGGTGAGACCGAGTTTTTCAACTCGGTGGGTCCGAGATGGTTTCGGCAGAAACCTAACCCTAAAAATTTGAATCTCATCTAATCTATGGATTTCTTTGGCTGGATAGAAGAGTTTCAATCGTGGCAAAATTCAATAAAAATACAATGTGCTTGGAATCAGATGTGGATAGCACAAAGATCAAGTCCATACCCTAACTTGGCGGTGGACTTGCTACGGTGACAACGGTGGGGACAAAATCCGTTGACGGCGGCGGAGACCAGTGACAGGAGGCTGCTGGCGACGAGGAGACGATCCGGAGACCTCCGATGGCAGAGCGAGCTATTGCGCGGGCGAAGGGTTTCGGAGAAATTTCCAAAATTTTGCCCATGGCTATATATAGCCCGACCCTGTCGATGTGACCGAGTGGAACAACTCGGTGGCACCGAGATGCATAACTGTGTTCAGTTATAGCAAATCGGTGAGACCGAAAAGTTCAAATCGGTTGCACCGAGATTGAAAACTCAGATCAACTTGGTGCTCTCGGTAGGACCGAAATGGAGGAATCGGTCTGACCGAGAATCACAAAGAGGTTTTGGAAGTTTAAGTCTATGGAGAATCAGGGACTCTGAGTTCTCCTCACACAGAGTGGTTCGAATTTGACTTGATCAAATTTTGTGATGTAGCATGAATAGAGTTTGAGATGAGAAAAGCATAGATAGCTAAAGAAGGTTCTTAGGCATTCTTGTCCATCCACTTGGCTAAAAGAAAAGAACCCAAACAATCAAAACAACAAGTGGATGTCCTTTAATGAGTAAATTATGCACCAACATGCTCACACAATAAGATGGCAAATGAAATATGTGGCAAAGCATGCACAACCAATTCTAGCATCTATCAAACAATTGGCGATGACTAGGTCATCTATATATGAGTATATTGACTTAGGAGTCAAATGAGAACATTTGATCATAGGTCATACTCATCGTTTAAGCTCATGTGGGGTTACCACTTTTACATAATGCATTGATGTGTTCACACCATTAGAGTTGCTTTGACTCAATTCTTAGAGTTAAGCTCCCCCTAGATGTGAGATTCCCCCTTAGAGGGATGAACTAACCTTGGGTTTTGTCGATGATGACTTCATGTAGGCGTTGAAGATGTGGATGCTCAATTTTGGTGTAGATCATTTGGAGCAATCCTTTGGAGTGAGTTGCACTTTCAACTTACCTACATGGGTTAGTCCCACAAGGAACAAACAAGAATATCCATAGAGATAGAGTGATGCACACACAAGATGATGTCCATGAAATCATTAGGTTACCTTGTCCCTTGCCTTACCAACATGAGGGTTTGTGACTCCTTGAACTAGTGCAAGATGTGGAGGTTGATTGCACTTGTTCTTCCCAAAATGATATGAGTGAAGAGTGTTGGCGGAGTCACCCTCAAGAACTCTCTAGTTCTTCTTCTTTGGGATCCACATCATCTTGATGGGAATCCTTGGAGTTGTAGTTGTACTTGATGAAGTAGAACTTGACGTAGTCTTGGGGACCCACTTGAATGAGGCTTTAGGTGCTTCTTCAAATGCATCAAGCTCTTCTTGAAGCTTGTCATTGCCTTTATTCTTGTGGTCTAGTGGTGGAAGATCATCTTGAGCTTGTGTTCCCTTGAAGGAAGTAGGATCATACTTCTCTTGTTGAGGAACAAACTTCGTCTTGGGGTATTGATCTTCTTCCCACTCAACTCCATTGGCATTGAACTTTCGTTCAAAACCAACACCTTGATTCTTCCGGTGCCTTCCTTGCTTGCGTACAATTTCCTCGAATTGCTTACTCCCGGCAAGGCTCTTGTAAACACCTTTCTCTATAATTCCCTTCAATAAGCTATTTTCTTGCTCAAGTGTAACTTGGCTAAGAGAATCATTAGTGGAATCAAGAGAACTACTAGAAGCAACAATATAGGATTTGACATTATTATTGTTACTACTAGAGGAAGTATCTTTCTTGTACTTGTTACTAGACTTGACTTGAGGCATGTAAGTAGATAAGAGTAAACGCTTGGCAATATAAGAAGAACTTTTCTTGCGGAGATCATCATTGATTGCTTTTAAGAACTCATGCTCTTGCTCAAGATTGAGCTTTTCAAAGCGTAACTTCTCATGAGCCCTTAAAAGTTCTCGATGATCTTCGTAGATAGTTTCATGAGCTAACTTAAGAGAGTTTAGTTCTTTAGTTAGAAGCTCAATCTTCTCCTTATCATTGTCATTCGTTTTATCTTGATTAGCATGATTAATTGACGTTTCATCATAGTATTCATCACTAGAGTTGTCAACAAGTAAATCATCATCCACAAGCAAGTCATCTTCATCAGTATTGAAATCAACATACTCGGGATGTGTTACCTTTGGACCTTTGGCCATGAAGCATCTTCCAACACCTTCATTTGGTGAGTCAAATATGTCGTAGGAGTTGGTTGACACAAGTGCTAGGCCGGCAACACCTTCATCTTGAGTATATTCGGAGTCGGAGTGATAGCTTCTCTCGGAGTGATTGTCGGAGTCGGAGCCGGATACCCATTCACCAACATGAGCTTGATGTCTTCGTGTTGTGTAGCTCCTTGATGACTTGTCCTTCCTTTCCGAATCCTTGCTTCTCCGTGAGGGTCTTCGTTCATAACGATCATCTCTACTCCTCCTCTCTCTTGGTGGTGATTCTTCTCTTTTGCTCCTTCTTCTTGGAGAATCTTCTCTTCTTTTGTAGGGTGTCGTACAATGACAAAAGATCTTCTAGCCGAGAGCGCAATTGCTACAATTGTTGGAGACCCGGACACTATTCCAATGAGTCCACATTTTCTTATTACTCTTCAAAACAGCCCGAAGCATAGTAGACAATGTTCTATTGACTACTTCAGTTTGGCCATCAGTTTGGGGTGACAAGTAGTACTAAAAAGCAGTTTAGTCCCCAACTTAGCCCATAAACATCTCCAAAAGTGTCTAAGAAATTTAGTATCACGATCTGAAACAATAGTATTTGGCACACCATGCAAGCGAATAATTTCACGAAAGAACAAATCAGCAACATTAACAGCATCATCGCTTTTATGACATGGTATAAATTGTGCCATTTTCGAGAATCTATCCACGACAACAAATATGCTATCCCTCCCCTTCCTTGTTCGAGGTAAACCTAAAACAAAGTCCATAGATATATCCTCCCAAGGAACACTAGGTACAGGCAAAGGCATATATAAACCATGAGGATTGAGTCGTGACTTAGCTTTTTGACATGTAGTGCAGCGAGCAATAAAACGCTCAACATCCCGTCTCATCTTTGGCCAAAAGAAATGTGTAGCAAGTACGTCCTCCATCTTCTTCACGCCAAAGTGTCCCATTAATCCTCCTCCATGTGCCTCCTGCAACAACAAAAGACGAACGGAGCTAGCTGGAATGCATAGCTTGTTAGCACGAAACACAAATCCATCGTTAACAACAAACTTGTTCCACATTCTTCCTTCTTTACAATTCTGCATTACACCTTTAAAATCAGCATCATGCACATATTGATCTTTGATGGTCTCCAAACCAAATATTTTGAAGTCAAGTTGTGAAAGCATAGTATAGCGACGAGACAATGCATCAGCAATAACATTTTCTTTTCCCTTCTTGTGTTTAATGACATAAGGGAAAGTCTCAATGAATTCAACCCATTTAGCATGTCTACGATTCAGTTTAGCTTGACTTTTAATATGTTTCAAAGATTCATGATCAGAATGTATAACAAATTCTTTGGGCCATAAATAATGTTGCCATGTTTCTAAAGTCCGAACAAGAGCATATAATTCTTTATCATAAGTAGAATAATTCAGACTAGGCCCACTCAATTTTTCAGAAAAGTATGCAACAGGTTTGCCATCTTGTAATAACACACCTCCTAATCCACTTCCACTAGCATCACATTCAAGCTCAAAAGTCTTATTAAAATCAGGAAGTTGGAGTAAAGGAGCATGTGTCAACTTATCTTTCAATACCGAGAAGGCTTCTTCCTGTGCGGTACCCCAAAGAAAAGGCACATCTTTCTCATTGAGAGGTGCAGCAATGGTGCTGAAATCTCTCACAAAATGCCTATAGAATCCAGCGAGGCCAAGAAAACTCCTCACTTGTGTGACCGTTTTGGGTTGCGGCCAACTCTCAATAGCTTCAATCTTGGCTTTATCAACTTCAATTCCCTGTGGAGTAACAACATAGCCAAGAAAAGATACTCGGTCGATGCAAAAGGTGCACTTCCCAAGAAAAGAAGCTCTTGTACTTGACGCATAATCCCCTTCGTCTCCTCTGGATTGGTAAGGTATGGCGCACGGTTTGGCAGTGAAGCACTGGGAATTAAGTCAATCTGATGCTCAATCCCTCGAATAGGTGGTAATCCCGGTGGCACGTCTTGTGGAAAGACATCAGCGAACTCCTGCAAAATGTTAGTGATAGCAGGAGGCAAAGAGGAAGGCACGTCCTCGAATGAAAATAATGCCTCTTTGCACACAAAAGCATAGCAAACAGATTTGCTGAAATCTAGCTCATCAATATCAGATTTGGTGGCAAATAAACATGCACTTTTCAATTTAATTTCAGAAGCAACACTAGATGGTTTATGATTAGGCTTCATTTGTTGCTCAAATTTTGTTGCCACAATCTGATTTTCACTCTTATTCTTCTCTTGTTTTGCTTTATTAGCTCTATTAATATCATCTTTCAAAATAGAATCAGGAGTCATAGGAAGCAAAGTAATATTTTTATCCTTATGAACAAGAGTATACTGATTGTTTCTACCATGGTGTACAGAATTTTTATCAAATTGCCATGGTCTACCAAGTAATAAGGAACATGCTTGCATAGGTACCACATCACAATCAACATAATCAGCATATGTAGAGATACTAAAATGCACACGAACAGTACGTGTTACCTTAACCTTGCCGCTGTTGTTGAACCATTGGATGTAGTAAGGATGTGGATGTGGTCTTGTGGTGAGAGAAAGCTTCTCCACCATCTCCATGCTAGCCAAGTTGCTGCAGCTCCCTCCATCTATGATGACGCGCACAGAACGTTCTTTCACAACTCCCTTGGTATGGAACAAATTGTGCCTCTGATTTTGCTCAGCTTGTGTGACCTGCACACTCAAAACACGTTGAGCAACTAAACATTCATACCTGTCAGCGTCTTCGGGAGCCATATATTGCATCTCATGATCAGAATCATCTCCACCATGTTCTTCATGTGTAATAAGAGCCAAAGTCTCCTCATCATAGTCACTAGCGGACTCATATCCACCATCCGCGGTAGCAATCATCACACGCGGAGATTTGCATTCTCTCGCATAATGACCTCCTCCCTTACAACGACAACAAATAATATCACTTGTGTGCCCTGTTGATGCCATGGAAGAAGAAGAACTCTGTGCAGGCCCAGCAGGTGCGCTCTTGGCAGATAATGGTGGTTGTGCATGTTTTCTTGTATCATGACTGGAGGAGGCACCTGATTGAGGTGCTGGTGCAGTTGAAGTAGAAGATGCACGTGGTGTCCATGATGAAGGTCGGCCTGCAGAAAAGTTAGTTCGCGCCAATGCTTGTCGATCCTGCACTTCACGTTCAGCTTTACAAGCAAGATGGAATAAACGAGTGATATTAGTATACTCCTTATAGTCTAGAATGGTCTGAATCTCTCTATTTAATCCACCCAGAAAACGTGCAAGCATAGCTTCATTCTCCTCAACAATACCACGTCTAATCATGCCAGTTTGTAATTCCTGATAATATTCTTCTACAGAATTTTTTCCTTGTCTTAAGCGCTGTAATTTTTGAAGCAATTCACGTTGATAATATGGTGGAACCCAACGAGTACGCATAGCAGTTTTCAAAGCAGCCCAAGTAGTTGGAATAGGATATAATCTACAATGTTCAGACCACCATACACATGCAAAACTAGTGAAAGCACAAACAGCAGCGGCAACCCGTCTCTCCTCGGGATATTGTAAACATGTAAATCGTTGTTCAGTTTCTAACTCCCAAGTAAGATATATATCAGGAACATATCTACCCTCGAAAGGTGGAATATTTAATTTCAGTTTAGGAAGATGGTCATGATCTCGTACCTGAGGGAAAGCCCTACCATTGTGATTATTTGCATGTGGACGACCTGGTGGTTATGGTGCAGGTGGTTGCACGTAGTTCTGATTTTGAGCAACCTCATCCTCGTAATCTCCCACATAATCATCCGCCTCCGCATCAGCAGCAGGAGCCACAGAAGTATCAACAGCAGCACCAACAGTTTGGCCAAACGCAAGAGGAACACGGCTCGCTCGGCGGAGGTCTGTTTCGCGATGTGGAGGTAGTCGTTGTTGTTGTTGTTGGAGAGGTGCGTTAGGTGCAGCGGGTGGTGGTGGTGGAAGATGCGCGAGCAATTCATTAAACTTGTTATCGAGCTTTGTTTCGAACGTCTTCTCCATACCATCTATCTTCTCCGTGGCCTCTTCAAATCTGTTTAGCACATCTTGCACCTGTCCACTCATCATTTGCTGAAATTTATCATGCAAATCCTTATTCGTCATGTTCTCCCAGTCAGTCTCGTCGGCTTGTGATCCTGGCATGGTTAGCAGCAATAGAAACACACAAGAATCTGATCCTACAGACTACTAACAAGAGGTGGTGGTGGGTGTCACAAATCCGTCAAGCAAATCTCAAATTCTTACCAGTTCTTACCCAGCAGCAGGCGGTGATCGGCAACCGTTGTAGTCAAAAACTCTCAAAGCTTGGATAGAGCGATTACCAGGGAGAGTCAAACGCACGACGTAGATGTATGTGGAGCTGGGAAGGCTTATAATATGGTAGCAAAAAGGGTCAGCAATAATCAATTCAGAGATGCAAAGTTGAATAAACGCTCAACGACGGTACTGTGCTGGTCCTAGGCTAGACTGTGCTAGAGACGCGAGCCTAGAACACCAACAAAATCACGGCGCGGCACGTAAACAAGGGAAAAGCACACTCTGGATTTTTTTTCGCTCTTTTTTTTGCGCTCTTTTTTTTTGCGCTGCTTCTTTTTTTTTGCGAAAAATCACTATAATGGCGAGTGTCTCAAAACTCTTCCTAGGTCAAACTGACAGGATGGGCACGCAATTTTTTCGACCAATTTTTTTTTCGACTGCCCGGACCCAAAAACTGGAAACGGGTCAAAAAAACTTCCTATAATGGCACCTGTCTCAAAACACTCAGAAACACCTAAAAATAGGATAGCCAGAAAATTTTTCGAAAAATGCATTTTCGAAAATTTTTGGGCCTAAACGGAGGGTGGTTTCCGGACTCTTTTTTTTGCGATAGAGGCAAAGGTGTCCCGTCTTTCAATGAGATGATGGATATCGCTTTGGTGGAAGTCGACTTTGACGATCCGACTACGAACGTGCGAGGACGTCGCGCCTTAGCAATCGCTAAACTAACTCCGAGAGGTTATTGACCACGCCGGAGCACGATCAACCTGACCACGAGGGTCTGTTTCCTGCGAGCAAACAAAGAACTAGCAAGAAACTAAGATTGCAATCTGGATATTGCGAATATAAGATGAAAGCTTTATTGATCAAGGTGGGGTTCTGTGACGCCTTTGTCTGGTCGTTGAACACAAACGAAGTACGTGAAGTTGCAGCTATGGCGAACTTTAATCTAAACAAAACCCAAAGTCTAAACGGTGCCCTAAGGGCTGTATATATGGAGGAAGAGAGGGGGAATTTCGTGGCCCTTGGTGGAGGGGTCCGAAATCAACCCTATCTCTTGTTTCCCCACACATACAGACTCTAAAAATAGCCTATACTTATGTATTTCGAAATTACATGGGCCTGGCCCAATAAAAAGGTGACGCAGCACCTATAATAGCCTCTGGACGAAATTTATGAAGTGGCATCTTGTATATTCTGTCCAAGGCTTCGTGCACTCGTTATTGAAGGAAATATGCCCTAGAGGCAATAATAAAGTTATTATTTATTTCCTTATAATCATGATAAATGTTTATTATTCATGCTAGAATTGTATTTACCGGAAACATAATACATGTGTGAATACATAGACAAAACAAAGTGTCACTAGTATGCCTCTACTTGACTAGCTCGTTAATCAAAGATGGTTATGTTTCCTAACCATGAACAATGAGTTGTTATTTGATTAACGAGGTCACATCATTAGTAGAATGATCTGATTGACATGACCCATTCCATTAGCTTAGCACACGATCGTTTAGTATGTTGCTATTGTTTTCTTCATGACTTATACATGTTCCTATGACTATGAGATTATGCAACTCCCGTTTACCGGAGGAACACTTTGGGTACTACCAAACGTCACAACGTAACTGGGTGATTATAAAGGAGTACTACAGGTGTCTCCAATGGTCGATGTTGGGTTGGCGTATTTCGAGATTAGGATTTGTCACTCCGATTATCGGAGAGGTATCTCTGGGCCCTCTCGGTAATACACATCACATAAGCCTTGCAAGCATTACAACTAATATGTTAGTTGTGAGATGATGTATTACGGAACGAGTAAAGAGACTTGCCGGTAACGAGATTGAACTAGGTATTGGATACCGACGATCGAATCTCGGGCAAGTAACATACCGATGACAAAGGGAACAACGTATGTTGTTATGCGGTCTGACCGATAAAGATCTTCGTAGAATATGTAGGAGACAATATGGGCATCCAGGTCCCGCTATTGGTTATTGACCAGAGACGTGTCTCGGTCATGTCTACATTGTTCTCGAACCCGTAGGGTCCGCACGCTTAAGGTTACGATGACAGTTATATTATGAGTTTATGCATTTTGATGTACCGAAGGTTGTTCGGAGTCCCGGATGTGATCACGGACATGACGAGGAGTCTCGAAATGGTCGAGACGTAAAGATTGATATATTGGAAGCCTATATTTGGATATCGGAAGTGTTCCGGGTGAAATCGGGATTTTACCGGAATACCGGGAGGGTTACCGGAACCCCCCGGGAGCTATTTGGGCCATAGTGGGCCTTAGTGGAAAAGAGAAGGGGCTGCCCTAGATGGGCTGCGCGCCCCCCCTTCCCCTAGTCCTATTAGTACTAGGAGAGGTGGCCGGCCCCCTCCTCCTCTTTTCCCCTCCGAGGAATCCTAGTTGGACTAGGATTGGAGGGGGAATCCTACTCCCAGTGGGAGTAGGACTCTCCTGCGCCTCCCCCCCTTGGCCGGCCAGCCTCCCCTCCTCTCCTCCTTTATATACGGAGGCAGGGGCACCTCTAAACACACAAGTTGACACAAGTTGATCCACGTGATCTATTCCTTAGCCGTGTGCGGTGCCCCCTGCCACCATATTCCTCGATAATACTGTAGCGGAGTTTAGGCGAAGCCCTGCTGCTGTAGTTCATCAAGATCATCACCACGCCATCGTGCTGACGAAACTCTTCCCCGACACTTTGCTGGATCGGAGTCCGGGGATCGTCATCGAGCTGAACGTGTGCTCGAACTCGGAGGTGCCGTAGTTTCGGTACTTGATCGGTTGGATCGTGAAGACGTACGACTACTTCCTCTACGTCGTGTCATCGCTTCCGCAGTCGGTCTGCGTTGGGTACGTAGACAATACTCTCCCCTCGTTGCTATGCATCACATGATCCTGTGTGTGCGTAGGAAATTTTTTGAAATTACTACGAAACCCTACAGTGGTATCAGAGCCTAGGTTATTTATGTTGATGTTATATGCACGAGTAGAACACAAGTGAGTTGTGGACGATACAAGTCATACTACCTACCATCATGTCATACTTTGGTTCGGCGGTATTGTTGGACGAGACGACCTGGACCAACCTTACGCATACGCTTACGCGAGACCGGTTCCCTCGACGTGCTTTGCACAGAGATGGCTTGCGGGCGACTGTCTCTCCAACTTTAGTTGAACCAAGTATGGCTACGCCCGGTCCTTGCGAAGGTTAAAACGGAGTCTATTTGACAAACTATCGTTGTGGTTTTGATGCGTAGGTGAGATTGGTTCTTACTTAAGCCCGTAGCAGCCACGTAAAACATGCAACAACAAAGTAGAGGACGTCTAACTTGTTTTTGCAGGGCATGTTGTGATGTGATATGGTCAAAGCATGATGCTGAATTTTATTGTATGAGATGATCATGTTTTGTAACCGAGTTATCGGCAACTGGCAGGAGCCATATGGTTGTCGCTTTATTGTATGCAATGCAATCGCGATGTAATGCTTTACTTTATTACTAAACGGTAGTGATAGTCGTGGAAGCATAAGATTGGCGAGACGACAACGATGCTACGATGGAGATCAAGGTGTCGCGCCGGTGACGATGGTGATCATGACGGTGCTTCGGAGATGGAGATCACAAGCACAAGATGATGATGGCCATATCATATCACTTATATTGATTGCATGTGATGTTTATCTTTTTATGCATCTTATCTTGCTTTGATTGACGGTAGCATTATAAGATGATCTCTCACTAAATTATCAAGAAGTGTTCTCCCTGAGTATGCACCGTTGCCAAAGTTCGTCGTGCCCAGACACCACGTGATGATCGGGTGTGATAAGCTCTACGTCCATCTACAACGGGTGCAAGCCAGTTTTGCACACGCAGAATACTCAGGTTAAACTTGACGAGCCTAGCATATGCAGATATGGCCTCGGAACACGGAGACCGAAAGGTCGAGCGTGAATCATATAGTAGATATGATCAACATAACGATGTTCACCATTGAAAACTACTCCATCTCACGTGATGATCGGTCATGGTTTAGTTGATTTGGATCACGTAATCACTTAGAGGATTAGAGGGATGTCTATCTAAGTGGGAGTTCTTAAATAATATGATTAATTGAACTTAAATTTATCATGAACTTAGTACCTGATAGTATCTTGCTTGTTTATGTTGATTGTAGATAGATGGCTCGTGCTGTTGTTCCGTTGAATTTTAATGCGTTCCTTGAGAAAGCAAAGTTGAAAGATGATGGTAGCAATTACACGGACTGGGTCCGTAACTTCAGGATTATCCTCATTGCTGCACAGAAAAATTACGTCCTGGAAGCACCGCTGGGTGCTAGGCCTGCTGCTGGAGCAACACCAGATGTTATGAATGTCTGGCAGAGCAAAGCTGATGACTACTCGATAGTTCAGTGTGCCATGCTTTACGGCTTAGAATCGGGACTTCAACGACGTTTTGAACGTCATGGAGCATATGAGATGTTCCAGGAGTTGAAGTTAATATTTCAAGCAAATGCCCGAATTGAGAGATATGAAGTCTCCAATAAGTTCTATAGCTGCAAGATGGAGGAGAACAGTTCTGTCAGTGAGCATATACTCAAAATGTCTGGGTATAATAATCACTTGATTCAATTGGGAGTTAATCTTCCGGATGATTGCGTCATTGACAGAATTCTCCAATCACTACCACCAAGCTACAAGAGCTTCGTGATGAACTATAATATGCAAGGGATGAACAAGACTATTCCCGAGCTCTTCGCAATGCTGAAAGCTGCGGAGGTAGAAATCAAGAAGGAGCATCAAGTGTTGATGGTTAACAAGACCACTAGTTTCAAGAAAAAGGGCAAAGGGAAGAAAAAGGGGAACTTCAAGAAGAACGGCAAGCAAGTTGCTGCTCAAGAGAAGAAACCCAAGTCTGGACCTAAGCCTGAAACTGAGTGCTTCTACTGCAAGCAGACTGGTCACTGGAAGCGGAACTGCCCCAAGTATTTGGCGGATAAGAAGGATGGCAAGGTGAACAAAGGTATATGTGATATACATGTTATTGATGTGTACCTTACTAGAGCTCGCAGTAGCACCTGGGTATTTGATACTGGTTCTGTTGCTAATATTTGCAACTCGAAACAGGGACTACGGAATAAGCGGGCACTGGCAAAGGACGAGGTGACGATGCGCGTGGGAAACGGTTCCAAAGTCGATGTGATCGCAGTCGGCACGCTACCTCTACATCTACCTTTGGGATTAATATTAGACCTAAGTAATTGTTATTTGGTGCCAGCGTTGAGCATGAACATTATATCTGGATCTTGTTTAATGCGAGACGGTTATTCATTTAAATCAGAGAATAATGGTTGTTCTATTTATATGAGTAATATCTTTTATGGTCATGCACCCTTGAAGAGTGGTCTATTCTTATTGAATCTCGATAGTAGTAATACACATATTCATAATGTTGAAGCCAAAAGATGCAGAGTTGATAACGAAAGTGCAACTTATTTGTGGCACTGTCGTTTAGGTCATATCGGTATAAAGCGCATGAAGAAACTCCATGCTGATGGACTTTTGGAACCACTTGATTATGAATCACTTGGTACTTGCGAACCGTGCCTCATGGGCAAGATGACTAAAACACCGTTCTCCGGTACTATGGAGAGAGCAACAGATTTGTTGGAAATCATACATACCGATGTATGTGGCCCGATGAATATTGAGGCTCGTGGCGGATATCGTTATTTTCTCACCTTCACAGATGATTTAAGCAGATATGGGTATATCTACTTAATGAAACATAAGTCTGAAACATTTGAAAAGTTCAAAGAATTTCAGAGTGAAGTTGAAAATCATCGTAACAAGAAAATAAAGTTTCTACGATCTGATCATGGAGGAGAATATTTGAGTTACGAGTTTGGTGTACATTTGAAAAACTGTGGAATAGTTTCGCAACTCACGCCACCCGGAACACCACAGCGTAATGGTGTGTCCGAACGTCGTAATCGTACTTTACTAGATATGGTGCGATCTATGATGTCTCTTACTGATTTACCGCTATCATTTTGGGGATATGCTTTAGAGACGGCCGCATTCACGTTAAATAGGGCACCATCAAAATCCGTTGAGACGACGTCTTATGAACTGTGGTTTGGCAAGAAACCAAAGTTGTCGTTTCTTAAAGTTTGGGGCTGCGATGCTTATGTGAAAAAGCTTCAACCTGATAAGCTCGAACCCAAATCGGAGAAATGTGTCTTCATAGGATACCCAAAGGAAACTATTGGGTACACCTTCTATCACAGATCCGAAGGCAAGACATTCGTTGCTAAGAATGGATCATTTCTAGAGAAGGAGTTTCTCTCGAAAGAAGTGAGTGGGAGGAAAGTAGAACTTGACGAGGTAACTGTACCTGCTCCCTTACTGGAAAGTAGTTCATCACAGAAAACTGTTTCAGTGACACCTACACCAGTTAGTGAGGAAGCCAATGATAATGATCATGAAACTTCAGATCAAGATACTACTGAACCTCGTAGATCAACCAGAGTAAGATCCGCACCAGAGTGGTACGGAAATCCTGTTCTGGAAGTCATGCTACTAGATCATGATGAACCTACGAACTATGAAGAAGCGATAGTGAGCCCAGATTCCGCAAAGTGGCTTGAAGCCATGAAATCTGAGATGGGATCCATGTATGAGAACAAAGTATGGACTTTGGTTGACTTGCCCGATGATCGGCAAGCAATTGAGAATAAATAGATCTTTAAGAAGAAGACTGACGCTGATGGTAATGTTACTGTCTACAAAGCTCGACTTGTCGCAAAAGGTTTTCGGCAAGTTCAAGGGATTGACTACGATGAGACCTTCTCACCCGTAGCGATGCTTAAGTCCGTCCGAATCATGTTAGCAATTGCCGCATTTTATGATTATGAAATTTGGCAGATGGATGTCAAAACTGCATTCCTGAATGGATTTCTGGAAGAAGAGTTGTATATGATGCAACCGGAAGGTTTTGTCGATCCAAAGGGAGCTAACAAAGTGTGCAAGCTCCAGCGATCCATTTATGGACTGGTGCAAGCCTCTCGGAGTTGGAATAAACGTTTTGATAGTGTGATCAAAGCATTTGGTTTTATACAGACTTTCGGAGAAGCCTGTATTTACAAGAAAGTGAGTGGGAGCTCTGTAGCATTTCTGATATTATATGTGGATGACATATTACTAATTGGAAATGATATAGAATTTCTGGATAGCATAAAGGGATACTTGAATAAAAGTTTTTCAATGAAAGACCTCGGTGAAGCTGCTTACATATTAGGCATTAAGATCTATAGAGATAGATCAAGACGCTTAATTGGACTTTCACAAAGCACATACCTTGACAAGATTTTGAAGAAATTCAAAATGGATCAAGCAAAGAAAGGATTCTTGCCTGTATTACAAGGTGTGAAATTGAGTAAGACTCAATGCCCGACCACTGCAGAAGATAGAGAGAATATGAAAGATGTTCCCTATGCATCAGCCATAGGCTCTATCATGTATGCAATGCTGTGTACCAGACCTGATGTGTGCCTTGCTATAAGTTTAGCAGGGAGGTACCAAAGTAATCCAGGAGTGGATCACTGGACAGCGGTCAAGAACATCCTGAAATACCTGAAAAGGACTAAGGATATGTTTCTCATATATGGAGGTGGCAAAGAGCTCATCGTAAAAGGTTACGTTGATGCAAGCTTTGACACTGATCCGGACGATTCTAAATCGCAAACCGGATACGTGTTTACATTAAACGGTGGAGCTGTCAGTTGGTGCAGTTCTAAACAAAGCGTCGTAGCGGGATCTACATGTGAAGCGGAATACATAGCTGCTTCGGAAGCAGCAAATGAAGGAGTCTGGATGAAGGAGTTCATATCCGATCTAGGTGTCATACCTAGTGCATCGGGTCCAATGAAAATCTTTTGTGACAATACTGGTGCAATTGCCTTGGCAAAGGAATCCAGATTTCACAAAAGGACCAAACACATCAAGAGACGCTTCAACTCCATCCGGGATCTAGTCCAGGTGGGAGACATAGAGATTTCCAAGATACATACGGATCTAAATGTTGCAGACCCATTGACTAAGCCTCTTCCACGAGCAAAACATGATCAGCACCAAGGCTCCATGGGTGTTAGAATCATTACAGTGTAATCTAGATTATTGACTCTAGTGCAAGTGGGAGACTGAAGGAAATATGCCCTAGAGGCAATAATAAAGTTATTATTTATTTCCTTATAATCATGATAAATGTTTATTATTCATGCTAGAATTGTATTTACCGGAAACATAATACATGTGTGAATACATAGACAAAACAAAGTGTCACTAGTATGCCTCTACTTGACTAGCTCGTTAATCAAAGATGGTTATGTTTCCTAACCATGAACAATGAGTTGTTATTTGATTAACGAGGTCACATCATTAGTAGAATGATCTGATTGACATGACCCATTCCATTAGCTTAGCACACGATCGTTTAGTATGTTGCTATTGTTTTCTTCATGACTTATACATGTTCCTATGACTATGAGATTATGCAACTCCCGTTTACCGGAGGAACACTTTGGGTACTACCAAACGTCACAACGTAACTGGGTGATTATAAAGGAGTACTACAGGTGTCTCCAATGGTCGATGTTGGGTTGGCGTATTTCGAGATTAGGATTTGTCACTCCGATTGTCGGAGAGGTATCTCT
This sequence comes from Triticum aestivum, assembly GCF_018294505.1. Classification (NCBI taxonomy): domain Eukaryota; kingdom Viridiplantae; phylum Streptophyta; class Magnoliopsida; order Poales; family Poaceae; genus Triticum; species Triticum aestivum. The sequence goes on along the minus strand of NC_057810.1, from coordinate 327,502,102 downwards.
GGGCCCTCTCGGTAATACACATCACATAAGCCTTGCAAGCATTACAACTAATATGTTAGTTGTGAGATGATGTATTACGGAACGAGTAAAGAGACTTGCCGGTAACGAGATTGAACTAGGTATTGGATACCGACGATCGAATCTCGGGCAAGTAACATACCGATGACAAAGGGAACAACGTATGTTGTTATGCGGTCTGACCGATAAAGATCTTCGTAGAATATGTAGGAGCCAATATGGGCATCCAGGTCCCGCTATTGGTTATTGACCAGAGACGTGTCTCGGTCATGTCTACATTGTTCTCGAACCCGTAGGGTCCGCACGCTTAAGGTTACGATGACAGTTATATTATGAGTTTATGCATTTTGATGTACCGAAGGTTGTTCGGAGTCCCGGATGTGATCACGGACATGACGAGGAGTCTCGAAATGGTCGAGACGTAAAGATTGATATATTGGAAGCCTATATTTGGATATCGGAAGTGTTCCGGGTGAAATCGGGATTTTACCGGAATACCGGGAGGGTTACCGGACCCCCCCCCCCCCGGGAGCTATTTGGGCCATAGTGGGCCTTAGTGGAAAAGAGAAGGGGCTGCCCTAGATGGGCTGCACGCCCCCCCTTCCCCTAGTCCTATTAGGACTAGGAGAGGTGGCCGGCCCCCTCCTCCTCTTTTCCCCTCCGAGGAATCCTAGTTGGACTAGGATTGGAGGGGGAATCCTACTCCCAGTGGGAGTAGGACTCTCCTGCGCCTCCCCCCCTTGGCCGGCCAGCCTCCCCTCCTCTCCTCCTTTATATACAGAGGCAGGGGCACCTCTAAACACACAAGTTGACACAAGTTGATCCACGTGATCTATTCCTTAGCCGTGTGCGGTGCCCCCTGCCACCATATTCCTCGATAATACTGTAGCGGAGTTTAGGCGAAGCCCTGCTGCTGTAGTTCATCAAGATCGTCACCACGCCGTCGTGCTGACGAAACTCTTCCCCGACACTTTGCTGGATCGGAGTCCGGGGATCGTCATCGAGCTGAACGTGTGCTCGAACTCGGAGGTGCCGTAGTTTCGGTACTTGATCGGTTGGATCGTGAAGACGTATGACTACTTCCTCTACGTCGTGTCATCGCTTCCGCAGTCGGTCTGCGTTGGGTACGTAGACAATACTCTCCCCTCGTTGCTATGCATCACATGATCCTGTGTGTGCGTAGGAAATTTTTTGAAATTACTACGAAACCCTACAGTTATGGTGGCTTCAAAGACCTGAAATCATCACTTGTAACTTTGTTCTTGTTCCCCTTGCGCATGCCATCATCTCCATGCTTGTTCTTGCTCCAATGTTCATCCTTCTCCAAGCTAGGCCCTTCATTTGTAAGCAAAACAAATGTATCCAATTTAGGCAGCATCATATTCTCATGAACATTAGAATCATTACCAAGAAACGAAAGTACCTGGTAATTGAGTTGGCGTGCGCGAGCTCTAGTAATTGGTCCAGTATGTATAGCAGCAGGGACTGTGGGTGTAACAATGGTATTGATGTCCTCATCATCCTCCCCTTCTTGAAATGAAGTCATCCTCGACGGAAGCTCATCTTCCTCACCCAAATAAGGCTTCAAATCTGCAATGTTAAAAGTGGGACTAACCCCAAAATCTGCAGGCAGCTCAAGTTTATATGCATTATCATTTATTTTCTCTAACACCTTAAAGGGACCATCAGCCCATGGCATGAGCTTTGATTTGCGCAAATCAGGAAATCTATCCTTACGCAAATGTAACCAAACAAGATCTCCAGGTGCAAACACAACATGTTTTCTACCCTTATCTCCAGCAAGTTTATATTTGGCATTCATACGCTCAATGTTTTCCTTAGTTAACTCATGCATTTTTAAAATCAATTCAGCATGTTGTTTAGCATCAAAAATAACCTTCTCCGAAGATGGAAGAGGCAACAAATCAATAGGTGCACGAGGTAGGAAACCATACACAACTTCAAAAGGGCACATCTTAGTAGTAGAATGCAATGAAAGATTATAAGCAAATTCAATATGAGGCAAGCATTCCTCCAACATTTTCTTATTACTCTTCAAAACAGCCCGAAGCATAGTAGACAATGTTCTATTGACTACTTCAGTTTGGCCATCAGTTTGGGGGTGACAAGTAGTACTAAAAAGCAGTTTAGTCCCCAACTTAGCCCATAAACATCTCCAAAAGTGGCTAAGAAATTTAGTATCACGATCTGAAACAATAGTATTTGGCACACCATGCAAGCAAATAATTTCACGAAAGAACAAATCAGCAACATTAACAGCATCATCGCTTTTATGACATGGTATAAAGTGTGCCATTTTCGAGAATCTATCCACGACAACAAATATGCTATCCCTCCCCTTCCTTGTTCGAGGTAAACCTAAAACAAAGTCCATAGATATATCCTCCCAAGGAACACTAGGTACAGGCAAAGGCATATATAAACCATGAGGATTGAGTCGTGACTTAGCTTTTTGACATGTAGTGCAGCGAGCAATAAAACGCTCAACATCCCGTCTCATCTTTGGCCAAAAGAAATGTGTAGCAAGTACGTCATCTGTCTTCTTCACGCCAAAGTGTTCCATTAATCCTCCTCCATGTGCCTCCTGCAACAACAAAAGACGAACGGAGCTAGCTGGAATGCATAGCTTGTTAGCATGAAACACAAATCCATCGTTAACGACAAACTTGTTCCACATTCTTCCTTCTTTACAATTCTGCATTACATCTTTAAAATCAGCATCATGCACATATTGATCTTTGATGGTCTCCAAACCAAATATTTTGAAGTCAAGTTGTGAAAGCATAGTATAGCGACGAGACAATGCATCAGCAATAACATTTTCTTTTCCCTTCTTGTGTTTAATGACATAAGGGAAAGTCTCAATGAATTCAACCCATTTAGCATGTCTACGATTCAGTTTAGCTTGACTTTTAATATGTTTCAAAGATTCATGATCAGAATGTATAACAAATTCTTTGGGCCATAAATAATGTTGCCATGTTTCTAAAGTCCGAACAAGAGCATATAATTCTTTATCATAAGTAGAATAATTCAGACTAGGCCCACTCAATTTTTCAGAAAAGTATGCAACAGGTTTGCCATCTTGTAATAACACACCTCCTAATCCAATTCCACTAGCATCACATTCAAGCTCAAAGCCTTATTAAAATCAGGAAGTTGGAGTAAAGGAGCATGTGTCAACTTATCTTTCAATACCGAGAAGGCTTCTTCCTGTGCGGTACCCCAAAGAAAAGGCACATCTTTCTTTGTAAGCTCATTGAGAGGTGCAGCAATGGTGCTGAAATCTCTCACAAAACGCCTATAGAATCCAGCGAGGCCAAGAAAACTCCTCACTTGTGTGACCGTTCTGGGTTGCGGCCAACTCTCAATAGCTTCAATCTTGGCTTTATCAACTTCAATTCCCTGTGGAGTAACAACATAGCCAAGAAAAGATACTCGGTCGATGCAAAAGGTGCACTTCCCAAGGTTACCAAACAAACATGCATCATGTAGAGCAATAAAAACAGCACGTAAATGTTCCAAATGTTCTTCCAAAGATCTGCTATAAATCAGTATATCATCAAAATAGACTACCACAAATCGTCCAATGAAAGCACGTAAAACTTCGTTCATTAGTCTCATGAAAGTACTAGGCGCATTAGTTAACCCAAAAGGCATGACTAACCACTCATATAATCCAAACTTAGTTTTAAATGTTGGTTTCCATTCATCCCCCAATTTCATACGAATTTGATGGTATCCACTATGCAAATCAACTTTGGAGAATATTGTAGAGCCACTCAATTCATCAAGCATATCATCTAGCCTAGGAATAGGATGACGATAATGAATAGTAATATTATTAATGCCTCTACAATCAACACACATACGCGATGTACCATCCTTTTTTGGCACTAGAATAATAGGACAGCACAAGGACTAAGGGATTCGCGTATATAACCTTTGTCGAGAAGCTCTTGTACTTGACGCATACTCTCCTTCATCTCCTCTGGATTGGTAAGGTATGGCGCACGGTTTGGCAGTGAAGCACTGGGAATTAAGTCAATCTGATGCTCAATCCCTCGAATAGGTGGTAATCCCGGTGGCACGTCTTGTGGAAAGACGTCAGCGAACTCCTGCAAAATGTTAGTGATAGCAGGAGGCAAAGAGGAAGGAACGTCCTCGAATGAAAATAATGCCTCTTTGCACACAAAAGCATAGCAAACAGATTTGCTGAAATCTAGCTCATCAATATCAGATTTGGTGGCAAATAAACATGCACTTTTCAATTTAATTTCAGAAGCAACACTAGATGGTTTATGATTAGGCTTCATTTGTTGCTCAAATTTTGTTGCCACAATCTGATTTTCACTCTTATTCTTCTCCTGTTTTGCTTTATTAGCTCTATTAATATCATCTTTCAAAATAGAATCAGGAGTCATAGGAAGCAAAGTAATATTTTTATCCTTATGAACAAGAGTATACTGATTGTTTCTACCATGGTGTACAGAATTTTTATCAAATTGCCATGGTCTACCAAGTAATAAGGAACATGCTTGCATAGGTACCACATCACAATCAACATAATCAGCATATGTAGAGATACTAAAATGCACACGAACAGTACGTGTTACCTTAACCTTGCCGCTGTTGTTGAACCATTGGATGTAGTAAGGATGTGGATGTGGTCTTGTGGTGAGAGAAAGCTTCTCCACCATCTCCATGCTAGCCAAGTTGCTGCAGCTCCCTCCATCTATGATGACGCGCACAGAACGTTCTTTCACAACTCCCTTAGTATGGAACAAATTGTGCCTCTGATTTTCCTTAGCTTGTGTGACCTGCACACTCAAAACACATTGAGCAACTAAACATTCATACCTGTCAGTGTCTTCGGGAGCCATATATTGCGTCTCATGATCAGAATCATCTCCACCATGTTCTTCATGTGTAATAAGAGCCAAAGTCTCCTCATCATAGTCACTAGCGGACTCATATCCACCATCCGCGGTAGCAATCATCACACGCGGAGATTTGCATTCTCTTGCATAATGACCTCCTCCCTTACAACGACAACAAATAATATCACTTGTGTGCCCTGTTGATGCCATGGAAGAAGAAGAACTCTGTGCAGGCCCAGCAGGTGCGCTCTTGGCAGATAATGGTGGTTGTGCATGTTTTCTTGTATCACGACTGGAGGAGGCACCTGATTGAGGTGCTGGTGCAGTTGAAGTAGAAGATGCACGTGGTGTCCATGATGAAAGTCGGCCTGCAGAAAAGTTAGTTCGCGCCAATGCTTGTCGATCCTACACTTCACGTTCAGCTTTACAAGCAAGATGGAATAAACGAGTGATATTAGTATACTCCTTATAGTCTAGAATGGTCTGAATCTCTCTATTTAATCCACCCAGAAAACGTGCAAGCATAGCTTCATTCTCCTCAACAATACCACATCTAATCATGCCAGTTTGTAATTCCTGATAATATTCTTCTATAGAATTTTTTCCTTGTCTTAAGCGCTGTAATTTTTGAAGCAATTCACGTTGATAATATGGTGGAACCCAACGAGTACGCATAGCAGTTTTCAAAGCAGCCCAAGTAGTTGGAATAGGATATAATCTACAATGTTCAGACCACCATACACATGCAAAACTAGTGAAAGCACAAACAACAGCGGCAACCCGTCTCTCCTCGGGATATTGTAAACATGTAAATCGTTGTTCAGTTTCTAACTCCCAAGTAAGATATATATCAGGAACATATCTACCCTCGAAAGGTGGAATATTTAATTTTAGTTTAGGAAGATGGTCATGATCTCGTACCTGAGGGAAAGCCCTACCATTGTGATTATTTGCATGTGGACGACCTGGTGGTTATGGTGCAGGTGGTTGCACGTAGTTCTAATTTTGAGCAACCTCATCCTCGTAATCTCCCACATAATCACCCTCCTCCGCATCAGCAGCAGGAGCCACAGAAGTATCAACAGCAGCACCAACAGTTTGGCCAAACGCAAGAGGAACACGGCTCGCTCGGCGGAGGTCTGTTTCGCGATGTGGAGGTAGTCGTTGTTGTTGTTGTTGGAGAGGTGCGTTAGGTGCAGCGGGTGGTGGTGGTGGAAGACGCGCGAGCAATTCATTAAACTTGTTATCGAGGTTTGTTTCGAACGTCTTCTCCATGCCATCTATCTTCTCCATGGCCTCTTCAAATCTGTTTAGCATATCTGGCACCTGTCCTCTCATCATTTGCTGTAATTTATCATGCAAATCCTTATTCGTCATGTTCTCCCAGTCAGTCTCGTCGGCTTGTGATCCTGGCATGGTTAGCAGCAATAGAAACACACAAGAATATGATCCTACAGACTACTAACAAGAGGTGGTGGTGGGTGTCACAAATCCGTCAAGCAAATCTCAAATTCTTACCAGTTCTTACCCAGCAGCAGGCGGTGATCGGCAACCGTTGTAGTCAAAAACTCTCAAAGCTTGGATAGAGCGATTACCAGGGAGAGTCAAACGCACGACGTAGATGTATGTGGAGCTGGGAAGGCTTATAATATGGTAGCAAAAAGGGTCAGCAATAATCAACTCAGAGATGCAAAGTTGAATAAACGCTCAACGACGGTACTGTGCTGGTCCTAGGCTAGACTGTGCTAGAGACGCGAGCCTAGAACACCAACAAAATCACGGCACGGCACGTAAACAAGGGAAAAGCACACTCTGGATTTTTTTTTCGCTCTTTTTTTGCGCTGTTTTTTGTTTGCGCTGCTTCTTTTTTTTGCGAAAAATCACTATAATGGCGAGTGTCTCAAAACTCTTCCTAGGTCAAACTGACAGGATGGGCACGCAATTTTTTCGACCAATTTTTTTTTTCGACTGCCCGGACCCAAAAACTGGAAACGGGTCAAAAAAAACTTCGTATAATGGCACCTGTCTCAAAACACTCAGAAACACCTAAAAATAGGATAGCCAGAATTTTTTTCGAAAAATGTGTTTTCGAAAATTTTTGGGCCTAACGGAGGGTGGTTTCCGGACTTTTTTTTTGTGATAGAGGCAAAGGTGTCCCGTCTTTCGATGAGATGATGGATATCGCTTTGGTGGAAGTCGACTTTGACGATCCAACTACGAACGTGCGAGGACGTCGCGCCTTAGCAATCGCTAAACCAACTCCGAGAGGTTATTGACCACGCCGGAGCACGATCAACCTGACCACGAGGGTCTGTTTCCTGCGAGCAAACGAAGAACAAGCAAGAAACTAAGATTGCAATCTGGATATTGCGAATATAAGATGAAAGCTTTATTGATCAAGGTGGGGTTCTGTGACGCCTTTGTCTGGTCGTTGAACACAAACGAAGTACGCGAAGTTGCAGCTATGGCGAACTTTAATCTAAACAAAACCCAAAGTCTAAATGGTGCCCTAAGGGCTGTATATATGGAGGAAGAGAGGGGGAATTTCGTGGCCCTTGGTGGAGGGGTCCGAAATCAACCCTATCTCTTGTTTCCCCACACATACGGACTCTAAAAATAGCCTATACTTATGTATTTCGAAATTACATGGGCCTGGCCCAATAAAAAGGTGACGCAGCACCTATAATAGCCTCTGGACGAAATTTATGAAGTGACATCTTGTATATTTCGTCCAAGGCTTCATGCACTCGTTATGGTGGCTTCAAAGACCTGAAATCATCACTTGTAACTCTGTTCTTGTTCCCCTTGCGCATGCCATCATCTCCATGCTTGTTCTTGCTCAAATGTTCATCCTTCTCCAAGCTAGGCCCTTCATTTGTAAGCAAAACAAATGTATCCAATTTAGGCAGCATCATATTCTCATGAACATTAGAATCATTACCAAGAAACGAAAGTACCTGGTAATTTAGTTGGCGTGCGCGAGCTCTAGTAATTGGTCCAGTATGTATAGCAGCAGGGGCTGTGGGTGTAACAATGGTATTGATGTCCTCATCACCCGGACACTATTCCAATGAGTGTACTGAAGGAAATATGCCCTAGAGGAAATAATAAAGTTATTATTTATTTCCTTATATCATGATAAATGTTTATTATTCATGCTAGAATTGTATTAACCGGAAACATAATACATGTGTGAATATATAGACAAACAGAGTGTCACTAGTATGCCTCTACTTGACTAGATTGTTAATCAAAGATGGTTATGTTTCCTAACCATAGACAAAAGAGTTGTTATTTGATTAACGGGATCACATCATTAGTTGAATGATCTGATTGACATGATCCATTCCGTTAGCTTAGCACCCGATCGTTTAGTATGTTGCTATTGCTTTCTTCATGACTTATACATGTTCCTATGACTATGAGATTATGCAACTCCCGTTTACCGGAGGAACACTTTGTGTGCTACCAAACGTCGCAACGTAACTGGGTGATTATAAAGGTGCTCTACAGGTGTCTCCAAAGGTACTTGTTGGGTTGGCGTATTTCGAGATTAGGATTTGTCACTCCGAATGTGGGAGAGGTATCTCTGGCCCTCTCGGTAATGCACATCACATAAGCCTTGCAAGCAATGCAACTAATGGGTTAGTTGCGAGATGATGTATTACGGAACGAGTAAAGAGACTTGCCGGTAACGAGATTGAACTAGGTATTGGATACTGACGATCGAATCACGGGCAAGTAACATACCGATGACAAAGGGAACAACGTATGTTGTTATGCGGTCTGACCGATAAAGATCTTCGTAGAATATGTAGGAACCAATATGGGCATCCAGGTCCCGCTATTGGTTATTGACCGGAGACGTGTCTCGGTCATGTCTACATTGTTCTCGAACCGTAGGGTCCGCACGCTTAAGGTTTCGATGACAGTTATATTATGAGTTTATGAGTTTTGATGTACCGAAGGAGTTCGGAGTCCCGGATGAGATCGGGGACATGACGAGGAGTCTCGAAATGGTCGAGACATAAAGATCGATATATTGGACGACTATATTCGGAGTTCGGAAAGGTTCCGAGTGATTCGGGTATTTATCGGAGTACCGGAGAGTTACGGAAATTCGCCGGGGAGAAGTATTGGGCCTTATTGGGCCATACGGGAAAGAGAGAGGGGCTGCCTAGGGCAGGCCGCGCCCCCCCCCCCCATGGCCTAGTCCGAATTGGACTAGGGGGAGGGGCCGCAACCCCTCCTTCCTTCCCTTCTCTCTTCCCCTTCCTTGTCTCCTACTCCTACTACATGGAAGGACTCCTGGTTGGACTAGGAAAAGGGGAATCCTACTCCCGGTGGGAGTAGGACTCCCTAGGGCGCGCCATAGAGAGGGCCGGCCCTCCCCTCCTCTACTCCTTTATATACGGGGGCAGGGGGCACCCCATGGACACACAAGTTGATCTTCGTGATCGTTTCTTAGCCGTGTGCGGTGCCCCCCTCCACGATATTACAACTCGGTCATATTGTAGCGGTGCTTAGGCGAAGCCCTGCGACGGTTGAACATCAAGATCGTCACCACGCCGTCGTGCTGACGGAACTCCTCCCCGAAGCTTTGCTGGATCGGAGCCCGGGGAGCGTCATCGAGCTGAACGTGTGCCAAGAACTCGGAGGTGCCGGAGTAACGGTGCTTGGACCGGTTGAACCGGGAAGACGTACGACTACTTCCTCTATGTTGTGTCAACGCTTCCGCTTCGGTCTACGAGGGTACGCAGACAACACTCTCACCTCTCGTTGCTATGCATCATCATGATCTTGCGTGTGCGTAGGAAATTTTTTGAAATTACTACGTTCCCCAACATGTACGACACCCTACAAAAGAAGAGAAGATTCTCCAAGAAGAAGAAGCAAAAGAGAAGAATCACCACCGAGAGACAGGAGGAGTAGAGATGATCGTTATGAACGAAGACCCTCACGGAGAAGCAAGGATTCGGAACGGAAGGACAAGTCATCAAGGAGCTACACAAAACGAAGACAACAAGCTCATGTTGGTGAATGGGTATCCGGCTCCGACTCCGACAATCACTCTGAGAGAAGCTATCACTCCGACTCCGAATATACTCAAGATGAAGGTGTTGCCGGTCTAGCACTTGTATCAACCAACTCCTACGACATATTTGATTCACCAAATGAAGGAATTGGAAGATGCTTCATGGCCAAAGGTCCAAAGGTAACACATCCTGAGTATGTTGATTTCGATAGTGATGAAGATGATTTGCTTGTGGATGATGATTTACTTGTTGACAACTCTAGTGATGGATACTATGATGAAACGTCAATTAATCATGCTAATCAAGATAAAACGAATGAAAATGATAAGGAGAAGATTGAGCTTCTAACTAAAGAACTAAACACTCTTAAGTTAGCTCATGAAACTATCTTCGAAGATCATCGAGAACTTTTAAGGGCTCATGAGAAGTTACGCTTTGAAAAGCTCAATCTTGATCAAGAGCATGAGTTCTTAAAAGCAATCAATGATGATCTCCGTAAGAAAAGTTCTTCTTACATTGCCAAGCCTCAAGTCAAGTTTAGTAACAAGTACAAGAAAGATCCTTCCTCTGGTAGTAACAATAATAATAATGTCAAATCCAATATTGTTGCTTCTAGTAGTTCTCTTGATTCCACTAATGATTCTCTTAGCCAAGTTACACTTGAGCAAGAAAATAGCTTATTGAAGGGAATTATAGAGAAAGGTGTTTACAAGAGCCTTGCCGGGAGTAAGCAATTCGAGGAAATTGTACACAAGCAAGGAAGGCACCGGAAGAATCAAGGTGTTGGTTTTGAACGAAAGTTCAATGCCAATGGAGTTGAGTGGGAAGAAAATCAATACCCCAAGACGAAGTTTGTTCCTCAACAAGAGAAGTATGATCCTACTTCCTTCAAGGGAACACAAGCACAAGATGATGTTCCACCACAAGACCACAAGAACAAAGGCAAGGACAAGCTTCAAGAAGAGATTGATGCATTTGAAGAAGCACCTAAGGCCTCGTTCAAGTGGGTTCCCAAGACTACATCAAGTTCTACTTCATCAAGTACAACTACAACTCCAAGGATTCCCATCAAGATGATGTGGATCCCGAAGAAGAAGAACTAGAGAAGTTCTTGAGGGTGACTCCGCCAACATTTTTCACTCATATCATTATGGCAAGAATAAGTGCAATCAACTTCCACATCTTGCACTAGTTCAAGGAGTCACAAACCCTCATGTTGGTAAGGCAAGGGACAAGGTAACCTAATGATTTCATGGACATCATCTTGTGTGTGCATCACTCTATGTCTATGGATATTCTTGTTTGTCCTTGTGGGACTAACCCATGTAGGAAAGTTGAAAGTGCAACTCACTCCAAAGGATTGCTCCAAATGGTCTACATCAACATTGAGCATCCACATCTTCAACACCTACATGAAGTCATCATCGACAAAACCCAAGGTTAGTTCATCCCTCTAAAAGGGGATCTCACATCTAGGGGGAGCTTAACTCTAAGAATTGAGTCAAAGCAACTCTAATGGTGTGAACACATCAATGCATTATGTAAAAGTGGTAACCCCACTTGAGCTTAAACGATGAGTATGACCTATGATCAAATGTTTTCATTTGACTCCTAAGTCAATATACTCATATATAGTTGACCTAGTCATCGCCAATTGTTTGATAGATGCTAGAATTGGTTGTGCATGTTTTGCCACATATTTCATTTGCCATCTTATTGTGTGAGCATGTTGGTGCATATTTTACTCATTCAAGAACATCCACTTGTTGTTTTGATTGATTGGCTTCTTTTCTTTTAGCCAAGTGGATGGACAAGAATGCCTAAGAACCTTCTCTAGCTATCTATGCTTTTCTCGTCTCAAACTCTATTCATGCTACATCACAAAATTTGATCAAGTCAGATTCAAACCACTCTGTGTGAGGAGCACTCGGAGTCCCCGATTCGTCATAGACTTAAACTTCCAAAACTTCTTTGTGATTCTCGGTCTGACCGATTCCTCCATTTCGGTCCTACCGAGATCACTAAGTCGATCTAGGTTTTCAATCTTGGTGCAACCGATTTGAACTTTTCGGTCACAACGAGTTGCTGTAACTGTACACAGTTATGCATCTCGGTGCCATCGAGTTCTTCCACTCGGTCACACCGACAGGGTCGGGCTATATATAGCCACGGACAAAAATTTGGAAATTTCTCCGAACCTCTTCGCCCGCGCAATAGCTCGCTCTGTCATCAGGGTCTCCGCATCGTCTCCTCGTCGCCAGCCGCCTCCTGTCGCTGGTCTCCGCCGCCGTCAACGGATTTCACCCCCGTCGTTGCCGCCGTAGCGAGTTCATCGCCGAGCTAGGGTATGGACTCGATCACTGTGCTATCCTCGTCTAATTCCTAGCACATTGTGTTCTTATTGATTCTTGCCACGATTGAAACACTCCTATCCAGTCAATGAATCCTTAGATTAGATGAGATTCGAAATTTTAGGGTTAGGTTTCCGCCGAAACCATTTTGAACCCGCCGAGTTGAAAAACTCGGTCCCACCGATTTGGCTAACGCCATTGCACTAGTAACTCTCGGTCTGACCGAGAATTGCTAATCGGTGAGACCGATTTTAGGACTTTGTGAAACCCTAGCAGTCTCGGTGCCACCGAACTATGACTCGGTCCAACCGAGTTGATCAGTTTAGGTTCCAAAACTGCTTCGGTATCACCGATTTTGAAAATCGGTTGATCCGAAATGCTTTCTGTGGAAAACTAAAACTGAATTTTTGAATCATTCTTTTGCAAAACTCTCTGCATTTTGTGATGCTCATCCACTCTATCTCATCTATAACTCTTCACATGGTCAGCAGTCAGTGTTTGCAGCATGTCAGACCAGAGTGACAGCTAGAACAGGGAAGAAGAGCAGATTCACATGAGTGAGGGCACTAGTCCCTCAAGTTCTTCTGATGATGGCAGCAGAAGCACTCCTAGCAATTTGCCTAAAGCAGCCACAAGAACCAGAAGGAAGAGAACCTCAGACTCTGAGGATGAGGACTATGTGGCAGCTGAAGATGAGGCTACTTCCAAGAAGGTAGTGCTCAAAAAGGAGTATGGCTCAGCAAAGAACACAAAGCCTGGACTCAATAGGAAGATTCCTGCCAAGAGGACACCTATGCCAAAGGTCAGAAGATCTACCCAAGTGCCTGAACAGACTGAACCCAAAGAGGCACCTGCAAAGAGAGTCACAACTTCCAAACCCAAGAAAGTTCCCACTGGAGAAACTATGAAGTTTGCAATTGAGTCAGAAGATGAAGCTGCTCAAGATAAGAAGAAGAAGAGAGTCAGAACCACTACTGCTCGGGTTCTTGGAAATCCCTCTATGAGGAGAGACTCTGAAGAGGAAGAAGAGGTTGTTGCACCAGCACCCAAGGCACAAAAGCTTATGGGTGATGTTATTAGATCAGGGGCTGCAACATCAAAGCCCAAGGAAGCACCCAAAGCTGCCCCCAAGCCCAAGCTTGCACCAAAAAGGAATACCAGGAGTATTCTAGCTGCTGAGAAGAACAAGGCCCCAGTGCCTAATGTTGCTGGTGAGGAAGATGAAGAAGGACAAGTTCTGAGGAAGCTCAAGCCCAAGATACCAGACCACAATGATCCCCATCCTGTGGCTGAGGACATGAGGATCAGAAAGGACTCAGGATTGAGACTATGGAGGATGACAAATCCATATGCCACAAGGAGAAGAACTGTTATTGATTACAGGTTCCATACAAAGGAACAGCAGGACTTCTATGAGACAATCTTGTTGGACAAGAAGCCCATAGTGTGTGATATGAGGTGGGTCGACTGGACCTACATGAAAGATAATGAAGAACACTATCCTGGAGTACAAGACAGTTTTGTTGCTTGTGGAGTTGCAGATTTTGTTGGGCAAAATCTCACCAACTGGAATGATGAACTTATCATGCAATTCTACTCCACAACACACTTCTATCCAGATGGGAGGATAGTCTGGATGTCTGAAGGTACAAGGTACCAGTCAACAGTTGAGGAGTGGGCAAATCTGATAAATGCCCCAAAGGAGAGTGAAGATGACTTGGATATCTATGCCAAGAAGAAGATGGACCACAATTCCATGGCACACATATACAAGGAGATCCCAGACAAAGCTGTTGAGACACATAAGTTTGGATCAGTCCACTTTCTTCTGTCAGGGCTGCCAACTATCAACTGGATCCTAAGGCACACTCTATTGCCTAAGTCTGGTGACCACAACATGATCAGAGGGCATGCAATCAACATGTTGCATTTGTTTGATGTGCCACAGAAATTCAAGGTCATGAGCCTTATGGTAGAGACCATTAAGAGGACTGCAGCAGACCAGAAGAGGAGTTGTCGATATGCCCCTCAAATTCAGGAGTTGATTAACTCAAAGATGGGCACAGGCAAATATCTATTGGATAAGGAATACTTTCATCTCTATCCAGACTTTGAGGACAATCAGGTTGTCATGAATGAGAATGATCCATCATCAATACAAGCTCAAGAGAAGGAGAAGGCAAGGAAAGAGAAGGCTGCCAAGATGCCAACTCAAGAGGAGGCATCTGAGTATTTCTTGAAGAACAAGCAGGAGCAGCTTGGTTACTTGATAGCATCAACTCTGAGGATTGAGAAGGGATTGGCTACCCTCACTCGAAATCAGGAGAGCTTGGAAAGAATCATGGAACTCAAATTCCATGATCTAGATGTCAAAGTAACTGAGATTCAGTCAGTTGTGGAGCAGCTACAGGATGACATGCAGGAGAGGCAGGGCAGGACTACCACAAATGTATTTGCCAGAGTGCCTAGAGCTCAGAGGTCAACTGATGTGCCTGTGACAGACACCAGAGCCACATCATCTGCACCAGCTACAGCTCCTACAGCTCCAGTGCAACCAGCTCCAGCATCAACTCCTCCAGCTCCATCTACTTCAACTGAAGCCTTCGTTCTTGGAGTTATCCGAACACCACCACCTGAAGATCAAGCCTGAGAGTCGATCTAGCACTATGCATTTTCTATGAACTTTTTGGTAACTTGTTGCCAAAGGGGGGGGGAATGTATAGATCATAGGCTTCGAGAGAGAGAGAGAGTGTTGCTTTTGTTCTCTCTTGTTTTGCTTTGGTGGTTAAACTTGTTTGCTTTTGATTGCTTGAGATACTATGTTTTGTGAGACATTGATGATCATGTGTTTGATCATAAGCTACACTTATGCATGTTTGATGATGTTATCCTATCTATCCTATGTGATCATTCACTTTGCTTGGTGATGAGTGCATGTATTCAATCTTTATTATTTTGAGCGCTCCACCAAGATGTATGTGACATGGAAGAGTAACCCATGAGCCTAATTCCTTGTGCATTTGCAGTCCAAAGCAAATTTTAAACTATGCACAAATTTAGGGGGAGCTCTTGCTTATCACATACTTCTCAAAGCGACAATGTTGTTAAATCTTATTATCATTTGTCGAAGCTTTGATCTATATGTTGTCATCAATTACCAAAAAGGGGGAGATTGAAAGTGCAACTATCCCTAGGTGGTTTTGGTAATTCATAACAACATATAGCTCATTGAGCTAATGCTATTTCAAGACTATTATTTCAGGAAAGCTCAATGAATGGCATGGCATGGATGATGAAAGTGGATCCCTCAAAATATTAATGACAAAGGATTGACTCAAGCTCAAAAGCTCAAGACTCTTCATTTTATATTTTAGTGATCCAAGATCACGTTGAGTCTATAGGAAAAGCCAATACCATCAAGGAGGGATGAGGTGTTGCTTAATGAGCCTCTTGCTTCATGTGCTTAGTGATATGCTCCAAAACCCTCAACTACTTTCTCACATCCACAAATGACCTAAACCTAAAGCCAAAATCGGTCACACCGATTCTTTCTACCCGGCGCCACCGAGTTTGAATGTCATAGCCACTTCCACAACCCCTAGGCAAATCGGTCTTGCCGATAGGGATCTCGGTCTCACCGAGATGGGATTGTAATCTCTCTGTTTCCCTTCGTAACGTTTAGGTCTAACCGAAGTGAGCGATTGGTCCCATCGAGATTGCAATGTAAACTCACTGTTTCCCTTTTGTAACATTTCGGTCTCACCAAAAAGACCAAATCGGTCCCACCGAGTTTACCTGACCAACTCTCTGCAAAGCTTATTACCAAAATCGGTCTCGCCGAGTTTGTGTAATCGGTCTTACCGAGATTACATTATGCCCTAACTCTAACCGAATCGGTCTCACCGAGTTGCATGTCAGTCCCATCGAAAATCCTAACGGTCACTAGGTTTACTAAATCGGTCTGACCGAGTCTGTTGAATCGGTCCCACCGAGTTTGGTAAATTGTGTATCACAGTTAGATTTTGTGTGGAGGCTATATATACCCCTCCACCTCCTCTTCATTCGTGGAGAGAGCCATCAGAACAAACCTACACTTCCAACTTACCATTTCTGAGAGGGAACCACCTACTCATGTGTTGAGGCCAAGATATTCCATTCCTATCATATGAATCTTGATCTCTAGCCTTCCCCAAGTTGCTTTCCACTCAAATCTTCTTTCCACCAGATCCAAATCCCATGAGAGAGAGTTGAGTGTTGGGGAGACTATCATTTGAAGCACAAGAGCAAGGAGTTCATCATCAACACACCATTTGTTACTTCTTGGAGAGTGGTGTCTCCTAGATTGGCTAAGTGTCACTTGGGAGCCTCCGACAAGGTTGTGGAGTTGAACCAAGGAGTTTGTAAGGGCAAGGAGATCGCCTACTTCGTGAAGATCTACCGCTAGTGAGGCAAGTCCTTTGTGGGCGACGGCCATGGTGGGATAGACAAGGGTGGAGCCCTCCGTGGGTGGAGCCCTCCGTGGACTCGCGCAACCGTTACCCTTCGTGGGTTGAAGTCTCCATCAACGTGGATGTACGATAGCACCACCTATCGGAACCACACCAAAAACATCGGTGTCTCCAATTGCGTTTGAATCCTCCAAACCCTTCCCCTTACTTTCTTGCAAGTTGCATGCTTTAATTTCCGCTGCCTATATACTCTTTGTATGCTTGCTTGAATTGTGTGATGATTGCTTGACTTGTCCTAAGATAGCTAAAATCTGCCAAACTCTAAAATTGGGAAAAGGTTAAGTTTTTAATTGGTCAAGTAGTCTAATCACCCCCCCCCCTCTAGACATACTTCAAGGTCCTACACCCGGAGTCTTCGGAGAGCCGCCCTCGGGCCTCGGGGGATCCCTCCCACGCCCAGCGGCAGCACTTAGCTCCGCGCTGGTGAGAAGACGTCAAAGACTAGACTAGGTGCCGGACGCGGCCTTTTGTTTTGCTTCCTTTTATGTGGTCAAGCTTTCTCGTTTCGGATCTAAGTTGAAGTTGAATTTGTGTTTGCGTATGCGGGGAGGGGTGACTTGTCTTGTTCGCGTGCTTTCTCGTGTTCTGGTTTCTGCTTAAGTTGGAATTCACACTAGCTGCCTCCCCCTCGCGAGCCCCTCGCGGGCGGGGCCGGGCCCAGCACACACGTGCATGCCCTCCCGCGGCCAGCGCTCGCTCTCGCAAGGCTCTTGCCACATGGTCAACAGGTCTCCCGAGGGACCCTCGGAGAGTCGCCACAAGCCTACTCGAAGCTCGCCTAAGATAAAGGTAAAATCACAGCAACCAACTCATCGCAAAGCCCATAACATCATACGGGCGCCCATCCGGTGCCGTCCTTAACAACGTGTGGACAACAATCCTTTTTACATGAGGGGCTTCCCCTCCCAAAATGCTCTTACAACCTTCAGGGCCACGCCCGAGCTTTTTCTGCGCAGGATAAATAGCGAAGGGGGCGTAGGATCAATCGGACATGTCGCTCACCGCAACCTCTTGGTCGCCTCCAGAAGCGTCGCTGGCGCCACTGTCGTTGTCACTGGCCTCACCCTCGCCGTCGTTGGCGCCATCTTCGCCGCCATCCACCACGTCGCCTTCATCAGCAGCAACAACCACCCCGTCAGCATCAGAGGTGAAGGCCCAGACAAGTGCATCCACGTTGTCCTCCATCCACCGTGCCAGGTCACCTCGGATGGGCTCGGGCATCGGGGCGATGACGGCGTCAAAATCAAAGTGGGGGTCGATGTTCTGAAGATGGCTGAAGACACGGGAGAATGCCCGTGCGAGCAGGCCGCGGCTCCTCTCCTCGACAAGCTGGCAAGCCCTCTCAGAGCGATTCTCCAGATGCGTCACCACGTCAGTGAAGAACCGGAGATTACCGGCGTAGTTGGTCACATGAGGCTCCTCAGCGGCCGCTTCACAGATGTTGCCCAAGGCCGCGTTGGCCCTTTCCCTGAGTGTTCGGAGCATGGGGCCATGCACATGCTCCAGCGTCTGCCGCTGGTGAATCTCATCTTTGTTCCATCGCGCAACGGACTCGGCGTCATCAACCCTCTGTCAGAGGAGAAGCAACTCAGCGCGGGAGGAGGCTAGCTCAGCCTGCGCCGTGACTAAGGCGGTTGCGGTGGTCTCAGCACGCTGCGTCGCTTCGGTCAGCTTGGTCCTAAGAGCAGCAGTCCTGCCGCAGCCTCGGCCTTGATCAGCTCCAACATCTCCTCATACTCGCGCTCAAGACCCGTGCGAGCTTCCGCCATGCGGCGGTCGATCTCTTCCTAGATCCGGAGCTCCCACGCGCCAACATCGTCCTTTGCCTGGGTAACCTAGCGCTCCCTTGTCTCCAACCGTTCAAGATCGAGGTTGCGCTCGGCAGCCTCCAGCGTCAGCGCTTCCTCATGCTTCTGGAGCTCCTCCTCTTCGGCGGGCGCTCCTTTCAGCGATGCAAGGGCAGCTTGGCGCAACTCCACTTGCTACTCCGGGGAATTGCACCAGGCTTGAAGCTCCCACACGCGCTCCTCCGCGATCTCGCGCCGTCGGTCTGCCTCTTGAGCCTCCTCGATGGCTCAGGAGCAGGCCTTTGGCGAGGCCACAAGAGATGCCTCGTCCTTCGCGTTGTCAAGATCACGCTGATGGCGCGCAAGGCTGACAGCCACCTTCAGCCTGCACCGTTCCTCGGCCAGCCACAGGCCTTCAGCTTCAAGACGCGCATTCTCGCCCGCGAGCTCTACACCAAGCTGGCTCACCGCGTCTATCGCCTTCTGGAGAAACTCTCGGCGAACGGCGATGCGCTCCCGCGCGCGCCTGAGCATGTCATCAACATCGTCCTCCACCATCGGCGCCGGCGAAGGGCCCTGAAGTGGCTCGCCCCCTCTCGGCAGGGGGCTGGGGGCTGGTGCCCCTACGATCGCCGGTCGGGCCCCACGAGGGACCCAGCCCAGCGCTGATTCATCCCCAGAAGAGGAGCCGAAGATCGACTTCAACCACTCGCCGTTCATGATCAGAGGAGGAGCGCGGGGCAAGCTGGTTGCGCATCGGGAAAGCTCGCGAAGGAAGGGCGGCGAACACACAGGCTCAGGGCACACCGCGGGTCGGCCCACCTCTCTAGCCGAACTCGCGTCAGGGGTGGCGCACAGGCTCGGGACGCTCAAGGTCAGCGATGAAGATGAAGCTTGAGGAGGTGGCCTCTTGGCCGGCTCCGCAGGCTCGGTAGGAGGGATCCTGAAAGACCACAGACAGCGAAGAGAACAGGAAACAAGGAATTACAAGGAGGAACTTACTCGTCCATGGCGAAGTACTTCCTGTGCTTCAACGGGCGGTAGGGGCGGTCACTGCCACCCAAAGGCTCCTTCCTCTTGCGAAGGGCGTCGAAGTCTATGCGGAACCGGCCCAAGCGCTCTATGTGAGGGCCGGCGCGAGGCATGGACGAAGCAGCACCAAGGTGACTTGCATCAAGGGCGCCAGACTAGGAGGAGCGATCAGGTACCACCCCTTGGTGGCCTGCCGAGGCCTCGGGAGTTTTGGTCTCGGGAGGCGCAGGTTGCGTCCCCTCGTCAGCTACCACCTCGGGGCAGGTTTCGCAAGCTCCGGAGGATGACGCCTCGGGAGCCCCGCGTGACATCGGCATCTCGACACCAGACCCCCCAGCTCCCGGCGATGCTTGCCTCCCTGCACCACCTCCTGAGGCAGGATTGACGTGGGCGACGGGGGAAGGAGCCACGGCAACTGGATTCTCGCGGGGCCCCACGAGGTCGGCTGCGCGCAACCCCCATTCATCAAAGCGGGGCATCTGCCTTGCGAACTCGGCCCTGCCCGAGCAAAGATACAAGAGGGCGCCCCCATGCCGGATGCTGCCCGGAGAGGGGTCACCCGTCAAGACTTTCAGCACCTTCCTCAGTGTTTCAGGCGCAAGATCCCCCTCCTGGAGCTTCATGCGGTCTTGATGCCCAGTAAAAGTCCACACCGGACGGCACTGGCCCTGGAGAGGAGCGATGCGGCATTGGAGGAACTCCTTCACCACCTGGGGCGCCGTCACGCCAAGCGTCCTCAACCTCTCAAAGCGGCACCAGATAAAAGCAAGCTCGGGGCTCGTGAGCTTGTCGTGACCCCAGCCTAGATTGGGGATAGCAGGCAATGTCGGATGCGCGAGCAGGGGGCTGGGCACCCCAACGTCCACGTACAGCCACCTTTCTCGGAACCCGCTCACGGAAGGTGGGAGGCCAAAGTCAATCCCCGAGGCGGCCGTCTCTGGCACGGCCTGGAAGCTCACGCACCCCGAGCATTGAGATGGGCCAGTCAGGCGCAAGGAGAAGAAGTGGCGCAGAAGAGCAACGAAAGGGGGGATGCCCACCATGGCCTCGCAGACGAAGGCGAAGACAGCAAGAAGAGTAATGGATTGGGGGCCGAGATGCATCATATGGATCTGGTAGTGGGAAAGCACCGCATTGAAGAAGGCAGCGAAGGAAGGAACCAGGCCCGCCCACAGGGCGTCGACGAAGAATCGAACCTCTGTGACGATCCTATCAAAGGAGGCGTAGCACACGGGCCAAGCCGTCGTCCTTCCGCACTCATTGAAGCTGGAAGCGAGGGCGAAGCGGACCTTGCCCTAGGCTTCCAGATTAAGTATCAGCGACTGGTCGACGACGGGCGCAGCTGCCGGGAGTGAGCTGGCCGAAGGCGCAAGCTTCTTCCCCTTCTCCTTTTTTGTTGGCGCCATGGCAATGGAAGGAGGGCAGAGCTCAAGATGGATTGGAGGCAGAAGCAAAGGCTCAAGGAAGAAAGGGGAATAGGAAAGCACGCGGGCAGCAAGGAGAGAATGACCGTGTACAGTCTCGTGGCCGCCTAGCCAGGCGCATAATGAGGGAGCGTGGGGAAGCGGAGACGCCCAGGTCCAATCAACTGCCACGCGGTGACCAAGGCCGCAGGCTGTTGGGGCCCGCGGCGCTCCACACTTGCCCTTTCGCTTTGCTGCTAAGCCAAGTCCGAGCGCGCCTTGGGCCCGGGGGCTACTGTCGGCGTTCTAGGAACGGGGGTCCCCAGACTTGCCTACCTGCGGCCTGCGGCGTGGCTCAAGTGGTGGCCCAGCACGGCCCATCTTCATCAACTCAAGCTCAAGACCCTCGCGAGGGGCCAAGCCTCGCGGGGCAGACGACGCAAGGCTTCCTCAGGAACGGCCTCACCAGGCAGGCTCGCGAGGAGGCGGAGAGATCAAGGCAGGGGTACCTCGCGAGGTGCTCGTGACGCAAGCCATGACGATCGAGACCAGGCGGGCGCCGGCCTGCGCAGTGTCCTTGTTTCCTCTTTGGTGCAAAGGGGGCAAGCGCAGGCGCGGAGTACCGAGGCATCAAGCAAAGGTTACCATTTCAGTGCAACAAGACCAAGACCAGCAGAGCGGCAGGACAGAGGTCACCGTGGAGCCCAAGACGGCGTCATCGCCAGTGCCTTTGGCAGCCGAAGACCAACTTTAGTCAGGATAACTTGTACTAGATGTTCCCCTTCAAAATGGTCGTTGTTGGCTCCCTTCCCGCTCAATATTTGGGAAGAGGACCAGGGCCTCTATATAGAGATAGCCACCACAGTAGAGGGACATCTTATCTGGATCTCACCTAGAGCCAACAGAGACGGAGCAATTCCTCTCCAAGCGCACCACCGCAAGAACATCCCTCCCGAGGCTGTTCTTCCTTTGTACTGTTCATCATCAGCCCTAGAGGCAATCCACCACACCACACACTAGAGTAGGGTATTACACCACAACAGTGGACTGAACCAGTATAAACCTTGTGTCCCTTGTGTTGTTCTTCGTGTAGCTTAGATTCATAGAGAGGCGTTAGGACGTGGATCGGTAGGGGGGAGATCTTCGCGCGCGCCCCAGAGTTCGAACCTTAAAGGTTTTGCCGGAACCCAATATCCAACAAAAATCCTTTAACTCCTTTGGATGCGGAACCTTTGGAATTAGCACAATCGCCGTGTCATTAACACAGTCAGGCATCATCCCTGTACGAAAAAAGTCCAAAACCGCAGCAATAATTTCACCCTTTAAGACAGCCCAGTTACGTTGAAAAAAAACATGGCGGTAAACCATAAATACCTGGCGCCTTAAGTGGACCAATCTAGAATAACGCATCCGATATTTCTTTCTCTAAAAACGGTGCACACAAGTTCTCATTCATCAACTCTGTCACCTTTGGTTGAATGCATTCCAACACTTCTGCAGGTGCAAGAGTTGGGTCTTTTGTAAACACCTCCTGAAAATATGACGTGGCCATTCTTTCCATATCAGACGGAACATCACACCAGGTGCCATCAATATTACGCAGCCGCTGGATAAAGTTACGGCGTGCTCTCCACATCGCACGCCGGTGCAAGTATTTCGTGTTGCGTTCTCCTTCTTTCAGCCACATAATCCATGATCGCTGAAGCCACATCATTTCCTCCTTGTACAACAGTTCATCTAGAGCATTCATCTTTTTTCTTATAATATGCCTATCCACATTACCTTGCTGCAAATTCTCTAATTCAGACCGCAACTTTTCAATCTCACGATTAACATGACCAAAATTATGCTTCCTCCATGACCGCAAACTCAACATCATATGTTTCAAAGAAGCAGGTACTGAACCCAGGTTACCCTGGGGCCGTGATTTCGCCCAAGACTGTGCAACTATGTGGGGAAGAGTCGGATCCCTCTCCCACATGAACTCATACCGAGGATTCGATGGACGTTGTGGAGCATCCACCGGCACCAATTGGATCACCAACGGACAATGGTTAGAACATGATGACGCCGGCACCAATTGGCGATGTTGGGAGTGATGGCCTCAGGCTCTGGCGATTCCGCTAGCGACCCCGCGGGCGTCCCCGCCGCTCCCGTCGCCTCGCCGTTGGCGCTTCCCCTCGCCCCCTCCCCGGCTGTCTCCCTCTCCGCGGACCCGGCGCCGCCCTCCTCGTCGGACGCTCCCTCCGCCACCGCTCCGGCAATGTTCTGCTGGGCGGACTGCACGGAGTATCCCCTTTTCCCCCCTCCGCACCCCCCCCCCCCGCCCCCCCCCCACCCCCCGCTCCGTCCGACGGCTCTCTCTGCCTCGCCGGCCGGGTAGCTCAGCCCCCCACGCGAGGGGTTCTGCTACCGGCAGATGGGCGCTGCCATCGCCCCCTTTGGCTCCCCTGAGCCCGGCTCGGGCGGAGGCCCTCAAAGGAGGGGCCTTGGCTGGTAGGTCCCCGCGCCGCCGGCACGGGCTCGCCTGGGGCGTGGCCGGCCGCTCCGACCGGGGCGCCGCCCACTCCTCCTGGCGCCGCCCGGCGGTGGAGGCTCGGCCACCGGCACCCCCTCCTCCCCGTCGCCCTTCTTCCTCCCTCCCCTCCTCCCGTCCCCGGCGCTCTGCCCCGCCCCGTTTCGCCGGTTCATCGCCCACTTCGGGTCCTCCGGGCTCTAGGTGCGGGCCGGCCGGAGAGCCTTGGCTCTTCCTGCCGCCCGTGCCGGACATGTGCCGGCGGCGGCGCCGGCGGTCGGCCCTGGTAGGGTTCCCTCCCTCGCCCCCGCTCTCTCCCGTTGTGTGGACCGACCTGCGGGGTTGGCTGGGCTGCTAGGCCCCGGCCCTCCGCGGCCGCTGGGCTCAGTGCGGCCCACTCCTGATCGGCCCATCTATCACCCCCCGGTCTGGCCCAGTCCGGGCAGGCCGAATTCGTGCCCTAGGCCCAGATCCGGGGGTTATCCCTCGATCTGGCTCCCTTGCGGCTTACCTCTCCGCCCTCCCTCCTGCGTCGCTCTCTCGCCCTCCCCTCGGCGCTCCCCCTGCGCCACCCTCGACACCCCGGCGGCTCTCGTCGTCCCCCCCCCTCCGCCCGTTCGACCTGCGCTCCTGTCCTCGTCCATCCCTCCCCTCCCCCCCCCCCCCCCCCCCCCCCCGCCGCAGCTCCCCATGTCGCGCGAATGGGCGGACGCTGCCCCCCGGGCCAAGAGGAAGGCGGGGGAGCTTCAGCGCGAGCCATCCCGCCCCTCTCCGGACGCCCTCCGGCGCGAGGAGGAGCTCCGGCGGGAGCTTCGCGAGCTCCGCGACAGCCATCGATCTCCCGCCCGTCGTGAGGACAGAGGCCGGTCCCGGTCGCCTCGGGCCTCGTCGGGAGACTAGCGATCTCGCCGGCGTTCTCTGTCACCGCCCCCTCATCAGGGTCGCTCTTCGTCCCCCTCCCGCGCGGCTCGCCCCAGCCCCACCCGTCCCCGGGACAGGATCCTCCCCGCCCCTGATCCGCGCCCCTATGTGCCTCCTCACGCTTCTGCCCCCGGGGCTGCGGCACCGGCCCCTGCTCCTGGTGGAGGTCCCGCCCGCGGTCGGTCCGGGCCAGCCAAGAAGAAGAAATGGCGTGGTGTTCGCGGCGCGCCGCCCGTGCCCCCTCCCGCGGGTCCGGGCGCCTCCTCCACTCCCGGACCCGTCTCCGGTCTCCCTCGCCCCCCTGCTTCAACTGTGGGGTGAGGGGGCACTCGCAAGTCAACTGCGTCAACCCCTAGTGCTGCTACCTCTGCAAGGATCCCGACCACCCCGCCCTCATGTGTCCGGATAGACCGGTGGTTTCGGAGCTCATGATGTATGGGCATGGGATCGAGGGGTTGGGTTTCTTCCACCTCGAGGTCCCCGACACCCCTCCGTCGTCTCCCTCCCTTCAGGCGGTCGTCACGGTCGTCGATGGGGTGGCATCCCCGGAGATGATCGAGGCTGAGCTCAACCATCTCTACCATCACCAGTGGGACTGGGTGGTCACCCCCACCGCCGGCCACATCTTCTCTGTCATCTTCCCCGACTCCGTCAGCTACGGCTACGCGACGCGTAGTGGCCGGATCACTCTCGCTCTCAACCAGCTGGTTGTCGAGATATCCGAGCCGGTTTTCGACGCCCGGGCCGTGGATGTCCTCGACACCGCTTGGATCCTCATCTCCGGCCTCCCCGATATTGCGCGGTCCGAGCCCGTCATCCGCCAGATGTCTCGTTTCTTGGGCAAGGTGGTGGCGGTCGACGAGCTCTCTCTGCGCAAGGAGGAGGAGGTCCGGGTCAAGGACAAGTGCCTCGACTCCTCCAAGCTTCACACCTCAGTCCGGTTTTCTTCAACGACCAGGGCTTAGACCTCAGAATCGCCCCCGAGCCTCCCAACCACGTTGGGCGTCCCCGCTCCTTCAACGTCGGCCTCCCCGGTGGCAACCCGGGGGCCGGTGGGGATTACCATGGCCGCCACCGCTCCCGCTCCCACTGCTCGGATGAGGATGGGGCGTCCGAGGTCTCCCGCTCCCCCTTCCCCTCGCCCCGCCTCCTGCCGCGGGGGGCAAGGGCCGCCAGGCCGCTCCATGCCCTCCGCTGGGTGGACCTTCGCTCTCTGCGGCGTCGCCCTCCGAGGGGAGCGACATCTCAAGTGTGGGATTGGTGGTTTGCCCGGCCTCCTCCCCGCGCTCCCCCGCCTCGTCTCCTCCCTCTGTGCGACTCGGTGGTCCTGTCCCTCGACGTGCTCCCGGATGCTCCGGTGGCGCCCCCGGTGGGGGGGACGCTCCTGTGGTGGACCTCCCGACCCCGGCCTTGCCACCCCCCGTCGCCCCATCCCCTCCTCGGCCTGAAGCTCCGTCGCCCTCATCGCCCCCGCGGGGTGCCCCTGATGCTGACCCCGCGCCCCCCCCCCCCCCCCCCGCCTGCTGCGTCGCCACCCCCAGCGCCACTCCACCTCGGCTGCTCTGGGCCTGTTCAGCTGGCCTCTCCTGCGTCGTCTCTGCCGGGGGAGGGTGCGGCTCGGGTTCTCACTCCTATGGCGGCCCAGCCCCCCCCCCCCCCCCCCGCTCCGCCGCCTACTCCCGTCGCAGTCGGTCGACCTCCTCCCCGGTGATTGCTTCCCGCCGGAGTGCGCGGCTGGATGCTGCTCACCCTGAGGGCATCCCGGCTCTGCCCATCCCCGAGCGGGCGGAGCTCCGCGCTGCTGCCCGTAACCTGGAGCCAGGTACGCCCTCCGTCCCCCCCTCTGCTTCGTCTTGTTCCTTCTCTGCGCTTGAGTCTATTCCTCTGGGCAATCTCGCCAAAGTGGCCTCCGACTCCGCGATCATTTTTAGAGGGGAAGCTGGCCCCCCTTTAGCCCAGATCGCGGCCATCAGAGCTCGTGAGATTCTTGATGGGAAACTCGCGGAGGCCCGTGCTGCCCTCCTTTTACCCCCGGCCGCCCCTGCGATTGGGGCGACCCCCTCTCCGCTCGTGCCGCGGCTGACGGTGCCTCCCCCCCTGCGGCCGGGACGGAGATCCGTGGCCGTACTCGCTCCCGCACGGCGGCTCTTCGTGCGCAAAGCACTTCTCGTGTTTTGGGGTCAAGCAGCCCCCCAATGGCTCCTTAATGCGAGCTCTTTTCTGGAACATCCGCGGCTTCGGCCATGATGGTCGTCGCCGCCAACTAGTGGAGTACATGCGGGATGAGCACATCGACATTGTTGCCGTTCAAGAAACCATGCGTCACGATTTCTCGCTTCCTGAACTTGACCGTTTGAGCTCCCACCTCTTTGCGTGGCAATGGCTCCCTTCTAGTGGGAGCACAGGTCACTCGGGTGGCATCCTTTTAGGTGTGAAGGATGCCACCTTCGAGGTGGGCAGCATGGATCGGGGTGAATTCTTCGTCAGCATGGAGTTATTTGAGAGATCTCTCAACTTCAAGTGGGAGGTCATCATTGTCTACGGGCCTGCCGACCATAGTAGGTCGGCCGCCTTCCTTGAGGAGCTCCACCGGAAGATCTCGGCGGCCTCCCTCCCCGTGGTAGTGGGTGGCGACTTTAACCTGTTGCGCGTGGCGGAAGACAAGAGCAATGACAATGTGTGCTTTGCCCGGATGCAATTGTTTAATGACTTCATTGCTGACCTCGCCCTCCGGGAGATTGATAGGATTGGTGCCCGGTTCACCTGGACCAACCGGCAAGCCTCCCCGACCCAGTCTGTCTTGGACAGGGTCTTAGTGTCCCCGGATTGGGACCTCCGCTGTTCCCTAGCCTCACTCCGCGCCATCACTCGGATTGGCTCGGATCATGTTCCCCTGCTTCTCTCCTCCGCGGACGAGCGTCCGCCGATCCCCCTCGTTTCCGCTTTGAGACTTTCTGGCTCTCCCAGTCTGGATTTACCGACGCCGTCTGCGCTCGGTGGATCGAGGCTCGGGCCCACCCCCACCCTCGTCCCCCCTCGGCTATTGACGCGTGGCACTTTTGTGCGAAACGTGGCAGGCAGTTTATGAAGGGTTGGGGGGCAATCTGGGCCGCGACGCCAGGGAGCGTAAGAAGGCGCTGCTGACCGCGATTCAGGCCCTTGACCTTCGGGCTGACGCGGTGAGTCTCTCTCCGAACAAGTGGCTATCCCGCTATGACCTCGAAGA
Source organism: Triticum aestivum (assembly GCF_018294505.1). NCBI lineage: Eukaryota > Viridiplantae > Streptophyta > Magnoliopsida > Poales > Poaceae > Triticum > Triticum aestivum. The sequence continues at coordinate 327,474,404 of NC_057810.1, read as the reverse complement.
CCAACTTTCCGTGATCTATACCGATGAGGAAGCATATTGGCACCTTCGGGGCGCATAGAGATGAGTCCTGAAGGGAGACGCGAATACCGCATACTTCGAGGCTATCGCCAACGGCCGCCGTAGACGCAACATCATCCCCCTTCTTTGGGATGGGGAGACCCTTCTTCAGGACCCTCGCGACATCCGGGCCCATGTCGACGGCTTCTATAGGTCCCTTTTCTCTGCCGCTCCTAGGAGCGGCATCTTCCTCACCCCTGATTGTTGGGCTGGTGCCCAGCTGGTGTCCGACTCGGAGAACGCGACCCTGACGGCCCCCTTCTCTGAGCAGGAGGTTTGGGAGGCCATCAAGGGCATGAATGCTTCCTCTGCGCCGGGCCCGGATGGCCTCCCGGTCATATTTTTCCAGACCTTCTGGAACGTGATTAAATCCGAGGTCATGGCCATCTTCGATGAATTCTTTGTTGGCTCTATTGACCTGGGCCGCCTCAACTACGGGATCATCTCTCTCATCCCCAATGTCCCTGGGGCGTCCGACATCCGCCAGTTCCGCCCGATCACGGTGATTAATGTGATCTTCCGGATCTTGGCCAAAGGGTACGCCAATAGGGTGACCCTGCTTGCGGACCGGGTGACCCACCCTAACCAGTCGGCCTTCATTAAGGGCCGATACATCTTGGATGGAGTCCTTGTCCTTCATGAAGTCCTTCATGAGGTCCTTGTCCTTCATGAAGTCCTTCATGTTTTTCTGAAGATTGATTTCCACAAAGCTTACGATTCTGTTAGCTGGACCTTCCTCAGGGAAGTCCTTCTTCAGAAGGGCTTTGATGACCGGTGGATCACTAGAGTCATGCAAATGGTCTCTTGCGGTCGCACGGCGGTCAACATCAACAGCGAGATTGGTCCTTTCTTCCCTACCCTTTGTGGGGTGCGCCAAGGCGACCCCTTCTCCCCGTTCCTATTCAATATGGTAGTGGACGCTCTTGCCTCCATCCTTGATAAGGCAAAAGCCGTTGGCCACATTCGTGGGATTACCCCCCACCTTTCCGGGGGCTCGGGGATCTCCATCCTCCAGTATGCTGACGACACGATCATCATGGTCGAAGGCTCGGAGGTGGACATCGCCAACCTTAAGTTCCTCCTTCTCTGCTTCCAACAGATGTCAGGCCTCAAGATCAACTTCGACAAGAGTGATGTTATGGTGATGGGATACTCCCCCTCTGAGTCTATGTCCATCGCCAACAGACTTAATTGCCGCCTGGGTCTTTCCCCACCTCCTACCTGGGGACGCCCATTAGCGATTCGCGGCTCTCCGTCGTGGACCTGCGGCCCTCTGTGGCTAAGCTCCAATCCCGGTGCGAGCCCTAGCAGAGGAGGTGGCTATCTAAGGCGGCCCGGACTATTCTCATCAACTCTTCCCTCTCCAGCCTCCTCTTGTTTCTGATGAGTTTCTACAGCCTTCATGAATCTCTCCACAAGGAGATCGCCAAGATTCAGTCCCGCTTCTACTGGGCTGGCGAGCATGACAAGCATAAGTACCACATGGTCAGCTGGCCCGACATTTGCAAGCCCAGGGAGCAAGGTGACCTGGGCATCATGTGCTCTAAAAGGATGAATATTGCCCTTCTCTCCCGTTGGCTTTGGCGCATCGCGCAAGGTCAAGGTGGCCTCTGGCTCGACATTATTCGGAATAAATACCTGCGTGGACAACCCCTAGCCTTCTGCCAGAAATCGGGCGGCTCTCAGTTCTGGCAGTCTATTGTCCAGCTTCTCCCGGTGCTCCGCATTGGAACCTCCATCTCGGTGGGGTCCGGTCTCTCGACGCTCTTCTGGTTTGATCGCTGGGCCGGAGACTCTCCCTTCGCGGCCCGCTTCCCCGCCCTCTTCTCTATCTCCGTCGACCCCATGATTTCTGTTGATAGGGCCCTTCTTGACTTAGGGCGCCTCGCTTTCCGTCGGCCTTTTGGGCTGGCGGAATCCGCCGCCTAGCGTGAGTTGCTTGATTGCATTGCTCTGCATGAGCCGTTAGTGGATGGGGGTCCAGACCTTGTGCGCTGGCGTCTGGAGCCGTCGGGGCAGTTCTCCACCAAGTCGATGTACCTGGCCATTGCCCCTTCCTCCGCCCCCCTCCCCCTCTCGATGGTGTGGTCCGTCCGCGTTCCCCTGAAGATTCGCATCTTCATGTGGCAGTGGATTCGCGGTCGGGTCCCGTCTGGAGTGGAGGTCTGCAAGCGCAATGGCCCGGGTACTGGTATCTGCCCGCTCTGTGGTGTCCCTGAAGACTCGAACCACATCTTCTTCTCCTGCGTCTCCGCCCAGTTCCTCTGGAGCTGCTTTCGCGAGGTGGTTGGTGGAAGTTGGTGCCACACCAATTTCCCGGACTTATTTGCTGAACTCCAGTTGTCCCCCGCGACCTCTCGCCACATTAGGTGGCTTGAGGTTGGGGTTCTCGCTTGGACTCTATGGACCGTTCGCAATAAGCTTGTGATTCAGCGTACTCCCCTTCGTCGCGCTACTGACGCTCTCTTCAAACTCTCAGGTTTCTTGCAGCTTTGGCGGCCGCTTAGCCGCTCCCCGAACCGTGACGCCATCTCAGCCTTCATCGCCGACCTCCGTTCGATGGCCGTCCGCCTGTCGCCGCCGCCTCCGCCGCCCCCGCCGGATCCAGATTAGGCTCCCTGCGTCTGGAGTGTGTTGTTTTCTCTTTTTTTTGGGCTTGTTGAGCTGTGCCCTCAGCAGAACCTGTATACTGTGCCGTGAGACTTGGGTGGGTGTGTGTGGACTTGATTCTGTTTGTATGCTCTGTGGCGGTTTGCTTTATTTATAAAGCGGGGCGAAAGCCTTTTTCGGTAATATGCAACACTTTAATGGCTGGAAACAAGTCCCTCCATCGCTCATCAGCACATGCTCTATCAAGTCGCACCTTGGTATTGTTATTTCCATATTGCCCATTGTCATATGTAAATGGCATTCCAGAAAAACCAAGATCCTCTAGTTCACAAAGCTGTAAACAATCTCTAAAAAGAGCCATTTGTCCTTCTGGCCTTGTAGATCTCGAAAGATGCTCATGCTGCCAAAGGACTTCATTAAAGTCACCACAAACAAGCCAAGGATCTTGCGAAACAGACCTTAATCTCGTTAGGTGATCCCACATGTAATGACGATTCTCCACACGTGGCTCCCCATAAACAAAAGTTGCTCTCCATGTCTTGTCCATGCTATTATCCACTATCATAACATCTATATATCTAGGACAAGAGTCCAGCACTGTAACCTGAAGTTTTTCATCCCAATATAGGGCTAGGCCCCCGCTCATACCACTACAGTTAACACCACTGAAACCTCTTAGACCAAACCTCCACTTTAACTTCTCCATCTTATTTGCAGCCTGCCTAGTCTCAAAAAGAAAGACAAGCTGGGGTACGTTGGTTTTTGAGAGAGCCAACACCTCTCGAACTGTCCGACGGTTCCCCCCACCCCGGCAGTTCCAGACGAGTAGATTCTTTGCGTCCGGCAGTCCTCCTCGAGGGAGGCCGCCCATATCTCATTTATTGCAACAACTTTATCCATCTTAGGTCGCTTACTACTCGTACTACTGTCCGGGGAAATAAGTTCAGGCAAGTCATCACCTTTACCTTCCGTTAGAGCAAGCAAACCAAATGTACTAGGCCCAGCAGCCGGATCAACAAGAATATCCTCTGTACTAAAACGTTTCTTGCCACTTCTATCAATCTCCATGTCCTCTTGTACTGATTTGACCGGACTGCATGCAGTATGTGCAACCGCTGGTACAACCTTTGCATTAGCCACTCCTGCATTAACCTGCACAACTTAACATGGAGAGTCGCCCCTGACGGCGTATCAGTAGCCCGTGCATTCAGATTTTCAGACCGCTGTTTATTAGGAGCATCAGCGTACAACCAGTCCCCATATTTCATGCGTTTAGCATCATGAATACCTGTGCCACATTCCTTGAATTCATGTCCCACTAGACCACAGACTTTGCAAAATCTTGCGAGTTTCTCGTACCTAACCAGGTACACTTGTCTCTCCTTCCCACGAACAATACTCACAAATTTTGTTAAGGGCTGACGAATATCATGTCTAACCCGTACACGAACGTAATCACCTCTGGTATTGCCATTAAGGCGCATGTCCAGAATTTCGCCAGACTCTTTGAGCAGCCTAACAACGACCTCCTTCTTGCAATAGCCTTCAGGTAACTTGTGAATCTGTAGCCAAATCGGCATAAACACATTGCTGACATCCTCAGTCTTGCTGAAGCCATCGTATGGGCATAACAGGACCGCCATATTCCGGAACAGCCATGGTCCTTGATCAATCATACGTTCCCAGTCCCCCAAACACGATGCCTGGACGACAAACATGTTCGGTCCTACTGGTCGAAATCTGATATCCTTTGCTGGATTCCATGCTGCTCGCATGTCTTTGTAGAAAGCAGATTGGCTGAAGGGCTTCTCTGTATGAACCCTAGGAAGGGCCAGCCAACGAACGCCGTCGTTTATCACGGGATCATCCATATCGATCTCCACATCATGAAACTCTTCGTCGTTTAGATCAAGCTGATCAAAAAAATCATCAAGATTCATCTTCCCGGCGGCCACACCTCCGCCGTTGGTCTCGTACTGAGCATCCGATGGAGAAGCCATGGCTTCAGGTCGCTGGGAACCTTCTGTCGAAGGGAAGGAGAAAACCCTAGGCGGGGAAAGACTTGATCGGGGGTAAACTCGCGAGTGACTCAGAATCGCCCGAGAGGAGACTTAACCCTAGCCGCAGCGTAGGGGATAATTGGAGACCGAAACTGATTCTTACCAAAAGAACACGCCACCTTCCGCATGTTAGCCATGCCGCAATCACCGAGCTATCATGAACCCACTGTTGTCGTGCCCTTCACCCACATTATAATAGCACGGACCTGTTATGAACTTATGATGCATGGACAGAGGCAGCGTGTCTAGGTGTGGTCAACCTGAGTGGGTGTTCTGTTGACTAACGATTTTGTTTGTGGATTTTATCACTGAATTGATGTCCAGCATACAATTGATAGGGTAAGCGACGTAGAGGTGTTCCTCACAACGACGAGGTCTTCTGGGGGCCGGCTGCCGGCCTCCCCGGTGCAGGCGCCGCCGCCATGGAAGCAGAGCGCCTCATGGAGGATGCCACTGTGCCGACGTTGGCCCTGGGCCCCTGGCCACTATCGGTGATTACCTTCCAGTCGCGCAAAATTTGATTGACTGCAATTTTTCCCTAGGTGTTATCTTTTCAGTTTTTATGTGGACCAAGATTTAACCAAACTTAGATTACTGATGTATTACACTCATTACATCACGTGTTCGGTTTAACTATATCAAATAAATATTACTGGGATCTTTTATAGAAGTCTCAACTTTACATGTATTTGTTGTTTTCCTTTTATTTGATTATTATGGAAAAAATAGTGGTATAAGAATTACAACTTTGTCATTCTAAATTCTGAAAAATATGGTCCTATAGTAATGAGATCTCCTTGCCATTGTTAATTTGAATCTAGCTTGCAGCGTTCTAATCTGACATATGTATAATTAAATCTTCCTATCCTCCATCGGTTCATTCTTTTCGTATTCAGTCAGATTTCAAATTTTCAATAGCTTCCTTTTTCTGTTGCAGATTAAGCAGGAAGAACCCATTCTCGCAAAGAATACTGTGTACTCTGGATTGTCTGGTAATAATCCATTGTAATGGATCTTTGTGCACATATTGTACTATTGTGCAATGTAGTGGCACAACTAAGTTGCTCCCAAGGTATGATTTTGTTCTTCATGGTTTTTCACTAACAAAAATTCAAGAGCAATATGATCTTCAAATTTCTTCAATTAATTTAAAAGTAAGGCATATGTTGTCAGCAAGCACTTCAATTATCACATGATATTTCAATTCACTTTGCATCAATTGAGAAGCATAAGTCCCGCTGCAATGCGCGGGGTACCATCTAGTTCTCCCAGTTCCCCACCCAGATAAATCTAAACTGTAACAATACATAATAACACATAATAGCTATGTCAAACTTATATTAGACAAATGGTACATCCCATAAGCATTTCCATGACATGAACAAAGAAATACACGACTATAATGGAAATTGCTTAATCCAGGACAATGGTGTAATATTCAGGATGCTATGAAAAGTTCTTATTAGTATACTGAAGTTTAATAATTTACATCTCAAAGATGTCAAAATGGTGAAAAAGGGGAAAAGAAATGATGTATAAACCGAACCAATGTGTTGCCTCTAGCCGCTATACATACCAGCGCTAAAATAGCTCAACATAAGGTGTACTCGCAATCAAGCAAACGGGTCAGGATCTCCTGGCAGCTTGGTCGCTTCTCCGGTTCTGTCCAGCAATCTACCAAACAAAATTGCAACATGCTTCACACGGTCAACATCAAGTTCTTGACCGGAGCTTAGGTATCACTGAATTTTATATGTTTGCATATATTTCAAAAATAAGCAGATTTGGCAAATAGATGTATGCAAGTTGCCAACACATACCATTTGAATAATAGCACAGCAACTATTTTGTGTAACTAGGATTCCACCGCGGGACAAGTATAACTATATCTACAATTGTACGTAGTGCACCAGTATGGACCAATAACAGCCACTGGAATTTCAATCAGACGGTTCACAGTTGGGAGCAACTGGAACAGTTGGATCTATGTATTGTCAGGCTCTAACTAACTGACGAACACAAACACATGGAATTTCAGAGGAATTCTTGCTTGATTTCAGAGGAAACTCGCTAGGGTTCTTACAAGAAGAGGAAAGTAGGCCAACCACTCCAGTGGCGGCTCGGGTTACAACCCAGTTTACATTCGATGCCTCTCCCGATGGGATCTGAGGTCTTTATAAAGAGGAAAAGTTTACTGAAGGTAAAAGCAGCCTGACAGCGACATGAACAGGTACAGTAAGTGTGCACGCTACAGTGATTGGATCATAGCCGACGGATGGAGATCGGACGATGCTCAGATGACGGCTTAAGTAACTGTGTACCGCTTCATGACTACACTCCATCCACGCGATGAGGATATGACGGTCTACGGCTGTTGTCGGACGATGAACAGGTACAGGAGATTCAGAGAGCAGAGGAGGGCCTGACAATACCCCCGTGTGAAGATCAGACTTGTCCTCAAGGCTGGAAATCTGGGAAGATTTTCTGGATAAATGCAGAATCGTCCCAGCTAGCTTCTTCTACAGGTAAATTGAGCCATTTCACCAACCATCTGACCACAGGAATGGAGATATCACCTTGAGGTCGAGGAATTAATTTTCTGTCTAGGATAGCTTCAGGTTGGAGTAGTATCTGCCCTTGTTCAGTCACCGATGGCAGGTGGGGGTGGGAATGACATGTGTACCAATGTGTTGCTTGAGCTGACTCACATGGAATGTGTTATGAAGCTTGCACCCTTCAGGCAGAACTGATAAGCATGATTACCCACTCTTTTGAGAATTCTGAAAGGCCCATAGTACTTGGGAGTGTAGTTTCAAATGTCTATGGATACTGAGAGAGGTATGTCTGTATGGGCGGATCTTGAGATACACCATATCACCTTCCTGGAAGATCCTTTCTTTTCTCTTTTTGTCAACAAAGTGTTTCATTCTTTCTTGTGCTTTCTGCAAATTTTGCTTGGTGAGCTAGGTCCTTGTTGAGCAGCAAGTCAGGTGAGTCCACTACACAGAAAATCAGGCAGACTCGATTCAGCAACCATGGGGGGTGGGAAACCATATAGAACCTGAAAAGGAGTCATTTTCAGAGAGGTGTGGAAAGTGGTTTTATACTACCATTCAGCTAGTGCCAGCCAGGAGTGCCACTTAGTAGGCTGTTGGAAAGCCATGCACCGAGGTAATTTTCCAAGCATTGGTTAACCCTTTCTGTCTGCCCATCAGACTGGGGATGGTATGAAGTACTCATGTGAAGCTTGATGCCCAGTGTTTTGAAAAGTTTCTGCCAGGGGTTACTGGTGAAAATTGTCCCTGTCAGTTACAATAACACTGGGGAGGCCATGGAGTTTGAATATGTGGTCTGAAAACTGTCTGGCAACGAGTAAATTGCAGAAAACAACCAGTTTGAAAGTTAGGTTTGTGAAAAACACTACAATACATTTTTTTTTGCAGAAAACACCATGTCTTCAGTAATCTTTTTGCAAATAACACTGATCGGCGGATTTGGCTCCACTGAGCACGCTTATGACAGTTGGGGCCCTTTTTTGCCTACATGGCGTAACATTTCGTGCCAGATCACTTCTATTCTGAATTTACAAAGTAGCCCTTAGTTTTTACATAGAAACCCCTGAATCAAAAAGAAAACATGCAATTAGCTCGCTCCCTTCAATCCCCATCTCTCCCGCCAGATCCTCCGCCCGGCGCCGACACACAGGAGGCTGGGCAGCCGCTCCCTCGCCTAAGACACCGCATCTTCCTCTCTCCTTCTCTGTCCTCGGTGGCCGCGGAGCGCAGCCTCCTCTCTCCATCTCCCTCCTCGGAGCGCGGCGGCCGCGGGCAGAGCAGGGTGGCGGCGGCGCGGCTGGCAGGCGGCGGGCGCGGGCGGAGCAGGGCGGCAGCGGCGCGGCTGGCAAAGCGGCGGCAAGCGCGGGCGGAGTAGGGCGGCGGTGGCACGGCTGGCATAGCGACGGGCGCGGCTGGGCAAAGGCGGGAGCGCTGCAGGGCAGGGAGGTGAGCACGGCGGCGGCTGGCGCATGGTGGTGACCGGCGCCATCGAGGCCGAGGAAGGCGGCGGCCGGCATGCAGTTCGCCGGCTTTGTCTTCTCCCTGGCAGCCCTCACCCAGAGGAGGGAGGTGGAGGCGCTGGGAGGAGGGTTGAGAGAGAGAGAGAGAGGAGGGCAGACGAGGTCGAGGGTTGGAGCTCCGGCGGGCTGCTATGTGCGACGGCGCGCGGGATGGGGAGCTTCTCTCCTCTGGCGGCTGACTGTGATGGCAAGACAGGGCAAGGGCCTGGGCAGCACAGGGGGAAAACTTGCGGGTGTTTTCGCTTTTTTACCCGTCTAGCGTTGTCTTTGGTAAAAATGTTATGCCATGTTAGCGAAAAATGGGACCCATCTGTCATAACCTCACTTAACAGAGCAAGATCCGTCGATCGGTGGTTTTTGCAAAAAGATTACCCAAGACGTGGTTTTCTGCAAAAAAAATGTAACGTAGTGTTTTCTGCAAACCTAGCCTTCAAAGTGGTGGTTTCCTGCAATTTACTCGTCTGGCAACAGATTGAACAGTGATAGGGTGCTTCATAGAGAGGAAATGGGCATAGGTGAACCTGTCAACAACCACCTGTATAAGGTTTTTGTTTTCAAACATTGGCAGACCTTCCACAAAGTCCATGCTTATGTGGCACCAGGCAAAGTCAGGAATTGGCAAGGGCTGTAAAAGGCCAGAATATGGGGTATTTTCAGATTTATTGAGCTGGCAAACAGGGCATGCTTTAACATATACAATCACATCTTGTTGCAGGCCAGACCAGTGACATAGCAAGTGTATTCTCTGGTAAGTTGCTCTTTCTCCCGAGTGTCCTCCAAGTTCAGACTTATGGAATGTCTAGATTAAATCCTATCTGAGGGAAAGTGTTGTTGCCAATCACAATTTCGTTCTTAAATCTGAGGATGCCATGTTGGAATGTGTAATTAGGATGAGCTTGGGGATCAAGTGCCAGCTCAGTAATGATGGCCTTGTACTTGGGGTCCACGGAATAAGATTTGACAACTTCAGTGATCCACAAGGGAACAACAGAACTAGCAGCTAAAGAGCTCAAGCAGTGTCTCACTCTAGAGAGTGCATCAGCTGCTCTGTTTTCTCTTCCCTTGTACTCAATTGTGTAGTTGTAGCCCAGGAGTTTGACCAGTAACTTGTGTTGGATGCCTTGTGTAAGTTTCTGCTCATGGATTTATTTGAGACTCTGTTGGTCTGTTCTGATGATCAGGTAAGAGCTGGCAAAATAATGTTTCCATTCTTTTAAAGCTTCCATAATTGCCATAGTTTCCTTGTAATAAGTGCTCATGGTCTGGGCTTTAGGGCCAAGAGATTTGCTCATATAAGCAATGGGCCTTCCTTCCTGCATGAGGACAGCACCTAAACCATAGCCACTAGCATCTGCTTCCAAGATGAAAGGCTTGGAAAAGTTAGGGAGGGCCAAGACAGGGGCATCTGTGAGTCTAAGTTTAAGGTCCTGGAATGCTTGTTCTTGAGTGGTAGACCAGTGAAAGTTGCCCTTTGTTAGAGCATCAAAGAGAGGCCTGCCCACAACTCCATAACCCTGTATAAACCTCCTGTACTAGCCTGCAAGCCCTAAAAATCCCCTGAGTTCAGTGATGTTGGTAGGAGCAGGCCAGTTAGTGACGGCCTCAATCTTAGCAGGATCTGTTGCTAAACCTTCAGCAGTGATGATGTTGCTAAACCTTCATCAATAAGGACTGGAACTGTGTTGGATGATGTGTCTCAGCATCATGTTGCTGATAATTTCTTCCAGGGCATCTTTTTGGTGGTGTGGAAGTCTGTAAGCTCTTTGGTTGATGATTTTAGCATATGGGGTCAGGGGAATGGCATGATCGCAGAATCTAGCAGGAGGTAGTGTTGTTGGCTCTTGAAATAAGTCCCCATTTTCATTCAATATGTCCTGTATGGCACGAGGGCAGCTGGTAGGTAGTTCTTTGCTTTTTTCCAGGACGGGGGAAACCAGCAGGAGTAGTCCACAATCAGGTTGACCTACTAGTCTTGTGAAATTGAGAACTTCAGGTACTTGTGCAGCAGTTGGTTTGTTTCATCATGGAATAAAACCTGAGCTCCATTAGTATCAGTGATCTTCATTGTCATGAGAATGAAGTTCATCTCTACAGGACTCTATTTCTTGAGCCAATCAGTGCCAAGTATAATGTCACAGCCTTTTAGTTGCAGAATCCTAAAATCACCAGTGAAATCATTTCCCTGGATGGAGTAGGAGCAGGACTTGCACATAAATTGTGTCCACAAAGTTCCACCATTTGCAACTTGTACTTTCAATCTCTTAGTTGCTACAGTAGGGACAGATATTTTGTCAGAAAGAGCAGGAGACATGAAAGTGGATGTACTTCCACTGTCATTGAAGGCTGTTGCACTGGCAGATGATCCTATCTGCAGATTCACAATGAAGGTATTGCTAGTAGCAGCAATTCCCATAAGAGTATGCATGGATATTTTCAGTTCTTCTTCTCCTTGCAAGGCTTGGAATTCAGCCAGATCTTCATCACTTTCAATGATGCAAACAATCTCAGGTGGTTCCTCAGTTTGTGCTTGGATCTGATTTTTCTGGCTGAGTTTACAAACTTGTCTATGTCCAGGTACCCAGGGTTCTTTGCACCTGAAGCAAATTCCCTTCTGTCTTGCTTGTTGGATGAGGGCCTGGTTGGACGGCAAGTTTAGTTGTGGAACTGTGGGTGTCTTGGTTAAATCAAAGTTCACTTGTCTTCTGACAGAGAAGGGGGTAAAGACAGGCTTCTTTACAGTAGATGCTTGCTCAAATCTTCTTGCCATCCACATGGCATCTTGCAAATCTTTTGGTTTGTTGCACTGCAAGTGGGCTTGGATATAATCAGATAAGCCAGCTATGAAACTATTTGTGTAGTAATCATCTGGAAGGCTGGGGTTATCTCTTCTCATTAGGTTCAAGGACCTCTCAAACTGTTTGATGTACTGTCCCACAGTTCCAGTTTGGGACACGGCATGAAATTGTTTAACGTTGTCACAAATTGAACTTTCTGCAAATCTATCTCCTATGTATCTGACTTTCTGTTACAAGTTGAGATGGAATAAACGGGCCCTTCCCCGACCCTCGCGTCGCCCGAGCCGGGCGACTCGGGGGGACCCTGCTCGCCGGGCGACTCGGGGGGACCCTGCTCGCCGGCGGCCCGCCCCCACCTCCCTCCCACCCCGCGCTGCCGTCGCTGGAGGGCCGGCCGGCGAAGCCGCGCCGGGCCCTGGGATGGCGGCGGCGGGGCTGTTTCTCTTCCCCACGCCCCCTGCCCTCCCTCCTCCACTCCGCCCCCTCCCCCAGATCCTCCACTCCTCCATTCCGCCCCCACCCCCAGATCCGGACCCTGGCGGCGCCGGCGGCCTCCACCGGCGGCAGGGGCGGCTTCCTCCGGCGCGCTGACTGCTTGGTCGCCTCCCCCGGCTGTGATTCCTCTGCTGCGGTCCGCCCCAGATGGGATTTGGGGCCACCCCGGCCGGTCACGGTGCTCCACGTCCGTCCTTCGTGATGGCCTGGCGCGCTCAACTCGCTGCGGCTCCCCACCCCCGCTCCCCCGACCCTCCCCATCCCCTAGTTAGGCTTCGGGTCGACTTCTTCGGGAGACGGCCATGGAGGTGGGAGGTGCTTGGTTGTGCCCGGCGGCGTCTGCTCCCTGTAGCGCGCCGGGAAGTTTCGCTGCCCGTGAGTCCTCTTCACCACCACCCACCCACCCCCGGCAAGGGCGGCTTCGGCCCGGCGACCATGGACCTGCGCCCTCCTGTGTTCGTGGCCGGCCGGCGTGGCTTCGGATCCAACGAGCCTTGGAAGCTGAGCTCTTTCCGGCCTCTTCGGTTTGTTGACTCCCTGGCATCTCCGCACCACCATCACCCTGCTGGTGCCCTTGGTTGGCTGTCCATCCCGGCGCATCGTCGATTCCGTCACGCTTCGAGAGTCGCGTCCTCTTCCAGCTCTTTGAGCAAGACGACGTCTCTGCTGCTCTGGTTCCGGTGGCCTGGATCTGCGCTCCCTTCAAGATTTTGGCTCACCCGGGTCTCTGGCCACCGTCACATCCCCGTCGTCTTCATTCCGCTCAGCCACACAACCTTGCCCCCCTCCGAGGCCCGCGCGTCCGGCGGCGCCCGGTGCCTTCTTCGGCATCCGGCGTGGCTCCCCTTCCTGCAGTCGCAGCTCCGGCCTATGCTAAACTTCCGCTTCTCCGGTTCGTGCTCCGATGGCTTGGGATTGCTCGGATTTTGGCCGAGGAGAAATCCCTGCATTCTATGCTGGCAGCGGCGACACCCGCGGGTGTCGTTCCCTTCTTGGAAACCATAGGTCCGGGTTTCCGGATCAGACGACGACGACGTCTTGATGTCGTTCTCTTTCGTGAAGGCGTTGTCTTGTTTGCTCGTGGTGTCCTCGGTGTTGGATTTGGAGATGTTGGTCGTCAAGTTGTCGGTGGGACTGCTTCTCTGGTTGGCGAGTTTAGCTGTGTTATCTTTTTTTGGGTCGAGCATCTCATGTCTTTTTATTTCCGGCACCATGTTCACGCCTCTTGCGTTCGTGTCATTATGTTGTACCACCTCTTGTATTCATTCTAACTTCTTCTATCAATGAAATGATAGACAAGCTTTGCGTATTTGCGAAAAAAAAAAATCTCCTATGTATCTGCAGTCTGCCAGGGCAGGGTAGAAGCATGAAAACCAGTGCCTCTCCACCATTGAACTGCAGTGCCCTGGAGGTATGACACAGCAAGTTCAGTCCACTGTTCCAGGGGTGTTCGAGAAGTGTCAAAGTACTGCTCCAAAGTCTGAATCCAATGTTCAGTGTCCTCTCCAGAGAACTCAGGATATGTAATTTTGCAGGTTTGACACTGACAAACCCTCTCCTAGTATCATGTGGGCTTCTGCTTCTGTTCCTTGCTTGTTTGTGACCCTGTTCTCCATCATCTTCATCAGTTAAGTACAGAGGAGAGTCTGGTTTGTAAGGTTGCACAGTATTGTTGATGCGGAGCATCCCACGTTCATCCCTATGTACACTCCGACCACTCTCCAAGTCCCAAGAGGACATATGACGAGACCTCGACCATACGCCATTGGGCACAAGGTGAACTCCCTCCTCTTCGAACCGTCACTTTCCACATGTGAGACATGGCTACTACCTCATGCATGGACCTTGCATACACTCAGGTACAACCGAGACAACCATGGAGGATCCAAGGACCAAGGCCAAGCATGGAAGAGGAGAAGGAAGAAGAAGCAGGGACGAGCTTCTGGAAAGCCCGGAACTTCCGGCCTCAGCCCGGAACTTCCGGCCTGCCCGGAACCTCCGGCCCCCGGAGTCCAGACCAGCCCCGAGCACGCCAACTCTCTGGATAGCCCGGAACCCGGCCGGAACCTGCCCGGAACTTCCGGAGCCCGGAACTTCCGGCCCCGCCCGGAACTTCCGGCCTGCCTGCGTGCAAAGACTCGGGCTGAAGCCCATGTACCCCCTTTCCCACTTACCCCTTCGTGGCTTACACTATAAATAGACCACCCCCTCCTCCTAGTTAGAGTTAGCGTTGATTTAGCTCAAGTTAGAGATAGAGCTTCGCTCATCCATCGGATCTCCTCGTGAGAGAGCGCGGCCTCTTCGGAGAAGATCCTAATCGGATTCAAGACCCCCTCGTGGGAAGATCCCCTTGTGGATTCAAGACCTCCTCACGGAGAAGATCGGTTACCTTTGTATCCTTACCTTTGTTGACTTTGGATCTCGTGTATCTCTTTGTGTTCTTTGATCTAGCACTTGTGTGACCGATTCCTTGTTGATTGAGTGTTTTCCCTCGTTCCTCCCCGTGATTTCCTCGTGTTTTTCCGCTCGTTCTTCGTGTCTCCCCGTAGGATCCACTCCAAACGTGAAAGATCGGCACCTAGGGTTCCACCCTACATCATCTTGGTATCATGAGCCACGTTGATCACGCTTTTGGAGCCCCTACCCCTCTTTTTCTAGCTTGATTTTGTTGATTTCGTCCTAAATCCGAAAATCCCCACCAAAAATAGCCCCAAAATTTTTTGTGATTTGTTGGTTTTGATGATGTTTTGTTGATTTTGGTCCATGGATTCGCTGTGTTATGAGTGGATCTAGCATTCCCCTTCTTTTCCCCCATTTCCATCCACAAAATCTCCCCAATTTTGACCTTGGAATTCGAGTTTTTCCGCCCCCATTCTCAGATCTGGAATTTAGGATTCGTCCCGGACGAAATTCCACGACCCCCGGAACTTCCGTCCCCCGAAACTTCCGTCCTTACCCGGAACTTCCGGGCTAAACAGAGAGTTTACCCAAAGTCCCCGGCACTTTTTCCGCGACCCCCGGAATTTCCGGCCACCCCCGGAACTTCCGGAGCCCGGAACTTCCGGCCCTAGGCCCGGAACTTCCGGCCTAACCAGAGACATTGCACAGAATTTCAGCATCAGCCTCTTTCACCTTTTTCATCATAACTTTTCGCTCCGAACTCCGATTTGAGTGTTCTTTGGCTCGTTTTGAAGCTATCAACGTGCCCGAGGTCCTCACATTGGTTTCACCACCATTTGACTCCATCAAATTTTTGAAACTTTGGCATCTTTGCCTAGGCCTTCCACCATAACATCCGCATTGCCACCACCGACTTCCGCAACCTAACCCATTATGATCCCCATAGCATTTGAGGTTGTTTGAGTAGTGACTTGAGTCTCCTAAGGTGTTTAGGCTACTTAGGGACGGTTGCTTCTTCCTCAACCACCACCATAACTTCCGCATAGGCTTGCCCACCATACACTTCCGCCACCCCCAACTTAACCCAATAGTTGTTTGAGCTTCTTTGAGTTGTGGCTTGTGTCTCCTAAGGTGTTTCGGCTATTGAGGGACGGCAACTTCAACTCCGACACGTGTATAGCCCATCATCCCACTTCCGTTTTGCCAAGTGCAAAGCACCACCGCATTCCCGCTACCACCATTTTGACATTTGACGTTTGAGATTTTGAGTTTGCGGTTTTTCCGTTTCCTAAGGTGTTTCGGCTACTTAGGGACGAGACTCCATCATCTTGGTTTCTACATCAAGAACACCGCCACTCATCATCGCCGGACGGTAACCTCCATATCATCTTGGTATTGTGGTATCCCTCCTTTGTATATTCCCCTTGCCATTGCATTGTTAACCCCTAGCCCATTTTGCGTTACTTGCCTATCGAGACTAGCCATTTGAGTATTGCCGGCAACGTTACTTGTGCACATTAGTGATCATACTTCCCATAGCATACATACCATATCATCGTGGTGCATATCTTGGTATCATATCGTGTGTCACAAGTTTGTTCCCGCATATACACAATTGCTATCTTGGTTTGTGCATTGTGCAAAAGTCGCCATAAAAAAAAGAGAGAATAAAGCTTTTAAGCAAAGAAAAAGAGAGAGCAAAGAAGCTTGTAAGCAAATGCCATAGCATCATACCACATTGCATATAAGATTGTCATATACGATCATCTTGGATCATCTTGAGAGAAACACCGGGAACTATACATACATAGCATACTTGGGATAGAAGTTTATCCATTTTGCATCTTATAGGTTGTGCACAAGTGTCGTATCCGCCTATTGAGCAATCGTGCTAGCGTCTCTCTTGAGTTGTGCAACACGAGCGTTTTCCGTGGATTCCACATTTTGTGCTCATTCCTTGGTTGCACGACCCCATTTATCTATCCGTGTGTGTGTTTCCGTGTGCCATTCTTTGCTATTGGTCCATTTGCTTCACTTGCGAATTTGTGAATCTCTTTCAACATTATTGACTCTTGCTAACATTTTGCATTAAATTTTTGTGCCACTATCCTCACCGAGCTCCACCATAAGCTTTACTTGTGTAGGTGTGAGAACCGACAAGAATTGGTACCAAAAGTGCTATTTCATTGTCCGCATTTGAGTGAACTTGATTCATTGTCAACATCGGTCAAGGTACATTGGTATAAGTTCTTCTCTTTCTCCCACTCATATTTGCTCGAGTCTTGTGATGGATAGGCAAGGCATTTCCTCTCCGGTCTACGACAACAACGACGGCGTGAACAACTACATCACCAAAGCGTCTATCTTCGATCTACAACGACAAGTGCAAGGCGCACAATCAAGATTGCGAGAGCGCATCGAGAACATCTCCATCGACATTCGTCACTCCGAAGCAAGGAGAAGGGACTACATTGATAAGAAGCTTGCCGCACATAAAGAGGAGCAAGATGCAAGGATGGAGGAGATTCAGACCTTGCTCAAATCTACTTCCCCTTCATCATCTTCAAGACGGCGACATTCAAGCCACAAGTCTTCGGAGCGCGAAAAAGATGCAAGAGCAAGTCGTCCAAGTCCACATCTACATGGCGACCACCATCACGTTTGTGATCAACATCGTCATGAAGGGCAAGTCACCTTCAAGCATCATGTGCACGACGACGACGACGAACGACATCTACTACGAGCTCAAGCACGACAACGACATCATCATCATGAAGATGCTCCACAAGCGCAAATGCACAAGTCCCAACAAGCCCTACTTCACGCCAAGTCCAAGCTTCATAAGCACAAGAGAAGACCGGGAGATGACCACCACCAAGACGGCGCTACGGCTACATCAACCACTTCGGCATCTTCGCCAAGTGCTATCAAGGCATCTTCGCCTTTGGACGTACGGCATCTTCGCCTACTCCCCACGTGTACGCCTACATCGACTTCATCAAGTCCAAGGCAACCACCTACAAGCGAGGGCGACACTTCCATCTTCGGAAGCCCCCCAAGGAAGATGGCCGAGCATGGGAAATTCCCTTCGGTCATGGAGACGAGCTATGAGATGCCACATCATATGGGCCTCCAACACCAAGACGGTGACAAGACGGTCGAGCAAGGGCCATCCCCTTCGACCACGGCGACAAGCGCGAACCTCTTCAACAACATGAAGACAGCGCCCATATTGGACTCATACTCCAAGTCAAGCTACGAGACCGCACATGGAGACATTTGCACCAACATCCCTCAGACACCCACATATGAAGAGATGCCCCAAGTGCCATGTGAGGAGAGCCACCACCACATGAGTGACATGAGTGACTCCACCATACGTGACATTGAGAGCATTTCCTATGAGAGGATGAGTGTGACCACCACTAGCCCCACACATGAGAGCATGCCACACATCCTATGTGACGCTGAGCGCCATTTGAGTGACTCCACCAACCATATGAGTGAGAGCATCCTTGAGGGAGTGTGTGAGCCACAACACTTAGAGAGTGAGGTAGTTGACACGGCGTGTGAGGCCACTATGATTTCTAATGACTTAACCTCTACTCCGAGTGTGTTTTCTTCTTTGGTGCAAGGTCTCCTACATGACGACACGCCTATCCTCGACGAGTCCATCCCTCCAATGGAGACACCGATGGCCATGGTGGACGATGATGCACCCCCACATGGTTCCATCAAGATAAAGATGACAACGAGACGATCTTCAACACCTACCTACAACACATGAGCGACGCTCCAACGGTAACATAGGTGATGGTGCTTCTCTCGTCCCACTAGTGGACTCTCTTGACATCAATTGCTCCCATGATGTTGACCCACCTATTACCATGCTTCATGCTAGTGAAACTTCTTCATGCCTTGACTTACCTATTTATGATGAATATGATGATGAGCATGTTGAGTTGCCTAGTTGTGATGCTATTCTTCATAGGATATCATGTGAAAATTCTATTGGTCACTTCATGTTTGACAATCCATTGAACTTGTCATATGCTATGAGTGAGATCTTCCATATTGCATCATTTCAATCTCAACATAGTAACTATGCATGCCCCATTAAAATCAATCCCATTTGCACTTATGGCATAGATGACGAGATGATGGTCATTGGCTTTTGTTTTTCATGTGATGATATTGCCATGCTTCCTTTACATGATGTGTGCAATTCATCCACTATGCCATGCCATGATCACATTGAACCAAATATGCATTGTTTTGGATGTTGTCAATATTCTGCACGTGATGTTTCTACTCTTGCTCATGAGGAGACCCCCATAGTTTCCTCATACATATTAGGAGATCTTGATGCATTTCATACTTTGCATGATTCTTATAATAGTGTACACCATATGCATTCCATGAATAACAATGCTCTAGATATTTCTCATGATGCATTACATAATTTGAGTCTCCATTATGCTATACATAATAACAAACCTATCATGATGGATGACATGTTTCTATATCACGCATCTCATTTATTTGAGCATTGGCTATTTTGTGCTAACCGACACATGCATGTGCGCATCATGATGGATGATGTGTACATATACCATGCACACACAATTTTTCCTTTGTCTTTGTTTTGTGTAGGTACTTATGAATACTCGTCAACCTCTCAATCCCAAGAGTTGACGAAACGAGCTCTTGAGAGCAACGATGACTTGGGATTCCGTGGACTATCCTTACCACCGTTCCCATCGCGCAAGGACTACGCGCATCTCTTTTACTTGTCTCTCACAAGGCTATGGGCTATTTACCTCTTGTCACCTTATGCTCATTTTACCGTGTTCACTTTGCATGATATGCTTGCTTCTATGCCTTTGCCATGCAATTGTGACCCTTGCTTGCATCTACCCATGATTCACCATTATGCTACTCCTATGTGTATTTGCATGCTTGGTGAAGATCCTTGTTGCTATTGCCATGTTTATCATGTGCCCCATGCTATTGATGCTACTTTGCTCATATCTTGCCCTTATGCTTGTGAAATGTCATGTGCATTTTGTATGCCCACTATTTGCACACATGACATGCTTGACTTGATCGCTATGATTGCTTGCTATTTTGCATCACCCATGTTCCACTATTACTCGCTTTCTTGGGTTGATGACATATTTGTTCATGCCTCTAACTTGATTTATCTTGATCATTGTCTCTTGTCTCCATTACTTGCATCTCTCATATCACCTTGTGTTGAGTGCCAACTTGCTATGCTTATTGATCATGGAGACTTGGACATATTACTTGTGATGCATGCTTGCTTACTTGAGCCTATTGTCTTTGGTTGTAGTTGCATCATATGCTTTCATACCATACCACACCTTGTTCTTTCTTATGATAAGAATGATGAAAACACTTGTTGGGTATCTCGCCCCTCGAATGATAGGTCTTGCATTTGCACTAACCTCATTTGTTTTTCCGAGTGTTTGTCATGTTCTTTCATTTTGAAGGATTCACAAGGCGGTACCATAAAAAG
The DNA here is from genome assembly GCF_018294505.1 of Triticum aestivum. Lineage (NCBI taxonomy): Eukaryota > Viridiplantae > Streptophyta > Magnoliopsida > Poales > Poaceae > Triticum > Triticum aestivum. Next base: position 327,454,373 of record NC_057810.1, on the reverse strand, counting down.
ACATTTTGGTTATGTGAAGGCATACAAGATGCACAACTCCATCATCCTTGAGAAACTCCTAAAGGTGACCTCCTTCCCTTTGAGCCATCCTCAAGTACGCATATTGGACGGGTCATTCTTTCATTGTTGTTTCCTTCTTGTTGTCTACATGATACATCTATTGGATGGAGGACCGGCATTGGAGATGGACCCTATGGACCTTCAAGTTGAGGAGTGCTCGGACTTAGTGAATTCACCAACGGACCACCATTGCTACCACGACATTGAGTCATGGTACAACAACTCCCATAACAAGTTTGCACTTTATACATGGATTGACTTGCATTATGATTGCCTTGGTGCATCTTGTATTTCTATGTCATCCATGATATATGAGCTTGTTCACTTCCTTAGCAAATTTGTTATGATCTTCCTTGATGGCATATTCATACATCATGATCATATTGCCCACCATCAATTGCATGATAACATATACATATTGAGCATCCATTGCTATGTTCATGCTTTTGATGCACCATCCCATTATGACATCATTTTGCACCGTGGTTGCATTGCTCATACTCATAACACAATTGTGTGCACGATGATTGCATTTGTTCCCATGAATGCTTTGCATACCATTCTAGATCATCTTGATAAGCTTCATGCGCTTTGTCACGCACTATCCCTTCGCATGGACTCACGCTTAATTGATGGACATTTTGTGTACGCTAACCATTATATTTTCGAGTGTCGCTTGTGTTTGCTCATTTTGCATGTACCACATACCGGAGACACCTTGGAGTACTTGGATTGCGCAATGCCTTCACCTACGTCCAACTACAAGTCCGTCCATGACACTCGTTTCCATGGTGATGAGGATCACGATTCGAGGTCGGATCTTTCCCAAGGGGGGGGGGGAGATGATGCGGAGCATCCCACGTTCATCCCCATGTACACTCCGACCACTCTCCAAGCCCCAAGAGGACATATGACGAGACCTCGACCATACGCCATTGGGCACAAGGTGAACTCCCTCCTCTTCGAACCGTCACTTTCCACATGTGAGACATGGCTACTACCTCATGCATGGACCTTGCATACACTCAGGTACAACCGAGACAACCATGGAGGATCCAAGGACCAAGGCCAAGCATGGAAGAGGAGAAGGGAGAAGAAGCAGGGACGAGCTTCTGGAAAGCCCGGAACTTCCGGCCTCAGCCCGGAACTTCCGCCCCCGGACCTTCCGGCCTGCCCGGAACCTCCGGCCCCCGGAGTCCAGACCAGCCCCGAGCGCGCCAACTCTCTGGATAGCCCGGAACCCGGCCGAAACCTGCCCGGAACTTCCAGAGCCCGGAACTTCCGGCCCCGCCCGAAACTTCCGGCCTGCCTGCGTGCAAAGACTCAGGCCGAAGCCCATGTACCCCCTTTCCCACTTACCCCTTCGTGGCTTAGACTATAAATAGACCACCCCCTCCTCCTAGTTAGAGTTAGCGTTGATTTAGCTCAAGTTAGAGATAGAGCTTCGCTCATCCATCGGATCTCCTCCTCGTGAGAGACCGCGGCCTCTTCGGAGAAGATCCTATCGGATTCAAGACCCCCTCGTGGGAAGATCCCCTTGTGGATTCAAGACCTCCTCACGGAGAAGATCGGTTACCTTTGTATCCTTACCTTTGTTGACTTTGGATCTCGTGTATCTCTTTGTGTTCTTTGATCTAGCACTTGTGTGACCGATTCCTTGTTGGTTGAGTGTTTTCCCTCGTTCCTCCCCGTGATTTCCTCGTGTTCTTCCGCTCGTTCTTCGTGTCTCCCCGTAGGATCCACTCCAAACGTGAAAGATCGGCACCTAGGGTTCCGCCCTACATCAATTGTGCTGTTGTTGCTGTCCATAATTGGGGTATGGGTGTCTGGCAGCCAGCTCGGCTGAATTTTCCTTGGTGGTGGGATCAGGCACAACAGTGGTCACCAGGCCATGGACTTTAGGTGCTGCTTGGTCGATGCTGCCTTGTCCAGGTGTAATCCCCGCATCTTTGTGGACTGGTAGGTTTTCAGGAGGACCCGGAGGGCCTTCAGTCAGTAGGCGTTTGCCCAGATTCGGTTGGTTTGAGAAGAAACCATCCAAACTCGACTAAACTTTGGAAAAACTGCTTTGCAAAACAGCAAAATTTTGATTGACCGAGTGGGTGAACTCGATGAATTCTTGGCGATCTGCAGCTCGCTGTTGTTGGAGTGTTTGCACATCTAACTGGAGGGACTTGAGCTCGAGGAGATCCGTGTCCGCAGAGTTAGAGTTGAGAGCCATGATTCCGTCAGGGTTTATGAAAGCAGGAAGCTTTCGCACCGAACAGAATAAAGAACACAAACAGGGGGGGCGAGGGAGGGATTTTACAACCACAAGCGGCAACCGGACCTGCGCTTCCTGTTTCTTCCACCGTCGAACACCGCCGCCTGTGCCCACCGCCAATAATGCACCGGAGAGGATGGGTGTGTGAGATTTTACCGCTGCAAAGAAGTTCTGAAGCAACCACTACCCAAACCAGGCCTGCACTCGAGCAATCTACCGCCGCCTGCGCCACCCGTTGCCGCGCCGCCACCGGGATCTAGGAATGGAGCAAGCTCCTAAACTCCCCCAAATCCACTACGCCGCCGAGAACCGTATGCTCTGATTACCAATTGTTAAGCTCTAACTAACTGACGAACACAAACACATGGAATTTCAGAGGAATTCTTGCTTGATTTCAGAGGAAACTCATTAGGGTTCTTACAAGAAAAGGAAAGTAGGCCAACCACTCCAGTGGCGGCCAGGGTTACAACCCAGTTTACATTCGATGCCTCTCCCGATGGGATCTGAGGTCTTTATAAAGAGGAAAAGTTCACTGAAGATAAAAGCAGCCTGACAGCGACATGAACAGGTACAGTAAGTGCGTGCGCTACAGTGATTTGATCATAGCCGGCAGATGGAGATCGGACGATGCTCAGACGACGGCTTAAGTGACTCTGCGTACCCCTTTGTGACTACACTCCAGCCATGCGATGAGGATCTGAAGGTCTACGGCTGTTGTCGGACAATGAACAAGTACATGAGATTCAGAGAGCATAGGAGGGCCTGACATGTATCTGAAATACAGGGATTCGCAAGTGACATACACAATATATCTTAAGGCTATGGATGAACCTGGAACCCATCAATAGAGAATCTGCCGCCTGCAGCCTGTAGCTTTCTCCAAATGCTGCTCCTCTCTTGATCTTCGCACGTATCATGTAGTAGTTTCAAGAATGAGTACTAGATCTTTGTTTGTATATGTCTTTATTTCTCCATATCATATTTTTTGCTTTTAGAAGATTACCAATTTTAAGTTGTATTGTACCCTTCATACGGAGCCTTGGCGCGGTGGTAAAGCTGCTGCCTTGTGACCATGAGGTCACGCGTTCAAGTCCTGGAAACAGCCTCTTGCAGAAATGTAGGGAAAGGCTGCGTACAATAGACCCAAAGTGGTCGGACCCTTCCCCGTACCCTGCGCAAGCGGGAGCTACATGCACTGGGCTGCCATTTATTGTACCCTTCATAGATATTTAACGTGCTTTTGCACATACTAATTACCAGTATATTCTAGAGCTGGAAGTATGGGACGAGCCCTATGAGGTTTAATCTGTCTCTTCTATAGCTTTTAAGGAAATGGCTTTTGTCCATTTATAGAGAAGAATTGCTGTAGCCAAATGTTGGTCGACTACAAGTGTGGTGTTGTAACCTTCCTGAAGGCACCGCCTTGGAGCCCACGGTTCGTCGTATGCGGCTTCATCTCTTCGCGGTGGCGTGTTCGCGGTTGAAGCCCCCGGTTGCTCTTGTAGTGCTAGGGGTGGTGCCGTTGCGCTCAGCGCCTATGTATCCTGCCTTGGGGGTGTGTGTGTGTTGTGCTGGCGTGCGTTTGTACCGGGTTGTTGTTGATCGTTGCTTTATATATAATAAAGCGGGGCGAAAGCCTTTTTTCGTAAATAAACTTAAATATACCTGCTATCAAGTTACCCAGAGGTCCATCTGGTATTTCCAATCTTGCCCCTTCGTTCGCAACAGAGTAAACAACCTAAAATTACACAACACTTTGTGTGAGTTGATTTACATCTGGTGACGAGGTGCACGGGATATACAAAGTATGTTGGTTACCTGAACTGGCGGCTTTCCTGCCCAGGGCCTACTCAGAGTGCAAAGCTCCCACATGATAACTCCAAGGCTAAAGATATCACACTTTTCTGTAAATGGTTCGTTACGAATAAGCTCAGGAGCCATCCACTCTGGAGTGCCTGCAGATGAGTTGTCACTCATTGCAGAATTCGACAATAACCGAGAGAGCCCAAAATCACATAACTTGACTGTCCAGTGCTTGTTAACAAGGCAATTCGCACTCTTTAGATCACGATGAACTATCTTCAGACGGTGCATACACATAAGACCCCTTGTACAAACAAATAATCAGATGAAGAATTTACAGTACTAGAAGGAGATGTATCAGGTACTCCAGAAAACCAAATGCTAGCGATAAACAAGTGTATCTGCTCACCTACAGATATCACGGAGCATTTTTAGCCTCCTTCGCCAACTGATCTTACTTTTCTGGCCACTTGTGTGAATCAAATAGTACAAGGAACCCATTTCCATATATTCAGTGACTAGGGATAAGTGAGGAGACTTCATACATGCACCAAGGAACAATATGACTGCAGTCCAGCACAACATAATCATTGTCAGAAGACCTTGAATTACATCAGGTCTTGCATGAATAGAAAATAACACTTTCAAACAGTCAGACCAGTAAGATCAGCACAGAAAATGAAACCAAAACTGCAAACAAACAAATTGAAACTGCTATAAGGTGATTGTACAGGAAATACCATTGGGATGTCGGAGACGGCTGAAAATAAGAAAAAGGAAATAATAAGAGAACAGAACTGCTAGAATAACAGAAATTGCAGCAAAGCTATATGAAAACCTAAGTATAGAGATCTCATTGCAGAAATCTTCCATATTCTCCATTGTTAAATCTTGCTCCAGAAATACTTTTATAGCTACATCTGTTCCATTCCAGATACCACGGAAAACTTCCCCAAAAAAACCTAAAAGGATAAACATGAGCATTAGCTTTAAATAATAGAAACGGCTCTAGAGAAATTCAGTTTCAAGAACATCTATTACATTCAAAACATCCCGTTTGTCTAGCAAGTTCATAAAAGTTACTCGAATATAGCCTGATTTCTAGAATATAGCCCGATGGATGAGACATAGTACTTGCCTATTCCAACACGAGTGCCAACAGCAATCTCTGAGAACCCAATATGCCATTCTTCAAAAGGCAATAATGGCTTGTTCAGAAATGGTGAAGATTGCAATGCTTTATTCCAAGTGGACATCAGATCTTCTGCTGTAAGGAAGTCAGCTGGCTCTCTAAGATTAGAACCATGGTTACCTAACCGATGCGGTGATGAAGGTAATGACAATGCCTTCTGAGTAATAATGTGCCTTCTTGAACCCTCCTGAACATTTGGTTCTCTTACTGACACCTCATCATCGTTGAGGTCACCTACTGATTCCTCCTATATATAACAAGGATCCAATTGCAATTGTCAACCACCAAACTTAGTAATTTAGAGCCGCTCCGACAAACTATCAAGTGTACTACAGAGTGAAAAGAGAACATGTTCTTGAAAAGAAGCAGATTGTGCTGAGATCACTGAAATTTTAGTAAAAGATGAGTCAACAATTAAAAGAACAAAAGCATACTTTTCTCTGTGAATCATTTGAATGTCCTGGACTACCATCATTATGTGCCCTTGAATGGCGATTTTTCCTCATGCTTTCACTCATTTCTTTAACTGCCCTGAAGACAAGCAAAACAATATATTATGTCAACCCAGAGATCAAAATTCTGAAAAGATGAAGTTGCGTAGAAATCCTTAAATTTGCAAGAGTGCAAATAAGTTCAGGAACTTCAACACTACACAGCACAAGCAAACCCTACTAAAAAGTTGGCTAACAAAGGTTTGGTGTGGTCATATTGGCAAAGTAATACACTAGACATAGCATGAACAAAGGAAGCATAGGCGTGCCTAAAATTTGGCAATCATCCATTGAGAACCAAATTGTTGCTCATGGTCAAAAGACGGTATTGTGGATTTGGGCACGAACCAAATATATCAACCTAAAACTAAACTTGCATCAGTCATTCAAATAGGTTCAACTGTTGCTTTGCATGCCTGACTAAGAATCTACACACCAGCCATGTCATTCTCCTCCTCTTTTTCCCTCTTCCTCTCCTAACTGGTCTTCTCTGCCTTAGATGTTTTTATTAGTTGCATACACTTTTCATGTATTATCCCGCTGTGTAAGCATCACCCAAGGGCTGATAAAGCTGACAAAGGTGACCCACATCTTGAAGACCGTACAGAAACCCACAGCCTCAGAATAAAACTGAGGCAAGACACCAGCACAGAGGACAGCCACATACCATGCATCATCATCAAACCACTAAGTATAGTATAGGCGTCAGCTCATCATGATTAAGAGTAGAGCCACATCTTGAAGGCCGTAGAGAAACCCACAACATCAGAATAAAACCGAGGCAAGACACCAGCGCAGAGGACAGCCACAGACCGTGCAGCATCATCAAACCACTAAGTATAGTGTAGGCGTCAGCTCATCATGATAAGAGTAGAGCCACCTGGTAGTCAGACACCTTCTAATCATAGGCAGCAACCATAGCATCATCAGCAACATTGGAAGCCTCACAGCTGCTGGATCAGCACCTGGGACAAGAACCGGTGGTGAAGACTCCACATAGGCAACATGGCACAGCGGACAAGAGATCTTGCTACAGATGACACCCCAAAGACAAAGGCCGGTCCTCCACGAAATCCCTTTACCAGGCCATTGCCCCCTCCCCTGCCCCAGCGGCCCTTGAGATGATCTGGGCTATCCGTGTGCCCCTCAAGATCAGGATCTTCATGTGGCAATGGATCCGCGGCCAGCTTCCCTCCAGCGTGGAGGTGTTAAAACGGCATGGCCTGGGCGATGGGATTTGCCCCCTATGTGGGACAGAGGAAACCTCGAATCACATCTTCTTCTCGTGCGTCTCCGCCCAGTTCCTCTGGGGCTGCCTCCGTGAGGTTGTCAGCGGCAGTCGGTGTAACACCAACTTCCCTGACCTCCTCACCGAGGTCCAGGCTTCCACCCCGTCGAGCCGCCACTTAGGTGGCTGCTCATTGCGGTCCTTGCTTGGACGCTTTGGACCGTGCGTAATAAGCTTGTCATCCAGCGAGTCCCTCTTCGACGTGCCACTGACGTTGTATTCAAAATGTGTGGTTATTTGCAGCTCTGGCGGCCGCTTAGCCGTCACCAGGACCGGGACGCCATCAACACCATCATTGCCGACCTCCGCGCGATGGCTCTCCGCTTGGCGCCGCCGCTTCCTCCTCCACCACCTGAGCCGGATTAGCTTCTTAGCTGCTGTTGCGGTTTATCCGCCTTTGTTTTCTTTTTCAGGACTTGTTGAGCTGTGCCCTCAGCAGAACCCTCTTGTACTCTATGTTGTGCGACTTTCTGTGTGTGTGTGTGGGTGAACTTATGTGTTACTTTGTGGCTGTGGTGGTTTGCTTTATTTATAAAGCGGGGCGAAAGCCTTTTTCGGCAAAGACCACAAATGTAAATACACATGTCAGTGACAAAGTCGGTGTAACACCGTCAAACATCACTAGGGAGCCAGTGCCAGTCCTGACATATTGGGCGCCCGGGGCAAAGACAATAAGGCGGGCCTTTTTTACAAGAACTCTTAATATATTTTCCATTTGTATGGTTGTCGTGAACTTTAAAAAGCATAATATAACAAACAAAAATTAATAATAGGTAAACCCGGTACTCAGAGTTTTGACAATCTCTCTCCTTCAAAGTAAGAGCCATAATTTTTTAAATATAGACTCAAGCAGCGGACGGGGACGAGGAGCACTCGGGTCTGCACCCCTCTGAAATCTGCACGTCCATTATTGTCTCGGGATGAATACAGTTAATGAAGTTTACTTTTGCCTCCAACCAATACGAGAAGTATACAACGTAGTAAGAACAATGAATCACATTTATTTCGGCCCCACAACTCTGTCATGTCCCATGCGAGGAAGCTCAGGCTGAGATGGGTTGGAGTAAAAGTTCGTGGCCATCAAGTGGGAACAGGTCAAGGGACGTCGACCACGCAGGCCACAAGCATGAAGCCCACGACCTCGATGCAGCACCGCTGGCTGTAGGCACGGTTGCTGAGGCAGAGCGTGTCCATGCCGAGCTCGACGTCGACGGGGACAACCGGGACGCGGACGACGTACACGCATCTGGTGGCTGCAGGAATGAAGACCATGGTGCCGGCGACCTGGGAAGACGCGGTGCCATGCCAAGCTCGACGGCGACCATTGAATGTAGTACCGCTGGCAGCAGAAATGAAGGCCATGGTGCCGGCGACCTAGGAAGACGCGGTGTCGCTGGCCGCTGTCATGCAGGACACGACAAGCTAGAACGGCGATTGCATTTCTCGCTGGTCGCGGGACACAAGACTTGGTGTCAGCGGCTAGGGCAGACGTCGTGTCATTGGCCGTGTCCGCACGGGACGCGGCAAGCTCGGACGGCTACCTCGTTCGTCCTCAACGTTGCTCCCCGTCGGTGACATAGTCTTCCTTGTTCCTCCTAGCTTTTTTTCCCACGTCCAAGTCGCCGAAGGAGAAGACCATGAGTGAAAAGAAGAAACAGAAAAGTGGAGAGAAGAACATGAGCAATGTCAGTTGATGGTAGGGGAGAATGGGCGTCCAGGGGAAGATGGCTTTGTGAAGAGGAGCAGCAGCGTGGGTGCATTGATTAGGTTTTTGGGCGCTGGTGGTTAAGGTCTGTGGTGGTTGAGGTCTGAGCTCACTGACAACGTCAGTCCGAAAAGGATATCGAATACAAGCCTATATTATGTGACATACATGGTTCATAATCTCCTAATAAAGACTGTCTAATATAATGGTGTGAATCCCGAGGCAAATGAATGGGGCAGATTCCAGTGGGTGTGGTCACGGTGTGCTCCAATGCAATTTCACTCAAGTAGCAAGCTATTATCTCTTATTCATATTACAATATTGTGGATATGGCGGTTATTTCTTGATGCTATTACATTTATTTCCCCAATATCTCTTATTTCTCATTTTGACCAAACATGCATCAAAGAAAAAAGGTGAATTATACACAAGACACGAACTACTATTGGAGAAGTAAATATGTCGTATGTGGGCCCATGTTCCAGTCTGGCCCATAAGGCCCAAGCCCATTCACTAACCTAGTAGAAGAGACGTTGTCTCGTCATGGGCGCCGCTTCACACTAGATCGAGCAGCCGCCAGGTGCTTTCCTCTCTCAACTAAATGGTATCAGAGAGCGAGGTTGAGGGAGGAAGGCGACGGCGGTAGGTCACCGGCGAGGTCCAGTGGGGAAATCGGCAGCGAGCTGCGTGGTGGAGACAAGCGGCTGCCTGCGAGCTGCGCACGCGCACGAGGCGGAGGTGCTGCTGCTGGGTGAGCGAATGGGACCGGGAGAGGCGGCTGAGCTGAGGAAGAGGGGCGGTGAAGTTGGCTGCTGGTGCCTCAGTTGCTGATTCTGCTGCTGCTGAGCTTGGTGCTGCTGCGCAGGTAGGAGAAGAGGTGGTGCTGGAGGCGGAGAGGAGCTGCGCGTGGAGGTGGTTGCTGCTACATGTGCTGATTGAAGAACAGATTGGGACCAGACTGTCCGGCGAGTTGGACAGACTATCCGGTGGTCTGCTCGTCGATCTGGAAGGCACTCTCGTACGACCAGACTGTCCGGTTGGGGCTGTGGTTCTGGAGGCGGCAAGGTGCTGCTGCTGTGTCTTCTGCTACTGAGAGTTGCTGCTGTTTTGCTTCTGCTGCTGCTGATTGGAGAAAGGGGAGGTGATCATGGAGGCTGAACTTACTTCTGCTGTAGAGAAACTTGAGCAGCTCATGACTGCGAAAGCTGCCGATGAGTTACCTCCTGCAAGTGGCGCCATTGTTGTGCCCCACGTGGATCAGGTGTTCAAGCTTGAGCTCTGCGCAGGTAGGAGAAGAGGTGGTGCTGGAGGCGGAGAGGAGCTGCGCGTGGAGGTGGTTGCTGCTACGTGTGCTGATTGAAGAACAGATTGGGACCAGATTGTCCGGCGAGTTGGACCAGACTATCCGGTGGTCTCCTCGTCAATCTGGAAGGCACTCTCGTACGACCAGACTGTCCGGTAGGGGCTGTGGTTCTGGAGGCAGCAAGGTGCTTCTGCTGTGTCTTCTGCTACTGAGAGTTGCTGCTGTTTTGCTTCTGCTGCTGCTGATTGGAGAAAGGGGAGGTGATCATGGAGGCTGAACTTACTTCTGCTGTAGAGAAACTTTAGCAGCTCATGACTGCGAAAGCTGTCAGGAGTTACCTCCTGCAAGTGGCGCCATTGTTGTGCCCCGCGTGGATCAGGTGTTCAAGCTTGAGCTCATGCCCAATGATGTCAAGTTGAATAGCGTGGGCAGCTACCAAGGCGGGCCTTGTTGATCTTGAAGACAAAGGGACTGACGGGATATGTTCTTGGAACGGTGGAAGAACCGGCTGACAAGGAGAGCTCAGAATGGAAGAAATGGAGCGTCACTGACTCCCTGATACTGGCCTGGATGTTGAACCCCCTGATTCCAGCCATTGCACTGTCTGTTGAGGCATTGCCGAATGCTTTTGCTGTGTGGAACATGTTGTCCATGAGGTATTCCGGTAAGGGAAACCCGATGCTCATGTCTCAAATTGAAGACAAGATCCATGATGTTCGTCAAGGTGATAGACTGGTGTATGTGAATGAGCTGCAGCACCTTTGGGCAGATCTGGATCAGAGTGATCCACTTGAACTTCCACATGCAAAGTCCATGGAGATTGCCAGGAAGTGGGTCGAGCACAGGCGTGTGATGCAGTTTCTAAAAGGCCTAGATCAAACTTTTGAGAGTAGGCATGCTGCGCTGCTATATCAGCCGACGCTTGTGTCCCATGATGAGGCCATTGTTGTGATGTCCCGAGAAGAGGTACGCCTACAGTCGAGAAGAAGAGATGGAAATGAATCTGCTTACAGGATGGCTAATTAGCAAGGTGTGAATCAACCTTGCTCTGATATCAAGACGATGTAGGGCAAAACCCTAGTTCATGATGTTTTCACACCTGGAGGCGAGGAAGAAGCAAATCAAGAGAAGAACACAAGATGAACACTCAATTGACAAAGATCCAATAGCGAAAAAGGCTTTCGCCCCGCTTTATATATAAAGCACCGAACCACAAGCATCCAGTACAACCACACGCCACGCCACCGCAACACACGCACACACCCAAGACAGGATACATAGGCGCTGAGCGCAGCAACACCACTCCTAGCACTACCGCCCCGAATAAATGAAGCTACATATGACAAGGCGGCGCCTTCAGGAAGGATACGACGCCGGAGCGCCGCCACCCGCCCGATCCAAGGATCAGAGTTTCCCCCGGAGCCGCATGACGGGCAATGAGAGCCTCGACGACGCCTTCAAGAAGGGAACGATCTTCGCCGCCGCCGGTCCGTCCGAAGATAGAGCAGGTTTTCACCTCGGCCCACAATCACCACCACCGAACGCCACACCCCGGCAACCACGCCGCCCACACGACCATGATGACCGGGCAGCACCAAGGCACGGGCTTTGTCCAAGAGCACCGCACAACCACCACCACCAGGGCCGCCACCCCAGCATCCAAGACCTCGACACCACCTCACCCGTGACCCGCCGCTACCCCAACCGAAGAGACGAGTGGAAAGGTCCCGCCTTTCGCACCCCTGGACGAACCCCAGCGCCGAGACCCAATAGGCCGGCCAAAACTGGCCTCCATCGCCCGTCCTGCAGCCCCGAGCGCGAGACGAGCTCAGTCCTGATGTCGGGCGCGAGACGAGCTCCGTCCAGCTGCCGGGCGCGAGACGAGCTTTGTCCTGTTGCCGGGCGCGAGACGAGCTCCGTCCTGCTGCCGGGCGCGAGACGAGCTCCATCCTGCAGCTCCGGGCATGAGACGAGCGAAGGACCGCAGCTGGGAGAGGGCCAGCCACTGGACCGAAGTAACGCCCGGGCGACGAGTAGATGGAGCTACGGTCGAAGCGGTCCGACCGCAAACGAGCCGACGCCGGAGATAGCTGGCCGTCGCTGCGGGCAGATCCGCCAAACCACCATGTAACCGCCGCACCCTCGGGAGACCACCACCATGAGCCGGACCTCCACGCGCCACCGCCTACGGCCGGAGCCACGGCTACACCAGGCCGCAGCCCCACCCGCACCGTCCACCCAAATCCCACCGCCAGATCTGAGTCGGACGCGCTGCCACCCGCCCTGCGGCCGCGCAGCAGCCACCCCAGCCACCCATGGGGCAGGAGGGAGACCTCCAGGAGCGGGAGGAGAAGCCACCGGCGGCCACCGAGCCATCCGTCGCCACCGCCGCCCGAATCGGGCCCGGACCAAACCAAATCGGGCCGCCACGGCCGCGACAGGCACCGCCACCACGCAGCCCACCGCGCCGAGCCACACGTCCGCGACGCCGCCGCCAGACGCCCTCCACCGCGCCGACACGCCCCGCGCCCGCACATCGCCACCGTTGAAGCAACGCGGCCCGCGCCGGCCGTCTCCAAAGGGGGGGTGAGAAACCCCACCGCCGCTGACGCCGACCGGGCTTTGCCCGGCGGCGCGAGCCGGCGGCGGCGAGGGGAGGGAGAGGGGAAGGAGGACGCCCCGGCGCCGGCGCTAGGAAGATCCCCCCGGTCGCTCGCGGGAGCGACGCGGGAGGGGGAGCGATTTCCACCTGCTTTCGACAAAGACCCAATCACGCATGTGCTAAATCCATACACACACAAGAGGGATACAAAGGTCCAAATCCAACACAAGAAGGTAAAGAGGAACTAGTTCATCCCAATCCTTAGAGGAATTGAGGGCTTGATATCCAAGAGGATCTTCCCTAGAAGGGGTCTTGAATCCACTAGGGGATCTTCTTACATGGAGGAGGCCTTGATCTCCATGGGAGAGGGTAGTGGATGAGCAAAGCTCTATCTCAAATCTGAGCTAATCCTTTGCTGACCCTAGTTCGTCCAAGTGAGGGGGTATATATAGTCTAGGGAGAGAGAGGGGGATACATGGGTGTAAACCTGAGTGGCTGCGCACAGTCAGGTATCGGACGTTCGGTGGCTCGCGCGGATCCGAACGTCCGGAGGCTATATATCCCCCACGTATCCCCCTCTCTCTCCCTAGGCTATATATACCCCTTCACTTGGACGAACTAGGGTCAACAAAGGATTCGCTCAGATTTGAGATAGAGCGTTGCTCATTCACTACCCTCTCCCATGGAGATCAAGGCCTCCATGTGAGAAGATCCCCTAGTGGATTCAAGACCCCTTCTAGGGAAGATCCTCTTGGATATCAAGCCCTCAATTCCTCTAAGGATTGGGATGAACTAGTTCCTCTTTGCCTTCTTGTGTTGGATTTGGACCTTTGTATCCCTCGTGTGTATGTGGATTTAGCACATGAGTGATTGGATCTTTGTCAATTGAGTGTTCATCTTGTGTTATTCTCTTGATTTGATCCTTTCCTCACCTCCAAGTGTGAAAAGATCATGAACTAGGGTTTTTCCCTACATCAGCAGGTGTTGTGGGAGATTCTCAAACGGCGGCGGTGACTACAATCAAACGGAGTAGGGCAGCGGCGTAATGAGACCTTGCTGGCTTACGGCGTATCCATCAATGGCAGGATGGGAGAGATGTATACCGTAGTATATAGTTTGATGGATCGAAGGCGGAGTTGTGGACCACGGACTTGAGGAAACAAGTGGAGCGGCGTACAATGCAGTGGATTGCCTAGTAAATCAACGTGAACTTTGCATACTGTTTAGGATAAACATTCATCGATTGTGGTTGCGATCTGACAACTGGCCCAGCTTGACCCCACATCATTCCTGGCCCTCGATCTGGGTCGATCGACCCTGACCCCGGCTCAGGGAATGGACCTTCGACCCCCAAACTAGGCTACTATGGGGAAAACTAGAGTGATAGGTATATCAAGAAAAGGCAAGAAGGAAATATCCTCCACGGAGGCCAAAGGAGAGGATCGACGTAGATAAAGGATGGGACTCATCGAAAGTCACATCCCGAGAAATCTGCATCCGACGGCCAATAGAATCCCAACACCGGGAGCCCTTGTGCTCATCACTCTAACCTAAGATGACAAAGTCAACAGTCAGTTTGTTGCATTCACGAGGTTAAATATGGTAAAATACTTGGCCATCGATAAAGTGAACCCGTGTAATCATGTACCTAGTTTGCTTCCTTTTTTCATATTTTATTGTTGTCCAAAAAGGAAAAAAATCTTATACTGTACTGCCTATTTAGAAGTTAACCAAGTATTTTACTCAAGTTGATCTTTTGAGGAAAATATAAATATCAAGGTTATCACTAAACTTGGCGCAACTCTTCTTATTTAGCGGGTTAAGTCCTTTTCACAAACCTCGCAAAGTCATCACCAATTTCAGGGGATGTACTCATACTTTTTGGACGTCCTCTCCGCGCACTTGACGTTGATGCACCATCTGACCTAACATCAAATAAGACACAATTAATTAGGCCAAAAATAAGATAATACTGCAGCATTAGCAACAATGTTAACTGCAATATTGTTAATCACTAATGGCTTGTAAATATGAGCTGGCTTCCAAAGTTAAGTACAGATTAACAAAGCATAGAAGTGCAGATTAGTTTTGCGTAGATTATATATATATATATATATATATATATATATATATATATATATAAATATAAATATATATATAAACAAAAAGAGAATCATGCGTAACAAGATCTTTTATGCCCTAAAGCACGACCCCAATGAACCAACTACAACTTGATTGCACGTACAACCTTAACATGCTGAAAAAAATCCAGGAACTTATTCTCAAAATAAGAAGGAAGTCCAAGAAACCAGTCAGCACCAATTCCCACTATTAAACCCAAAAATACAGGGCAATATGCCAATTGAAAGTCAATCACAAAGGTTAAACAAAGAATCAATTAGAAAAGTCAGATCCACTCAGTTAGCAGTGAGAACCAGCTTTGGGAGGAAGCATGGATCAAACAGAACTACTGTACACTGAAGGCGCTCGGCGTCACCCTTGATGACACCTGGCGGGGTTGTAGCAGGAGATGTGGCGACCACGGACGATCTCAAGGATAACGATACCGGCGACAGAGATGCCAGGCTCTACAGCTTGATGATAAGAGGGGAAAAAAATTTTGGGGGGGGGGGGGGGGGGGGGGGGGGGGATGGGGTGGAGAAGGTACCGACAAGGCAAGGCCCAGACATAAGTGGAGAGGAGAGAGGGACATAGGAAAGGTTAGAAAGGTATTTGTGTCTTTTTGCAGCACAGTAAATAGCAAAGTGACAGGATGGGTGCATCATTTTTTCCAGCAGCAGATCAGAAAATGGGTGGCAAATAAGGATTGTTTTCCTCTTAAATATGGTGCCGATGTAATTAAAAAACAACAAGTGACGCTCAAGGACCTGTTTGCCGAGTTTTGGAACTATAAAATAAAACAAAAACATGACACTCGAGAACTCTTTGGTTCTATTTATCATATTCAAATTACTTGGCCTATTTGAACAATAAAAAATGTTGCTGGAAGTGAAATAGAATGAAATAGAGCCACTTTGAGCTTCCCTATGAAATGAGGCATGGAACGGAGCCACTACGAAGAAATTATGGGAGTTACGAAAGAAGCTTCGGACTCATATTGTTCATGGGTTGAGAGCGGGAGTTGAACTCTAGGAGGTCGAATCCCCCCCTTGTTCCTCAGTAGCTCAGTGGTAGAGCGGTCGACTGTTAACTGACTGGTTGTAGGTTCGAATCCTTTGGGGAGATTTTATTCATTCTTTAATGTAAGAATAAAGAATTGAATTAAAGGGTTTGCTTTGACCCTTAGGAGTAGGTAACCCGTTCGCTATCATTGTTTCTATTTCTATTGACCCTTCATTGTTCAGGCATTTTCTTTAAATCATGGCAATGAGCTATTTAACTATCTTCTTATTTGTTGATTAAGACTTAACAAATTGATAAAATAGAAACTTACTGAGGTACCTTGATACAGCTACACCATCTCCGTACTGTCTATCACCCAAGTTTGAGCGTCCATGTGCTCTGGACAATGGATGGTCTGGACTACAGGAACAAATAAATACATTTTAATCTAAATCCATTCTGAATCTTTAAAGCAGGTACAGATTCTATATATAGCAGAGAAGAATTGATATAAATAATATAGGACGGGAAGATAAAGCAAGCAGGAAACAAAACCCTCAAAGAGATATAAATATGGGACAATTAACTCAAATTAAGGATCATCTGCCTCTGACATATTAGTTGCTTAAAAATCAGCCTTCGTTGTGGTCAGCTTTCAGATGAAAAGCAGCATCTGAAATGGCAGGGCAGTATGATGCGGTTGGGCCCATGTGGAGCTCACCATCAGAGTGAGAGGATAATGGTGCTGAGTTAGTTACATGTAGCGTTAACTCAGTTTCACGCCATGATATGCCATGCCGTGTCATGTTATTGCTTTATCCTGAGAGATCAGACTACACCAAGTCTCAAAGTGGAGGGATCAATATGTTGGACGACGTCATCCTCCTCCATGTCCGCATGATGCAGAGCATCCCACGATCATCCCCATGGACGTATCTACATCCCCCACGACACCACTTGGACCAATGACAAGAGCCCGAGCAGAGGCTATCTAAGACAAGGTGAACTTGCTCCTCTCCGAACTACCACTTTATACACATGAGACATGGCTACTACCTCAAGCGGAAACACTATGTATGATCAGTACTTGGAGGAAGGCCACGGAGCAGCTACATCCAATGGACAAGACGGCAAGGACACCGAGCATGAAGGACAAGAAGAAGAGCTACCGAAGAAGCTACAGCGAGCGGACGTCCGACCAGGACCGGACGTCCGGCGCCCGAAGCTCCAGCCAGCGGACGTCCGACCAGGACCGGACGTCCGGCGCCAGAAGGCCCAGCCGACCCAGATCCCAGCGGACGAAAGCTACAGCGAGCGGACGTCCGGCCTCCTCCAGACGACCGGCCGTCTCCGGACGTCCGGTACCACGTTTACATAACATAATTAGCGAAAGTCCGAGCCTACCGGACGTCCGGGCCCTCGCGAGCCACCGGACGTCCGGTAAGGACCGGACGTCTGCTGCCTGTGTGTCCGCAGCTTCGGGCCCGAGGCCCATGTACCCTCTCATTTCGCCCCCTTTTGCACTTAGACTATAAATAGACCTCCTCCTCCTCCTAGTTAGGGTTAGCATTGGTTTAGCTCATATTTGAGATAGAGCTTTGCTCATCCACTTGGCTACTTCTCCATCGGAGCTCACAACCTCTTCGGAGAAGATCCCCCAAGCGGATTCAAGACCCCATCACGGGAAGACCCTTCAAGACCTCCTCACGAAGAAGACGTTTTATATCGTCCTTTGTTGACTTTGAATCGCGTATCACTCTTTGTGTTTCGAGGATCTAGCATATGTGTGACCGAATCTTGTTGGTTTGAGTGATTCTCTCGTGTTTCCCCTCATGATTTCTCCTCGTGTTCTTCGTATTCGTCATAGGATTCCCTCCAATCGTGAAAGATCGGGCATCTAAGATTCTACCCTACATCATCTTGGTATCATGAGCCGATCACGTATTTGGAGCCCCTACCCCTACCAAAACGAACAAGATGCCGAGGCTCAACATCTTCAACAACAACGTCGTGAAGCACAAGCACTTGAGGCGCAACGTGCCCTTCGAGAGTCAAGTCGAGCCGTCGCCAACCACAACCGAGATACGCGCAATCAAGAAGAAGCACTTCGCAAAGAAATCCAAGAGAGGAACTATCAAGCAAGAGTGCATCGTCAAGTTCCTCAAGCTCCTCCACAAGCTCGACAAGCTCCTCCACAAGCTCGACAAGCTCCTCCACAACCTCAAGTTCACCAAGAGCATGATGACTATGGAAATCCTCCACGCCAAGAGCAATATGAGGTTGACAATCATCCACGTCAAGGGCGTCATCATCACCCTCAACCCCACCACAATGAAGAGCAACGCTACGGCAAGCTCAAGTTCACCATGCCCAAGTTCATCGGAAGCAATGATCCCGAAGAGTACCTATCATAGGCATTGAAGGTCGACAAGTTCTTTCGCTTGCACAACTATGAGGAAGAGAAGAAGATCGCTATGGCATCCCTTGAGTTCCAAGACTATGTGCTCATATGGTGGGAACAAGTCCTTGAGCGCCGAGAAGCAAAAGGTGAACCACCAATCACCACATGCGATGAAATGAAGGATGTCATGCGAGCACGTTTGTGCCAACATACTACAACTGCGACCTCTTCAAGAAACTCCAACTCCTCAAGCAAGGAACAAAGAGCGTTGAAGAATACTACAAGGAAATATAGATTGCCATGATAAGAGCCAATGTCACCGAAGATGATGAGCAAACTATGGCCCGTTTCTTGAATGGCCTCAATCATCCCATCAAGAATACTGCCGACTTCCAACCCTACTCCAACCTCATTGAGCTAGTGCATCAAGCTACCAAAGCGGAACGTCAAGTGCAAGATGAATTCAAGTACGCCAAGTACTCTTCCAAGAGCTACGGCTTCTCCAACAACCAAGCTTCAACGACTCCAACACCTCCTACCTCAACCAAGCCATCTACAAGCAACGGCGACAAGTCAAGTTACAAGAAAACTTCGACAACCTCAAGTTGTCCTCCTACTACAAGCACCTTCAAGCCGTGAGCTTCATCATCTACTCCAACCGATGAGACCGTCAAGACAAGTTCCATCAAGTGTTTCACATGCGACGGCCGAGGCCACAAGTCCTTTGAGTGTACCAACAAGCGCACCATGATCCTCAACGACGACGGAACATATCACTCCATGAGTGAAGAAGAGATGGAAGCCCTTGAGCAAGTGGCCATGCACCGGCGCGTGAACGAAGATGAAGATGATCAAGTCTTTTGTGATGAGGATTCGAGCCCCGCCCTCGTTGTCAGGTCTTAACTCTTCAACATCAACAAGATGAAGACCAAAGATGCCATATCTTCCACACCAAGGCCGGCATCAATGGAAGGTCCGTCAAGGTCATCAACGATGGAGGGAGTTGTCATAACTTGGCAAGTGAAGAACTATGCTCCAAGCTCCAATTGGTCAAGATGAAGCACCCGCACCCCTACAAGGTTCAATGGCTAAGCGATTCCGGCACTATCCAAGTCGAGCATACGGTACAAGTTTCCTTCAAGATAGGAGCATGTGAATACACTTTGGAGTGTGATATCGTCCCGATGTCCGTTTGCCACCTCCTTCTTGGTCGACCATGGCAATTTGACCGAGGCGTCATCCACAACGGGCGTACCAATCACTATAGCTTCAAGATGAAAGGAAAAGAGTACGTGCTACGACCTATGTCTCCAAGTCAAGTGATCACCGACAAGCAAGCCACCCATCGTGGAGAAAAGAGGGAGAGAGCGAACCACGACAAAGAGAGTGAGCGCCACAAGCCAAAATCGAGTGTCTCCACGATGAGTGACAAGAAAAACTTAGTCCTATTTGCCACCAAAAGTGAGATGAGAGAAGTGTGTGAGAACCCATCAAGTGGTATGCACTATGTCCTTTTGTGCAAGGACGAGGCAACAAAAACTAACACCTCTCACAATCTACCTTTAGTGTTGTCTTCTCTTTTGCAGGAATTCCAAGACGTTTTTCCCGATGAGCTACCTCCGGGACTACCACCACTACGAGGCATTGAGCACCGAATCGATCTCATCCCCGAAGCACCTCTACCTAACAAGGCTCCCTACCACGTCAACC
The DNA here is from genome assembly GCF_018294505.1 of Triticum aestivum. Taxonomy (NCBI): domain Eukaryota; kingdom Viridiplantae; phylum Streptophyta; class Magnoliopsida; order Poales; family Poaceae; genus Triticum; species Triticum aestivum. Next base: position 327,434,432 of record NC_057810.1, on the reverse strand, counting down.
CCGAGGAAACCAAGGAGATCCAACGGCAAGTACAACAACTCATCGACAACGGCCATGTACGTGAAAGTTTGAGCCCTTGTGCCGTCCCGGTAATCCTTGTTCCCAAGAAAGATGGTACATTTCGCATGTGTTCCGATTGTCGTCCTATCAATGCTATTACCGTGCAATATCATTACCCTATTCCACGCTTAGATGATATGCTAGATGAGCTTAGCGGAGCCAGCATCTTCTCTAAGATTGATCTTAAGAGTGGCTACTATCAAATACGCATCCAAGAAGGTGATGCATGGAAAACCGCACTCAAGACCAAATTTGGCTTATATGAATGGCTTGTTATGCCAATGGGTTTATCGAAGCACCCGGTACTTTCATGCGAGTCATGCATTTTGTTCTTCGACCCTATATTGATGTATTTGTTGTGGTCTACTTTGACGATATTCTTGTCTTTAGAAAATCCCTCAAAGATCATGTCACCCATCTTAGAACCGTGTTGCAAACCCTTAGGAAAGAGCGCCTTTATGCTAATATGGACAAATGCCTTTTTGGTGTTGATAAGCTTGTTTTCTTGGGTTTCGTTGTGTCTTCTAAGGGTGTTCATGTAGATGAATCTAAGATCAATGCTATTAAAACTTGGCCCCAACCAATCAACTTGCAACAAGTGCGTAGTTTTCTTGGTTTAGCCGGCTTCTATCGTAGATTTGTGAAGCATTTTAGCACCATTGCTTCACCTTTGCATTCTTTGAGTAAGAAAAATGCGCCATTTGTTTGGGAACCATCCCAAGATACTGCATTTAATGAGCTTAAGAATTTGCTTACTCATGCTCTTACCCAACTTTGACAAACCTTTTGAAATTCATTGCGATGCTAGTGGTAATGGCATAGGAGGTGTGTTAACGCAAGAAAAGCGCCCCATAGCATACTTTAGTGAGAAACTTTCCGGAGCGCAACTCAATTATCCCATCTATGACAAAGAGCTATATGCTTTAGTGCGAGTTTTGCGTGAATGGGAACATTATCTTCGCCCTCATGAATTTATCATCCGTACCGATCATGAAATGCTCAAGTACCTAAAGGGTCAAACTAAGTTGAACAAGCGTCATGCTAAGTGGAGTGAATTCATTGAGTCATTTCCTTATGTCATCAAGTACATCAAAGGTAAGGAAAATGTTGTGGCGGATGCCCTTTCCCGCATATGCATGCTTGTCACTAAACTTGGCTTTGAGCACATAAAAGACTTGTATGCGCATGATCCTACTTTTGCAATTCCTTATGCCAAGTGTTTGACGCATACATCTTGGGAACGTTATTACATCAAGGATGATTACCTTATGAGAGCTAACAAACTTTGCATTCCTGAGTCTTCTCTTTGTTTGCTCCTTCTGCAAGAACCTTGGGAAGACATTAGCATGGACTTTGTACTTGGTTTCCCTAGAACTCAAAATGGAAAAGATTCCATGTTTGTTGTTGTGGACCGATTCTCTAAGATGGCTCATTTTATCCCATGCAACAAGATAGACGATGCTTCACATATTGCAATCTTTTTTCTAGGGAAATCTTGCGCCTGCATGAAGTCTCAAAGACGATTGTCTCGAACCGCGACGTCAAGTTCTTGAGTTACTTTTGAAAGACTATGCGCCAAGCTCGGAATCAAGCTCTTGTTCTCTTTAGCAAACAATCCTCAAACCGACGGCCAAATGGAGGTGACAAACCGAACACTCTCCACTCTGCTACGCGTGTTGATCAACAGGAACATCAAGGAGTGGGAGGAGTGCCTACCCATCGCCGAGTACGCCTACAACCGTGCAAGACACTCCACAACCGGCAAGTCCCCCTTCGAGGTCGTCTACGGTTTCAACCCATTGTCCCCATTGGACATTCTTCCTCTTCCACTACAAGAGCGCACCAACATGGACGCGAGTGCACGAGCAAGCTACCTCAAGAAGATGCATGAAGATACAAGGCACACCATCGAGCGACAAGTACAACGACTCGCGACCAAGCTCAACATCAACAAGCAACCCATGATATTCAACATCGAAGATCTTGTGTGGCTACACCTTCGCAAGGAACGCTTCCCCAACGAACGCAAGTCCAAACTTCTACCCCGAGCCGATGGACCCTTCAAGGTGCTAGCACGCTACAACAACAACGCTTACAAGATCGACCTCCCAAGCGACAAGTACAACGTGAGCGACATCTTCAACGTCAAGGACCTCTCTCCCTACCATGGTGATGATGTTTCCGATTCGAGGTCGGATCCTTCCCGGGAGGGGGGGGGGGGGCGAAGATGATGCGGAGCATCCCACGATCATCCCCATGAACGTATCTACATCCCCCACGACACCATTTGGACCAATGACAAGAGCCCGAGCAAAGGCTATCGAAGACAAGGTGAACTCGCTCCTCTCTGAACTACCACTTTATACACATGAGACATGGCTACTACCTCAAGCGGAAACACTGTGTGATCAGGTACTTCGAGGAAGGCCACGGAGCAGCTACACCCAATGGACAAAACGGCGAGGACACCGAGCATGAAGGACAAGAAGAAGAGCTGCCGAAGAAGCTACAATGAGCGGACGTCCGGCGCCTGAAGCTCCAGCCAGCGGACGTCCACCACCTCCCCCCCCCCCACCCCACCCCACCCCCTCCTGGTCTGCAACTGTGCAAATGACGGGAAATGTCCCTTATAACCTCACTTATCCCCTCATCTTAGAAAACGTAAGAGACTTTACTCAATCTATCTCCTCTTGATAGGATCAAGTCCTCTTGATTGAGGAAGAATACTATGAATTTCAAGACCTCCACTTCCTAGAAGTTGAAGAAGAACTATCTCTCAAGATCCCCATCTTTCCTAGAGATTTGGGGAAAAACTACCCTTGCTTACCTTTATTTCCTTCGTTGTTCTTGGATCTAGGATGCACCTTTTAGATTGACTTGGATTTTGAGGAGTAATTGGTGCAGATCTTGTCCTGCGAGTGATTTTTCTCTTGTGTTCCCTTTATTTTGCCTTGATCCTTGTGTTACTTCTCAAATCCAGTTCCAATTCATGAAGATCGAGCCACCCTAGCGGCTTGCCACATATAATTTGGTATCATGAGCAAGGATGCTATGAATTAGATCCCCTCCATCTCCATTTTCAAGCCTCATTTTGAATTTTGCTTACCTATTTGGAAAATCTACACAAAAATAGCCATGCCCAATTTTGAGCAATTTAATACGTGGATCCAATTTTGTGCAAGTGGATCTACCACAATTTGCGTTACTTCCGCCGAAATTTTTTTCTTTTACACGTCGGTTACAAGTTCAAAACCTGTCGCCTCCGGATGTCAGGTACCCCAACCCCCGGACATTCGACCAACCATGGAAATCCAGAATAGCACCAAAAACCCAACCACCCCGAAGATCCGACCCTTGCAGATCACTTTGGCATCTTTGCCAACACTCCAAGGCCATGTGTACCGCTACATCAATCCAAGTTCGCCTTTGACGACGATCATCCCTCAAACACATACACCGGAAGCAAGACTGTCACTCTTCTCGTGGTACAGGAGTCGACGAGGTATATGTTCCATCACACAAACCTTACCTTCCTTGCCATTACCCTTGAGAGCCATTCGATCCTTTGTGATACATTTAGAACAGTAAAACTGAGCCTATTCCCAGCCTTCTCACGCTATTAGCCGTGTAAGCCGTTGGATATCGTATCGTGCATGTGTCGTTCTCAGCCACTCGATGTGCCATTAGGCTCCACGTTTTCCACTCCGTGGGCTGGCTGTCCTAAGAGGACACTACTCCGGAAGAAATTTCTGACGCTTGTGATTGATTGGGCCTCTCCGGCACGAAGCCCATCTTAGCTTCACGAAGGAAGCCTTCAGTCAGTCAACGCCTAGGCATAAGGCGATTCCAGCGTGTAGAAACTGTAATTTACCTATCGAGACTAGCTATTTGAGAATTGTCGGGCCTCTTAACTTGTGCAGCTTAGTGATCACTTGTGCATCATATCGTGTTATAGTTACTCTGCGCATTATCTCAATGCAAGGAACGTCATGAGCTACAACGAAGGGCACATGCACCTTGCATTGAGCGCACTCGACAAGACGACAACAAGAAGAAAACCCACCGCCTCGATGACAAGAACAACATCAAACTCGCAATCGTCAAGAGGAGGGGAACGTTTTGGCAAGCTCAAGTTCGCGATTGCTAAGTTTTCCGGCGCCATAAACACCGAGGATTACATCTCTTCGGCACTCAAGGTTAACAAGATCTTTCGAGTCCACAACTATGAAGAGCCAAAGAAGATTGCCATGACCCCCCCCCCCTCGAGTTCGACGACTATGCGCTCATACGATGGGACCAAATACAAGAACTTCAACAAGAGCAAGGAGATTCTCCCATTGCTACTTGGGATGACATGAAGCAAGTCATGAGAGCGAGATTTGTGGCATCCTCAAGCAAGGAACAAAGATCGTCGAAGAGTACTACAAGGAGATGGAAATCGCAATGATTCATGCTAATGTCAAGGAGTCCGATGAGCAAACGATGGCGCAATTCCTCAATAGACTCAACCCCCAATCAAGCAGACTTGTGGATTTTCAACCCTACACAACTTTGCTTGAGTTGGTTCATCAAGCAACAACTTCAAGATGACATCAAGAAGTACTACAAGTACTAGGCATACACTTCAAGGAACTTCACCATCAACTTTCAAATTACTTGAAGCATGGTGCCATACCAACAAGCTACACCCACTAGTGGTGCTAATACAAGTTCAAAGTGATGTGGAGCATCCCATAGGCACATGCATCTTCCACATCATACATATAAAGGTGAATCTTCTCCTTTACACGTGTCTACTTGACCCCTTCAAGGATGGTATACTACTTGACCCTCCTTCCTCATGCATGCATCACTCACATTGTGCAGCAAGCGTGTTTGTTCATGCACGCGCTGCCCGAGCCCCATCTTCATTGTGGTATGTGCACAGCACAGCTCACTAAGGTCTCCAACTCCGCCGTACGAACTTGTGGTGCACTCCGACGGTGACTGGGTCAGGTGCACTCGTTCGACGTCGGGACTCCGTGCCCCCCCCCCCCGACTCCAAGGACGGCATCGCCTTCCATGTCCTGATGTCTTGTGCACACACTTCCCCAAGCCTTCCAATGTCCCATCCCTCGCCGGTATCCCACCATTTCCCGGTTCTTGCTCGACACCATACGTGCTTTGTTTCTCTCATGAAGCATCCTTGATGACCATGTGTTTAGTTTAGAAAAAGAAACAGAAAATGGGTAATAAAAAAGGTACAGCGGCACCAATCCTCGTCTCTCTCGTTGTCGGCGATTCTTGATTTCTTACAATGGTCATTTCACAGACACGTCTCACACATGCACCTCGCATCGGTGTTGGGTACTGATCGGCATTTCACTTGCAAGGCCTCCTCCCAAGCCGAGCCTTCCCTGTAGACACAATGGCTCGTGTATCACTGTCTCCTAAGTGCTTTCTAGCTTCAAGCTTTCTACTTTCCATTGTGTCCACAAAATTTGTTGCTCTCTCGTGTTTACTATGTCATGTGTGTCCACCATACATTTATATGTCAGCCTTCTTCTAGCATTGGCCCTTTCTGTACAATTTTTGCGGCCTTTCTTGTCGTGGTTGTCTTTGTACGATTTATGTAGCCTCCTTTTGCATTGTTGTTGATCTACACCCCTTTCTTGCCCCCAAGCTTCTTGCGCCACCGGTTTCTTTTGCTATGATCTTTGCAACATGCTTCTTCTATCCCTTTTTGGCTTGACTCAACATGTTTCTAAAAACTCCATGTTACTATGATACTCTCAAGACGTGAATTTTGGGATTTCGCTATTTATCTTAGTCTTATACTTATTCAAATGAAATGATTTGTGTACGCTTTGCATTTGAGAGGGGGGTGTTAAGGACTACTTGCGGACGTTCAAGAATCAACTTTCGACTAAGGGTATCGTTAGAAGTGTGATTGGGAATGAGTAGGCAGGGGTGCGTACGGCGGCCTTATAGTGAAGGTCGCCGTACACTCGACTCAACGATATTTTTAAATAGGTTTGGTCGCCTCGTGGGAGCACAACCAACATCCTATGGAAGGGTCGTCAAGAGTGGTGCCCGCTGCACAGAACACTTGTGCCGCCACGACTCCCAACTAGTCCGCACCTGGTCCCTTGGACTCCAGATCTTGGTCTTCCTAACTCTTAAGAGAGCTAGTAGGGGAGAGTGACCCTCCTCTTGAGTTTTTTCAAGTGGGAGTGAGTGATTTACATGCCTATGGAGGGCCTTGTATAGCCTAGGGGTCCTTGACAAATGACCAAGGCTACTAGCTAATTTCCCCTCCTTTGGTCCCATATGCCTCTAGTTGGGGTTGGAGGTGGGTTGTAGCCCATTAGGGGAGAACCCCTAAACTACCCATCTTCGACTTTTTGGGATCTTCATTTGACTAGTTGACCATGAAGCGTTGGACTTTTGTTGGCCAGGGTGGCTTGCTTGGACCCATGAAGAGTTACTCTGACTTGTGTTGAATGCCCACATGGCATGTTACATAGGGTAGGGGTGGTGCCTTAAGAAGGGTCAGAGCCATTACTGCAACACTGCAACAGTACTAGTATCGGTCTAGGTGTCTATTAGCCTAGATTTCCTTCCTTGTACTCCAAGTCCATTGTATTTTATATTTACGCCTTGGGCTCTGCAATATAAGACAAGTTGCTCCTCTTAACAAAAACCATCTGACCTAGATAGTTTTTGGTTGACCTTGTGACCAAAGTTCGCTTTAACTGTCTCAGCATGTGCTTAAAGCTAAAAGACAGACGTGCCCTTGAAAAGATAAATTTTGAAAGCCAAATTCATGGGCATATTTGTCTTTTGAGAGCCATTAGAATATTCCATGTATATCATTTTGGATCTAACGGCTGGACATAAGAAATGTGAGTTTCAGGCAGTGGCTCAAACCTTGTCTTTCTTGGCGATAAGGTGACCCACACTCCTACGGGTTACAGCTCGACAATGGCAACGGCAATTATACAGACAAACCTGGCTGACCCGGATGGTTTGTGGTTGACATGGTGACCCAGGCTGGTGTTAACTGTCTCAGCAAGGTCACATGGTTAGATCTAAAAAGACACAAGTGCCCTCGAAAAGATAATTTTGAAGGCAAAATTCATGGGCATATTTGTCTTTTGAGAGCCATTAGGATATTCCTTCTGTCAGATATTCGGGCTTTAGGAGGTCGTTCAGACCTCGTATTTTTTGGCGACAAGGTGACCTGCACTCCTAAACCACCATGGTAAGGCTGCATTTGGCATTGAGATGGATTATGATAATCCAGATTTTCCTATTTTTTCTATTTGGCTAACCATCTTTTTTCCTGCTTTCATGGCTACTTACCACCCAGAATTTATAAGGAAAGTTCAGTACAACATAGTTTAGTGCCAATAAACTAAGTCTAAATCTTAATAATCAATGAAAAATATGAACATTTTAGTAAAGTTTCAATAAACTTCGGAAAATCAAAAAATAATGAGGAAAATAAATTTGGAAACCAGTAATCATAAGCAGAAATGGAAAACATAAAACTGGTATAAATAAAAGGAAATTAAGAGAAGATAAATATCTAGATACATTTGATCTAATTCTTCATATAATTTACAACATTTTCATCTTTCCTAAGTTTATAGTCAAAACAGTGAAATGTTAAAAAAAAACTCATCACTGCAGATAATCCCATGAAGGGGAGCCTTGGCGCAGTGGTAAAGCTGCTGCCTTGTCACGGGTTCAAGTCCTGGAAACAGCCTCTTACAGAAATGTAGGGACAGGCTGCGTACTATAGACCCAAAGTGGTCGGACCCTTCCCCGGACCCTGCGCAAGCAGGAGCTACATGCACTGGGCTGCCCTTTTCTTTACTGCAGATAATCCCATGTTTTTGAAGATCCTTTCAATCCTGTGTTATTCCTATTCCTACGTTCTCGAATTTCTACAGTTCAGATAGGCCCTTAGAAGTGCTAGATAGATAGAACATGATTATCTCTCTAACAAACAACTGCTAATCTCTGCATGCACAAACCATAGCCTTTAGTTGCTAACATTCTACAGAAGTGTGAGCCTCCGCCATCATGTGTAGAACTAAGTTCTGATGGTGAACGGAGTCTGAGCAGCTATCATGCATATTAGAGGTAGAAACTAGTAAGATACAGAACTTTGACAGTGCAGAAGATTACTACGGCAAAAGAGATCTCACGCCAGACTAAAAGAACCATGTAATGAACAAATTTACCAGATTGAACCATGTAATGAACAAATTTACCAGATTGGTGACAATAGCTACTGTGTAAACAGAACAAGATAAAACTAAGAACCTTGAACTGGCAGTTCTTTGATGTTCATTAGCTTTCCTCCCACGGCGTCCACATAAGGCATTTGCAACATTTGGTTCACTATGTGATGAACTTGTAAACCATGAAATGGAAAAAATAAAAAGGTAATTCTGAAACGTGAACACTGAAAAAACAGAGCAAAGATGGAAGAGAATGTAGAAGGATGGAAGAAAATTGTTATATTTATTTGAGGCTTACCATCTCAATTTGCCCTCCATAGAGTTTGAAGTTCGGCGCATGATGTCTCTTAGGGACGGAACTTTAAATGACCTATTGTTTTCATCTTGCTCTTGCCTGAAAAGTGACATAAATTGCCAATAGTGCTTATCAGGAACAATATCAAGGCACTAGAAGGCTACAATTGTATAGTTCTAAGACTACAGATTTGATGTTTAGAAATATAGATTGTTCCTGGCAAACAAGACAATGATTTTAAGTTTGCACAGGTATTTCTATGCCCAAAGCTGAAGTCAAACAGAGCAGTATCATACTATCATATGTTGCTAATGCAGTATCAGCAATAATAAGATCCCTGCAAGGGACCAAACATAACCAGAACCAGAAACAGGTATATCAAAAAGGGAATACACAAGCATACCGTTGAGAGCACAAAGGACTATTCGGTTCAAGAGGAGAATCACAAGAATCATAGTCAGCAGAGTCACTCTCTCCAGCAGCAGATATATGGGATGTGATTATAGCTTTGGATGAGAATGGAATTAGTTGTCCTGGAAAACGCATTAGATCAACGAGAAACTCCATGGACTTCAGCATAACAACAACAGACATATGTTTGGGTGAGTCATCGCGTTCATGAGATTCTTCATCTGAAATGCCCTGCACATATTAAATAACATAGTAATGTAGGGTTCAGGAATTTCACGAGTGGGAAGAATCCTATTTCAAAGTGCAGACGCACTAATGAGAAGGTAATAGAACTTACCACCAACAGCTTAGAATCTATACCAACAGAGTCAGCAAGGACTTTAAATAAAATTGCTCTGGGCCGACAAGATCCATGTCGTATCTGCCCCAACAATTGAATTCCCTTGTTTTCCATGAAATGAAAAATTTCTTCAGAAGAAGTTCTTGCAGGGCTGAGCTGTGGGTTTGGTCGCTTATAGAAGTCACAAACCTGCAATTATCATTAAAAATTATGCTCGCACGGAAATACGTAAATAGTTTCACATCAGTACAGGCCGGAAGAAATGTAACTAAAGGCAGCCTTTTAAAATGTGTAATTAGAACCATATCTGTACAGGCTCGGAAAAACAAGAAAAAACAATCTATACTTCAGAAATGAGTTATTTTATACATCAAGCAGCAACTAAAATCCACGAAACACTTCAAGGAATAAATAGGTCAGTTAAAATGGTTGCAGAACAATAAATTGAACAGTTCCAAGTAGGAAGAGTTTTTGTAATTTATTTAAACAGCAATTGATCATAGAGAAATTGCAGCAAACGGTTTTTCTAAAGAAGAAAAGAAGATGGCATCATTGTCCCCCATTGCATAAAGGATCTCAGAGAGAACTTACCAAACCTGCAAGCTTTTTTATCATTGCGGCTGGGTTAGAACTCAATCCTTTTACCAGAGCTACACATAGCTGCCTTATCGCAGATAGCTTTTTATCCTTCTCCAAGTCCACAAGAATTATCTCAGCCTTGAAGCCCTCTATTCCAAGGGAATATAGATCATCAGGAGAAGGAATGGCGTCAAAACACTCCTTCAGTTTCTTATCCTGCAAAGTTCAGAATGATAATATAAAATAAATAAAGAAGTACAGAGAGAGTGCTAACAAATTGGTACCTCGAATAAGACCCACTTACCGGTATAATTGAGTAAAATCCATTGGGTATTGGACTCGATAGAAATCCAGTAGACCATAATTCCTGAGAAGCGCAAAATGAATGGTCACCTTTCATACAGTTAAGAGAAGAATCTGCCAAATCCGAATTGTGGTCCTGCTTAGCCAAGGAAATGGATTGGAACTTATGCTCTTCATGTGAGGACAGCCAATTTGCATCAGTAGAGTGTGTATCAGATTGCCCGTCACCATCTGGCAGATCATCCATCTCAAATATATGTTAAAATACAGTATCATTTTACGAATGTCATCATACAGATCAACCAGTCTGCAAACGAAAAAGTACAACAAATAGATTGAATTAGACGAGTGTTGACTCTTAGTGTGCATAAGCTAAAAAGAGATAGAATGTTGATTCTTGTATTTGGCCAGTAAAAAGGAAAGACCAGATACCAATAACACAGCTTCTATTATTTAAACTTCATTGGTTATACACACCCTACTTATGCAGCATGAGTTGCTGCATTTAGCTAGCAGTGTATATACACTATGGGCAGTATTTACCACGATATAAGTGATCCTAGTTTTCGTTTAGTGTTAGCTGTAATCCTTGTGCCTTTTGAGTTATTGGCGCATTAGCACAGGTCCGCTAGAACTTTCTTAGTCAGTAAGACAGTATATGCAGGTACACAGCGTAGTCAATTTGCCTATTACATGTACTAGCAGATGCCTTTTGCATATATGGGTCGGTTGCTAGCAATCGACTTGTCTATGTACTATATTTAGACCTCACAACAACAATACAAGCTCAACCTCCCTTGTTCAGCTCGCAGTTACCTAATTCGCAATTCGCTTGGTTCGCGGTTCAGGATTCGCTACATCTACCAAATCAGATTCGATGGGGGATACACATCTACGATTCACGAATCGTAGTTAGAGAAGGGGTTCGCGAACCCGGAGATTACGATTCGTCGCCTCTAGCATACAATGTATTTTTTTCTTTATATGGAGGGCTTCATTAGTTCATTGACCATCCATGGCAATCCCATCGATGAACATAGGGTTGTCGAGAAGTTTTTGTGTGTCATCCCTTCGGGGTATGTGTAGATTGCACCGTCAATCAAGACTATACTCCATACAACGAAGCTCTCAATTGAATAGGTGACAAGCCAGCTCAAGACTGCTTATGATCATTGTGAGTCGTAAACCAAGTTGGAGCAGCCGATCCTATCCAGCAGCAAGGCCTACATCTCTGAGGAGCAGTGACTCACCCAGATGAAGCAAAGGCAGGATGGAGAGGGAGCTCCAGGCCTCCCAACCAAAGGCGGGAGGGATAGGAAAGTTCCAAGCCTCCTAATTCACATTTACCCATTGGGTACCCCTACCACATCGACTGACACCACATACATCGCCCACGTCGGCGACCATTTCATCCTCTTTTGACAACTTTACGTGAAGCGAGGCAGGTCATTTTGATTTTGTCAAGGGTTCTGACTTGAGGTATCCATTCCAACATAAGCTTACTCTTCCCTTGACATTACCTTTGTGAGTCATTCGACCCCTTCACGACAAATTTGAGCCCATCGAGACTAGCTATTTGAATATTGCTGGGCCTCGTGGCCTTGAGCATAGTAGTGACATCTTGCACACCATTTGGTGCCTCATAGTTAATCTGTGCAATAAATATTGCTGGGCCTCGTGGCCTTGAGCATCGTAGTGACATCTTGCACACCATTTGGTGCCTCATAGTTAATCTGTGCAATATCTTGTGATAGTTTGTCTTGCATTTTTGGTCAAGTCTCAAAAAAAGTGGCAAAAGGAAGTAAAGTTCATACAATAAAGATACAGAACTTAAATAGGCAAAAGAGGAAGAGCAAAAGAGATATATGTGCCAGGTATACTTAATATAGAGATACACCCTGTGATATATATAACCAAAAGAGATACTTAATATCTTGCGATAGTTTGTCTTGCATTTTTGGTCAAGTCTCAAAGGAAGTGACAAATGCAAGTAAAGTTAAAACAATAAAGATAGAAAGCTTATAAGCAAAAAGATTAAGAGCAAAAGAGATATATGTGCCAGGTATATATAATATAGAGATACGTCAAGCATGCAAGTTTTGCAGATCTTTGCCCTATCATGAAATCAAGCTAGCCTATTTTCTTGTGTTTGTGTAACAAGAGCTTAGTCTTCGATAAGCCAATCATTCTTACATTTGTGATCAAATTGCATTACATTGAGTTCATTGTGGATATTTACCAATCTTTTCGATATCTTGGTCCACTTATTCCTTGATTTTGTTCCACTGACCTTACCAAGATCCACATATAGCCTTGTTGCGAGTGTGTAGGTGCGCAGACAAGGTTCTTTGCCAACTTATCTCTCATTTCCAACTGTCGATGGGGAGATCCTTTTTACTTTTCAACTTCATCGGAAAGAGGTGTTGGAAATATACCCTAGAGGCAATCATAGCAATGATTATATTTCATTGTATCCATGAATTATTAAATGTTCCATGAATAATGTCATTTGTGTTGATTGGCAAGTATGTGACTTGTTTGTGAAACTCTATACTTGAATGGTTATTCTAAAGTAATCCCTAGTGGGACTTAATGTGAGAACACATATGAATATTCGACTAGCACATGTATTGGTTGATGACCATGTTTCACACTACATGGACATGGAGATGTCGGACCAACAATGTGAAATGTTATGTGGGGTTGGATAAACCCAACTTGAGACATAGCGTGAATGTTAATTACCTCTTACAATGTGTGTTATGTCCTTAGATGTGAGACAGTCATATGTGTGGTGACTTACTTGGGAGTTGCCAAACACTACTTCATAATTGATTAGTTATAAAGTTTGCTTTCTTGTTTGTCATGAAACATACTTCAAGCCATGGCCGGTCGATATGGGATTTGCACATCTCTTCAATGAGAGAGATATCTCTAGGGTCATCGAGTGATCAGATCCAAAAATGCATGGTTGTGCTACTTGAGGTTAAGAATTAACCTAGCAATGAATTCCAAGTACACAACATTGTGTAGGTTCATTTGATATGATCTTTACGTATGTTTGGGAGTTGGCATATCCTGCTAGGGGTCGCTACCCTAGAGAGCCTCCACCTCAACTGTTGTTCGGAGTTGCCAGCACACCATACTTATGGGCTCCTTGGAGGTGTTGCTGCTGCGACGCTTGTATGATTGCTCAAGGGATTCACAAGGAGGAGACACGGTTCAACAACTATCCTTCCGCTAGGTGACTACGCGTCTACTGCTAATCCCATGACCTACAACCGCGGCATATTCTTGGGTGTTCGTGGTAGAATCTTTTATTTGCGATAGCATAGTGTATCATGTTTCTTGCAAGAGGTAACTTTGGTACAACTCATTTCCTTTTAGCTACTCACATCTTTCGAAGAACCTACCTACAAGTTGGTCCAAGTTAAAGGACATTGTCGAAGTTCTGAGATGGATAGCTAATTTGTTCGAAGGGGCGTACAAGTGGCAAACAGGGATGGCTACACAGAACAAACAGCGATCTACCTAGGTTTGGGCCCCCCATAGAGAGGTAAAACCCTACTCCTAATGCTAAGATGTATTGCACTGTGTGTCTGCCTGTTGGGCCCGTGGGACTGGGGGTACCCAGGCCCGTCTGCCTTCGGCCCAGGGCGAGACGCACAAGGGTTCAACCACCGGCCCACCAGCAAGCGCTACGAGCAAGACCCCTCACGAGGCCCCCACGCGAGGCGGTCTCCCGAGGCAGCCTCCCGACGCCCCCTCGCGGGGGCAAGCAGGTCAAGAGCTGCTCAGCATGTCGCGCGGCCACGTGCCTTCACGTAGGTGACGTGCACAACGACGAGCAACGCTAGAAGCCGTGCCAGCAGGCGCGGATGAAGAGGATTTCCCCTTTGGTGCTAGGGAGCAAGGCCGGCCCGCGGGTTCCCAAAGCAATCCCCAAAGGTTGCCTGGTCGGTGCAAGAAGACCAAGACGACGGACGCGCCAGGACGGAGGTCATCACCGAGCACACCGGCGCGTCACGGGCGGTGGCTTTGCAGACGAAGACCCCCCTTTTGTCAGGATAGACTGCGCCCCTGTCCCCCTTCAAATTGCCCTTCCCGCCAATGTTTTCGGGGAAGAGGACCAAGGCATATATAAAGGAAGGCAGGGTGTCGTTATAGAGGAGGTCGACCATTCTGGCTCTCCAGCCCTTGTACTTTGTCTCCTCCACCATAGCAATCCACAAACCAAGCAGGAGTAGGGTTTTACACCGCAAGGTGGCCCGAACCTGGGTAACTGTTGTGTCTCCGGCCTGCCCCCGCTAGCTCGCTCTCGCCGTAGCATCACCGTGGTTAGAAGCAGGAAGGAGTAGGGCGGTAGGAACGAGTGCACCCCAGAGTTCAAACCTCTTGGGTCCCTGGAGCCCCGATTTCGACATTTGGCGCGCCAGGTAAGGGTGCACCGCTGTTCTTCCGCTTCGTTTCGCCTCCTCCTTCACCAAGCTTCATGGCTGACGCTCGCCGCGAGCGCGCTAAGCGCCAGGCAGGGCGCATCGTCCAGACGGCGCCTATGGGCCACGACGGCCGCCGACGCCCTGCTGGAGCCACAACAGCTGCCGCCACCGACCCCGCTGCCCACGAGCAGCAAGACTCCTTCATGCACCCCTCCGTGCAGCCGGACGTCCGCACCAATACGGCCTCTTCCTCCCGCGGCCGCCGTGGGCCGCCGAACGCGCAGGCCACGCTGCTCATGGCGCGCGAGCTGCTACGTTACCGCTCGGCCGACGCCGGCTACGACGCCTGGCTTGGCCGCACCACCGAGCTCGTCCACGCCGCCCGGGCCCTCTCACTCGCTCCGCCCTCCGTCGTCTCACGTTGGGGACGTGGCCCACAGTGCGTCTCCGCCACCTACCCTGCGCAGCGACCTCGCCGAACCCCTACGCGCCGCCGTCAGCTCGAGCCACCTGCGGAGTGCCCCCGCCGGCCCGAGATGAGGCCAATTGCCAAATCGTCCACCGCGCGCCGCCTGATGCGCGTGCTCCTCGAGCAACAGCGTCAGCGCCAAGACCGGATCATCCAAGAAGTCGCAGCGGCCGGGCACCAGAATCGCGTAGCCCTCGCGCGCGGCGTTCCCTCAAGCAGCGTGGGCTGCCGGGCTTTCACCCGCGAGCTGCGCCGGGTGATCTGGCCTGTTAAGTTCAAGCCAGAGCTGCCCCCACGTTACGACGGCGTCCCTGGCCCCACGAAGTTTCTCCAGCTCTACGCGTTGAGCATCGAGGCTGCGAACGGCGACGACAAGGTCATGGCAAACTAGTTCCCCATGGCCCTCAAGGACGGCGCGCGCTCCCGGCTCATGAATCTGCCCAATGAGTCGATCTCTTCGTGGAGCGAGCTCTATGACCAGTTCATCGCTAACTTCAAGGGCACGCACGACCGCCCCCTCACCGTCAACGACCTGCGGCGTGTGCGGCAGCGCCCTGGCGAGACCCTCCGCAAATATATCCAGTGCTTCAGCCAGGTGCGCCAGAAGATTCCGCGCGCTTCTGATGAGGCCATCATCTTGGCGTTCTCCACCGACGTCACGGACGTCAGGATGCGCGAGAAGCTCGCCATCAACAACGATCTGGCCGAAAAAGGTCGCCTCTTCATCCACAACGACCCCGACATCGCGTCCGACGACAACAAGACCAAGGGCAAGGAGGTGAAGCGCAAGGGCCTGCCGTGTTGGCAGCGGAGACTGAGCAGAAGCGTGGCCGCGACTGCGACGAGCCCAGAAGGACAACTGCCCGTTCTACGTCTACCACAACATGCGCACCCACAACACTGAAGACCGCCAGGAGCTTCAAGTCACTCCGCGACGAGCGCTTGGGCCGTCGTGGGGATCGCTATGATCACGGCCCCGGGGGAGGCCGTAGCGGCGGTCGATGGGACAGCCGCAACAGCAACCAGCGCCAGGCCTGGCACGGCCAGCCTCGTGAGGGCACCCTCAGGCCAATGTTGCCCTTCCGCCGTTGTCGCCGCCGCCCAGAAGGAACGACATCAACCAGCATAACGAGGGGGCTGGGGGCTACCAGGAGCCTCACGCGGTAGTCTGCATTCTCGGCGGAGCTCAAGCCCCCGTGTCCAACCACGTCTTCAAGCAGTTCTCCCGCGAGGCGAACGCCGCCCTCCCGAGCCTTGAGACCGCGCGGCCCCTCAAGTGGTTGCAGTATGCCATCACCTTCGACTCCAAGGACCACCTCAGGTGCACGGCTGCTGCCGGCGTGCTCCCTATGTTGTGCACCCCCACCATCGGCAATGTCGCGGTCACCAAGACCCTCATCGACGGAGGCGCCGACCTCAACGTGATCTCCATCGAGACCTTCAAGACGCTCCAAGTGCCCTGCGACCAGTTGGCACCAACCCGTCCCATCTCCAGGGTGACCGATGGGTCAACCATTCCTCTGGGGCAAGTGCGCCTCCCAGTGACCTTCGGCACCCGCCACAACTACCACACCGAGCTCATCGACTTTGACATGGCGCATTGGTCTGTCGTACAACTCCATCGTGGATTATCCGGCACTCGCCAAATTCATGGCGGCGACCCACCACGGCTACAACGTCCTCAAGATGTCTGGTTGCAGCGACGTCATCACCATCGCATGCGACAAGAAGGACGCGGTCTGCTCCCTCGAGCACGCCTACAGGGCCGCCGTGGCCGCACATTCGGATGGCGAGGATGCCGTCGGGCCTCCCAAGGGAGCTCCCGCAAGGAAGAAGCAGCTGCTCTCTCAAGCCCGCCGCGAGGCAGAGAAGGCATCGGCTGACGGCAGTGGCCCAGGCCCTGGCCTCACCGTCGGCGCATGCCTCCCTCCCACATAGGAAGGCACGCTCGACGCCTCCCTTCGGGCAGGCTCGGGTGTTTTCGTCAGGAAAGCATCAGACTTGTCCAGTGTGCCAAGGGAGGTGATCGAGCACCACCTAGCGGGGTGCCCCAGCGCGCGCCCCGCCAAGCAAGGGATACGACGCCAAGCACTAGAGAAGCAAGAGTTCATCGCACGAAAAATCTCTAAGCTGCAGGAAGCTCGAGCCATCCGTGGGGAGCGCCGCCTCGAGCGGCCCATCAACCCGGTCATCGTCCCCGAGAAGGGTGGCAACGCACACATGTGCATCGACCTCACGAGCCTCAACAGGGCTTGCTCTCAGGTCCTCTTCTGGTCGTCGCACGTCGGCCGGAGCACGGGCCTCGTCACCAACTACACCTGCATGCCCTTCGGCCAAATGAACGTCGGCGCCACCTTCCAAAGGCTGGCGCAGCTCACGTTAGAACCTCGCAAGCCTTCTGGCCCTCGCGAGCCCCCTGGGCATTGGGAGCCTCCCAACCTCTGAGCAACGGACCCCCGTGGCACACTTCGTCAAGCAGCTCGACGCTCCTACAGCGACATGTCGCCAGGTGATTTTTTGGTTACCCAAATTGAGGGCGCCCCACAGGCTAGATCATCCTCAAGCTGGCTAGGGTCCGTCCGGGTAGCCGCATCACTTTTTGGTTGTGTAACAAATCTTAATTATGCCTTGGTAAGCTTGTGTTGTTTCCATCACTATGTGTCGGGTGCGGTGCCACCTTGAGAGCGCCACGCGCTCGCGACTACCCTCCTGACCATCCCACGAGCGAGGGCTACTAGCACGGCGTCTGTACTTGGGTCTCTCTCTGCAGCGTAGATAAATCCAAGAGATCGAGCTCTGGCTTGCGGGCCTGCCCCTGCACACACCACCTCACCAAGGTCATTGGTGCCTTGTCTCCTCACGGAACAGCCATGAGTGAGTTGCGAATGCGCGTCGCTCCCCATACCCCAAAATTTGTCAACATGCAGCCACCTCAAGTGTCAAGCGTTCGGGGATCACGCAGGCGGCGCCTCGTGCACCAAAAAGCGACGGCTCACGAAGCCCCAGGGAGACAAGCCTCAAGGAGTGCACCTCGAGCGACCACGTTCGCGGGTCGTGGCTCTGTCAGCACTGCCCTTCGCAAAAGCCAAGTCTAACCACCTCATGAGATGCAGCTATCATCCCTAGAATTCCCTCTTCTAGCGACCTTGGCAGAGCCTGTCGCCTCTTTTTCGCGCAAGCCGCTTGCACATTAGAAGGGGGGTTCCCAGAGCATCGCGTCTCTGGAGCCCTCACTAGCTCCCAGCGCCCCTCACCTCCTGGCCTTGTTCCAGGCATCGCGAGACATACCAGCGACGGCTGAGGCCCGCCCGAGGGTCGGGTACTGATAATGTAGAGCATTTGGGAGAGCAAGAAAAAAAAGGAGCGAGCCTCGTGAGAAAGCTTTAGGGGGAAACACAAGATTCGAATCGCAAAAGCATTAAACCTAAAGCGAGAGAGCCATTGTTCTTACACACACCCCGCGGGGCCTACGTCGATCTAAGTGCAGGAAACAGGGCAAAATAAAGAGGGAAGCCTGAGATGACGCGCGACCATCCTCGAGGCTCCGACTTGGGCGCCGTCCGCGCCTAATCGGAGTCTTCATCCTCGCTCTTGACGCAGCGGGAGCCGTCACTGCTCCCGCTCCCAACGGAAGAAGACGCGTCGCTATCGCCGTCGCCTACGCCGAAGGAGTCGCTATCCTCGCTCTCCATGCAGCACTTCGAGCGGGAGCCGGTGACCCCGAAGATCTTCATGAAAAGCATGGTGGCCCCATCGTACTTGAGGTGGAGGGCGTGCCCCTTTTTCAGGCCGCGTGCGAGGGCGAACGACTTCCACCCCTGCTACAAGAACATGAAGCCTGTGGGGGTGAACTCCGTCGCCACCCAGGAGGGGTCGTTGCACCAGCCGTCTGGCTGCACCCACAGGCCCAGCGGCGTGCGGTCTGCCATTTCCTCCGCGAAGGAGTCTGGGAGCCGGAGCCAGGTGCAGGGTTGGCGGTGCATATGCCCACGATGAACTCGCGGGCCGCTTCGGCAGAATGGCTCCGTACCTAGGGAGGCAGGGCGGCCGTGCCGCTTCAATCACCTCGCCCCCCGCGTCCGCTGGGGCCAACGTCGGCGGCCACAGGAGAGCATCTACACCCCTGTGGCGGCATCTTGGGCGCTGCAGCAGCTACGCGAGCGCGGTCTCTCCCTCTCTCCATCGTCGCAGAGGTTGGCTCGGACCGTGGGACAGGAGGGAGGAGCTGGAAGGAGAAATGAGCCTGGGGTCCTTCCCCCTTGCCTTTATATAGCGTTCGACGAAGGGGCAATTCACGCCCCTCGCCTTCAGAAGGCGTATGAGAACAAGAAAGGCAAATGATGGCTCCGCACCGCACGCGGGCGGGCTTTATGTACGCCTAGGCGGTTGCCAAGGCGTCATGTGAGGGGGGGGGGGCGTCCGCCGCACCATTGAGCGCCACGCGTCGCGCCTGGCCCACAGGCAGTTAGGGCCCACACCGCTTCACCCCCCCCCCCTAGAGGGCGGAGACGTGCACGCCGCAGGCCGGGGGGCTACTATGGGCCCGTGGGACTGGGGGTACCCAGGCCCGTCTGTCTTCGGCCTAGGGCGCGGCGCACGACAAGGGTTCAATCACTGGCCCACCAGCAAGCGCTACGAGCAAGACCTCTCGCAAGGCGGTCTCCCGAGGCTCCCTCGCGGAGGCAAGCGGGTCAAGAGCTGCTCAGCCTGTCGCGCGGCCGCGTGCCTTCACGTGGGTGACGTGCACAATGACGAGCGGCGCCAGAAGCCGTGCCAGCAGACGCGGATGAAGAGGATTTCCACTTTGGTGCTAAGGGAGCAAGGCCGGCCCGCTGATTCCCAAAGCAAACCTCAAAGGTTGACTGATCGGTGCAAGAAGGCCAAGACGACGGACGCGCCAGGACGGAGGTCATCACCGAGCCCACCGGCGCGTCACGGCCTCACGGGTGGTGGCTTTGCAGACGAAGACCCCCCTTTTGTCAGGATAGACTGCGCCCCTGTCCCCCTTCAAATTGTCGTTGTGTGGCAACCCTTCCCGCCAATGTTTTCGGGGAAGAGGACCAAGGCATGTATAAAGGAAGGCAAGGTGCCGTTGTAGAGAAGATCGACCATTCTGGCTCTCCAGCCCTTATACTCTTGTCTCCTCCACCATAGCAATCCACAAACCAAGCAGGAGTAGGGTTCTACACCGCAAGGTGGCCCGAACCTGGGTAACTGTTGTGTCTCCGGCCTGCCCCCGCTAGCTCGCTCTCGCCGTAGCCTCGTCGTGGTTAGAAACTGGAAGGAGTAGGGCGGTAGGAACGAGTGCACCCCAGAGTTCAAACCTCTTGGGTCCCCGGACCCCCAATTCCGACTCTGCCGGAGATCAAAGGGATCTCGGTAAGAGCTCTTGGCTACAAGGTGAGCCACCGGAGGCGACAAAGGTGGGAGATGGAGGGTTAGGTGAGGAACCCTAGACCTCAATGGTGTGAGGAATGTTCCAGTTGGAATCCTCCCAACCGAGAGGCCCCTAACTACCTTATGTACATTGCTCGGTTAGGGTTACACGGCTCGGGGCGATTTACAAGTCAGTATGTGCTGCTGGGTCACACTCGTCCATGGCTCACTGGGTGTGGTGGATGGTTGCCTTGTCCCTCAGGTTGATGGAGGCGTCCCGTCTAGAAGGTAGGCCCGAGTCACCATGCCGGCCCATGTCGAGGTCGCACTCGTCCATGGCTCACTGGGTGTGGTGGATGGTTACCTTGTCACCCAAGTTGATGGAGGCGTCCCGTCTAGAAGGTGGGCCCAAGTCACCATGTCGGCCCACGTCGAGGTTGTTGGGCTGGATTCCGGCCTTGTTGGCCATATCCGAGTGTCGTATCCTCGTCGGTAGCTCTCAAATCCTTCACGAGCAAATTGATGTCTGTCCTTGCGGTTCCCGTCGAAG
This sequence comes from Triticum aestivum, assembly GCF_018294505.1. Lineage (NCBI taxonomy): Eukaryota > Viridiplantae > Streptophyta > Magnoliopsida > Poales > Poaceae > Triticum > Triticum aestivum. Next base: position 327,413,379 of record NC_057810.1, on the reverse strand, counting down.
TCTGAGTGCGACGTATTGGAGCTTGCAGGAAGATTGCGAGGGACACATTAAACTCATAGAAGAAAAAGGACAAGGAGTCGAGCAGTATTCACCACGAGAGGTTTTAATAGAGTGACAGATGAGCTAATAACGGGTAAGTTTTGATGGTACCCAATTATCTCCAGCGGATGGAAACTGGCTCCTGACCCAGCTGAGGACATACCATGAACCAAGTTTGAGGTAGCGAATGATACTTGGTTCCTAAGTAAATCGAGAGCAGCTAGTGTCCCTCTGGGGAATATCCTCCTGCTCCTTTCAGGACGGAGCCAAGGCCACGGTACTTTGGTGCCTAGATGGTTTGGCATCCGTCTAGTGACATATTGAAGGCGCACCACAGTAGCCCTTCACTCCCGCGAGTGGTTTGGACCACAAAGGCAACCCATTGTTGGCAGTAGAAGAATCCCGATTAACTCGGTTCTCTACCGAAAGCCTGGTGAAGGCGTACTATGGTTGGACCGGCCGAGGCACATCACGACGAGCGTGCAGCCCACTAAGTAGTGGAGCGAACAGTCGTCGCTCCTTTGGTCCTCAGTCAAACGATTGCTTGGGGCCAGAGATTCACATGATCTCCACCCCTTCAGTTGATTTGGCGCGAAAAACTTAGTGGAGTGGTAATCAATGTGTCGTTTCTGCCCTGAGCACGGAACTCGAGGGGTTACGCGTAACATGGGGCGTCATGCTACCTCCTTGGCGATGGTGGGGGAGCCAATGCATGGCACATGATGGGGTTGCACCGCTTGGGCTCATACCCCTAAGATAGGAAGGTGGGGTAAAAGTGTGTTTTTACATTGTCACCTTCCAAATCCTTCCTTGAGCTTCCTTACGCTCCTCGCGTAGTGCTGCTTCTCACATCTTGCCTCGCTACACGCTCGAGCTTCTGTACACCGCGCTCGCTTGTGCCGCCGCGGCACCTTCCGCCTGCCACGCCCGGATCCAATTCCAAAGATTCAGATCCACGCCGTTTCGACAGCGGGTCACTTGCGGCAACCGCGATTCACAACAAAGTCATTGTTGACCACCTCTTCTTTGCACTTCGATGGAGCAAAATCACCAAGTGTGTGCGCAATCAAGGAATCCAGTTTTTTAGGGATATTAGGGAATTCAATTAATACAAAGAGCCACGACCAGCTTGTAGGTCTCATCTATATATGTCACACGAGACCTATACACGCAGTTAGTGTGGTCAGCCGCTACATGCATGATCCAAGAAGCAGGCACTTAGAGGCAACACACCAAATTTTGTGCTATCTAAAATAGAGTCCTCAAAGAGATCTATGGTTCAATGCCAATGGGCAAATGTAGAGGGCTATTGCGAAGCTGATTGGGCTACTTGCCTTGGTGGATAGAAGGTCAACATCTCGCTTTTGTGTCTTTGTTGGAGGAAACTTGGTATCTTGGAGGAGCAAGAAGCAGCAGGTGGTCCCCCGATCAACCGCAAAAGCAAAAGTATAGAATAACATGTAAGTGTTTGAGTGGGATGCTATGGATGAAAGGCCCCCTATCCGATTCGAGCTTATTAAAGAGAGGGCCGCTAAATCTCTGGTTCAATAATAAGTCAGCAATTAATATTGCAAACATCCAGTTCAGCATGACTGGATGAAGCATGTGGAAACAGATCAATTCTTCATCAAAGAGAGGCTCCATGAGGCACCTTGAAGTAAGCCATGTAACCTCTGGAGGACAAATAGCAGATTGTTCAACAAGCAGATTAGGTAGTTAAGAGCGTTGAGTTATATGAATGGTGTGTGTGTTGGTACTCATGGCAAGCGAGAGAAGAGAGGTGATTCCAGAAAATTCCACCCCTCCCCCCCCCCCCCCCCCAAAAAAAAAATCTACATGTTCTTCCGTGTGCTACTTTCAGAACAGGCAGGGGATCTCAACATAGATATATGAGTTTGCCGTGGTAGTTTTGCGGTACTTTTGTTTTTAGGAGATCCAAGTTGTGGAGGTCACAGTAACCAGATGTAAATATATATGTGACCAGATCAGACCGACAGCAACATGTTTGGTGTGGTTCAATAGCCAGCACAGTGCAGTTTACCACCAAAAGTTGAAAAGCAAGAAATCTAACTCCACCCAGTAATCCACGTAACTACTCTAGTACTGGATGAGGTACTATACTATCAATATGACAGGTTATAGGGAAGGGAAGCATGGCTCTTTTCAAGTAAGTCAAACAAAAACTTTTACAACAGCCCAGAAAAATCACCAATTTCCAAACGGGTCAGTAGATTGGCGACATTCACTTCGCCCACCACGACGCTCGGCCATAACCAACGAAATGCCTAATCCATATTCGGGTGTCAGTCTCTTTCAGCACGCAGTCTAAATCCCCTTTCTTGATCAAACACCGCAACCTCGTTTGACAATTGAGCGTCCGCGGCCTCACACGCATTCACGCTGGTGTGGCACAATCTATCAGCCAACCAAGGCAGACGAACTCTATCTCTCTCGCATCCAACTCCACCTAAAACCCTTGCGGCGTTGACCAACGCAGCGAGGTCAACGCCGGGAGCAGCATTACCACCATTCCCGTACCCTCCGCAGCCCCCTCCGCTCCGCCACCAAGTCGCGACCCACTCACAACGACGAATGCCCCGAATGCCGCACCGACGCATCAAAAGATCCCCTTCGTGCAAGGAACAAACAGCGGTCGCATTCGGTAGGGCGAGACGGGAGTGGAGGGAGGGGAGTAGGCATACCTGGGGACGCGGCGGGGAGAGGAGAGCCTCGCCCGCGGGATTCCGGCGGCCTCGCGAGCCCAAGTCCCGCGTGAAGTAGCGCGCGCGGGGGACGACGTCGTTCGGTGGTGGTGGGAGAGGAAAAGGGGATCTTGTGACGTGATTAAGTAGTGCAGCTGAGGGTGGGTGGGTTGGGGTGGGGGCGGGGAGGAAGAGAAGGTATTAGAGCACATCTTATCTTTATTTACCTATAAATACAGTACTAGAATGTTCGTGCGATTGCCACGAGTTTTTAAAATATTTTGCTGAAATTATATAAACATAATGTATGTTAAATTACACACGTAGAGAAAAGATAGCATGGGTAGGTAATAATTGAAGTTCATTTCACTTGCAACGTAAATTGATTTAAAAAGCAGTTTGACGATTTATACATACAGAACGATTGTTTAACTAAAATTTTATTACAAATTAAATTTCACTTGATGCACTTAAGTAATTCTCGCACGGTTAGGAATGTTGTCTATCCAGTATTTTTAGCTTACCTGTCCAGTCTTATTCTGACCTCAGCTACTCTCTCACCACACCCAGCCCTCTCACTCTCTCACCCCAAACACATCCCTGAATTTTCTAAATTAATATTATCTTGAATATAGTGATAAAAATAAATGCTTTTATTTTGAATGTTATGATAATGAAATATATAAATTTACCCGTCTATGCTCCTTGGAATACCATACGAGAATAAACGTTACCATCTAGCTATGTCAAATTTCCAGTCGAATTGCTTTATTTCGAGTGTGCCAGTAAATTCCCTCGCAAATCTTGTGTGATCAACCTCGACCAGAGCTTCTACTTCTTTGGTTGTGTGGTCATGAATTCCTCGCTCTCCCTCAAAAACACCGTAACGGCCACCGTCAACCATGCCCTGCTCGCTGGCATCACTTTCCCGTCCACAGAGGTTGCTCGAGGAATCGAGGGCGCAATCGGCATGCATGGGTTTCCACTTTCCCCCTTTGGTTTTTAACTCATTTTTAGCATGAGGGGGGATCGAGCTAGGGGGTGAATTTTTTTTCTTGGATTGATCGGTGGTTTTACGAAGCGAATCGAACAAACATGGCATATGGACTTCCTTTAATTGTGGGGAATAGTATGGATAATAGAGATCTAATAATATTCAAAAAATAGAGATTAATAATAAATACATACATCATATTTTTTATTTGGTAAGATTTAATTTGACTGGGGTATGAGTAGTAGAAGGCAAGAAAAGTTTTGGTTTAATGTAAAGCAAGAAAAGTTTTGATTTAGTTGAATTTTTGATAAGATTTGAATTGATTGAGTTAATTCATTATGTGGTTTTCGCAAATTATGATATGGTTTAGATTATTTCAAGTTGCTCTATTTACATTGATTTTTGTTCTGTGCGCCATCAATTGAGATTACTAAAAGAAACAGAAAACCAAAGAAGAAATGGGGCATGGGAGGAAAACAAGTGTAGGCGGCGCTACTAACTCTCCTTTGTAGAGATTTATAGACATAAATTTAATACTTTATGTATAGATATAATTATATGATCATCTTGTAATCGACGAGCATGACCCAGTATTTTTTTCAAAAATGTGTGCGTTTTACGTGCCGCCTACTGACCTTACAAAACTGTGACACCTTATCCTTTGTGTCCTTACAGATCATAGAGAGGGGTGACAAGACAAGATAAAAAAGAAAATTAGCAACATTGTGCTCCTCACATGTAGCACTTTTAACATAGGTCATTACAGAGTCATCAAACAAACGTACATAGTGAACTACCGGAATCTCTGCATATAGGATTCTCGCCACGTCAAAGTCAATTAAGCACTACTTACATTACTCAAGAATAGAAGAAAGAGTAAGGTCCAAAATAAAGCATCAAAACAGGGATATAAAATCTCTCGGAACATACTGACATAATATTGATGGATTGTGGATCGCATAGGCTTAGGGATTAGTAGTAGTTCTACCTTCTCCTTGTGGCTCGAGGAGCTCCCGGTGCCGGCCATGGTGCTGGTGATGGCAAAGAGTAGTGGTGGCGATGCTTCCCGTCAGCATTGCACTAACCCTAGATCGGTAGGGGATGTAGGTGGGGTGTACGGCGTCACGATGAACCTCGTGTTGCGAGCCGCGTCCCCTACCTCTTTATATATAGTGTAGGTGACAGGGGCCCGTCAACCATAATAGGTTGAGTGCCCCCAATCAGGGCGCGGATCTAAGGGCCTGGTGGGCCGTTGGGCCCACACGGTGGAGCTCATCCTAACATTCTCCTCCTTGATCTCAACTTCTACTTTTGACCTTATAATTTTACTTTACTCGTTTCATAATAGATCAATACATAGAACATGTTTCATCGTCACAACTCAATTGCCGATAGAATCAGACAGCCACAACATACATTTCTGTTTTGAAACAAATTCTTTAACCTTGGGCCCTTTATTGTCCGGAAATCTTAGACTATACCATAAAACCCATGTCGACTGTGTGTTCTCCGTACACACTTGGCGGTAAGCCTTTAATGATTAGATCTGCAAACACTTGTCTGTTGCTTTTATGCTTCAAGCATTTCTACATAATTCCGGACTTTCTCCTTTACAACACATAACTTTGTGTCAGTGTGTTTGGCATCAACACTTGACTCGTTGTCATAGGAGCGAAAAACTTAAAATGGTTATCGCTGTTGTCAACCATTATCAACTCCGGGTACAGGTCTCCTTAACCATTTTGCCTGTCCCTCGGCCTCATATCAAGCTATAACATATTTTGCATCACATTGATGATAATTGTTTCATTCTTTGGAGATTTTCCACACAAAAACTCCAAGTGTGAAAGTTAGCGATAATTGTGGATTTCGCTATACATTTCACAAGTCATGTCTTTGTACTCACAATCTTTTGAGAACACTTATTTCTTTCAGCATGAGGCCGATATCTTCGACTCCATTCCAGTGGTCTATATATGGACTGGACATTGCCAAAACAACCCGGATACGTGGACTGTGTCAGGGTAATATATTGAGCTTCCAATGGCTGAAGCATATGGCACCATATCCGTTTTCAATCTTTTCTCATCAACTTTTGGAACACCATAGTTTCCAGTTCCATTACCCTTGACTATAAGAACAGGCGTAGGTTTTCTCACATGCATACTTTAGAGACCTTTCTTAGCATGTTCATGCGACATTCCTAATACCCCTTTTATTCTTTTCTTGGTGAATCTCGATAATTATAACGAGAGACACTCTACCGAGAACATTCTTTTGAACTTTGAGGACAAGAACTTCTTTTCTCCTCCTGCAATATATTGACATGGCCACTAACAAGTAGGATGTCATCCACATGCACAGGATTAGAATGATAACTTTGCATGAATACAATTGTCCTCTCATTTTCTTTAACCCAAAATAACCTCTGATTCTACTAACTTTAAATGCCACTGCCTAGAGACTTGATCTAGTCCATAAAAGACTTCTTGAAGTAGTATCCCTTGTGTTCTTTACTTTCATCTGATGCAACTCAGATCATGATGTCGATCATGATGTGCCACTAACACTCATTGTAATCTATTCATTCTCTTTGCACAAAATCTTTTGATTTAAGTCGTGATTTACACCTTTACATATTTCCTTTGGAGTCACACTGACCTTGTAGACCCTTTATAGCCTGCTGTTTTGGCTCCATTGGAAATTACTTACGAGTCCCAGACATCGTCGGGATTCACCAATTTTATTTCATCTCACATAGTCTCTTATCATTTAGACAAAGAGACACTTCTCAAAGCTCGATTGAGGGCTTTAAATGAGGTGGAATCAACCTCCGTTAACATAGACTTTATAGTAATCAGAAGTATATGATTTTCTCATTCCTTGAGACCATATGTGTCTCAGGTACTGGCACTTCTTTCATATGGGGCTGTTGTTGCTCTGTCATTGCCAAGAGGCAAATTAATTGTATAGACTTTCATTTTCAAGAGGCAATAGGTTTTACAGGGACCTTTGTCACAAGATCCATGTTTACTCATTCCTCCTTTATAGAGCTAACAACAGGTGTTGTATAGGTCATACGATATGCTCCCCTAGATACGATCTATTCGAGTCTTAGGTATCATACCATGCTCCCCCATATTACTCCATCTTCACTAAAAATGGGGTATCTTTAACCTTTATTAGTTGGGTTTATTCTGTTAAAACTTTCTTCTTTATGGCACTTTAAGCACCGTCTTATTATTCCTTAGTCTGCTTTCGAAACTGTAAAAGATCCAGGAATACAACTATTCCCTTTCTTTAGGGGTATAATTATGACCGTCGAACTCCCCCAGACGATCACATTCTTTATTAATAGATCACTTTAGATGCATAATGTGCATCACATTATCTAAAGTATAGGGGAATTTCATCATTCTTAATTTATCTCATATTTCTTTCTCCCCCTCAAAATGTGGCAAGGAACTTTTCTGCCACAATTTCAAAACACCATTCATAATTCTTGTGAATTGAGGAAACATCGATTATCTACTTCATTTATTTGATTACTTCATATGAAATGAAATTATCTGTTAACTGGTATGGGGGTACTTTTTCCTCATTTCATTTCAGAAACTCAACAGAGTTCTTTATCATTAGTACTTTTGCAAGTCACACTTGCATATCATTCTTATCTTTAGGTTTATCTGTAAATTTTATTCTCTTTGGATTTATTGAGTGCTTAATGACCGTTACACATAAGGTGTACGGTTGATACTAGGAAAGCATAATAGCCACTCCATACTTTTCTCCTAGAGTGGGACACATTAAACGCACATGAGTCATCATATCTTTCTCCTGTCATACGGATAAGTCCTTTGCAAAATTTCTCTTTACCCAGTTGCGCAGGTATTTTCCCAAACTTTTTCCTGCCATGCGGGTTTTATTATAATCATATTTTCCCGCTATGTGGGTAATTCCCTATAAGGGGATCGCTTTATGCCAGAATTGGCTCTTTTGACTGCATATTAAATCATCAAATTCAAAAATAAATCCGAATGCTCTTTGACACACATGCTTGATCCGACGTTGGTCAAATTAAACACGCATGTTGCTTATTTCATCTCAAAATGATCTTCATAGAGAGTACATGAAAAAATAATCATTAACCAAGATTCTCAATGATCTATCTCTTTTCTTTTCTTGGATTAATATCCAAGAATTCTTTTCGTTTGAAGCCATTCTTTAGAGAGAACATACCCACTCACGTTATGACCTTTCTTAGTCATCTTTGGGGTCACAAGTACCCAGCCATTCGCTTTCACGAATGAAAGCATGGAAAACGTTTAGTCTGAGAAAACCTAGCCAATAATCAACAATAATGAGCATAAAAATAACCCTACATTGGTCTGGTTAAAAAAATATGCACATTAAACTTTTTAAAACTTTCTTTTTATATTCTAAATCACTATTGTGGCAGAATTAGAATAAAACATCATCCTTCTATATTAATTCCATATCACCGTTGGGTGGGGATTGGAAATAATGCATATAACTCATAAACAATGTGATGATAGTATTTCTTTTAAACAAATTTGCTAAGAAATCATCATCATCAACAACTTTATTGCAGCGGAACAAGAAATATTCATTTCTCTAGCTCAAGAGCATTTCTTAATCTTTATCTATTCTCTGAATTGATCACTTTGATACAAAAATTATCAGAGATTTAAGCTTTGAACATAAGACTCATAGAATTATAGTACTTTTATCATCAACGTTGGTCAGAAAATAATAATACCATATTTAAACTTTAAAACAAATGTCTTTCTATTGTCATAGCGAAAACTATCTGAATCTGATTTCGCCCACACGTGAAAAGCATTGCTAAGAACAGTTCTACCAATTAAAATTTTCCGTTGGTTCCAATTTAATTGGAGGATAAAACTTTTACTTTCTTTGTAAAAGAGCACTATTAATTATTTACGCAGCAGGAAAACATGAATAAAAAATCATGAACTTTTTGCTTTTTTCAGAAACATTTCTTTGACTAAATAAAAATTCATGAACTTTATTATTTTCTTTATAAATTCATGAACATTTCTTTTTCTGAAAATTTCCTATTTTCATTTTTTCAGAAACTTTTCTATTTTTCTGTTTACTTTTTATTTTCTAAACAAAATTTTCGTTGGATAAATTTGCACAGAAAATAAAATCTCCCCAGAAAACTAGACAAATAACAAAACAGAAGGAAAAAACTATAGCTGGAACGGCGTGCGGCTGCGGCCTCGGCCCAGCCGCCCAGCCTCCACTTTCGGCCCAGCGGCCCGGGTGGAGCTAGGGTTTTGATCTCTACCGTTTGATGGGATCAGACGAGGCAGCGATTGTTTCGCTCAAACAAAACGGCACAGCGGACCCCGACCGAAAACCCTAGCACCCCATTCCTCGATCTCTTCTCTCTCCCGTCGATGCTCTCTCTCTCTCTCCTAGCGGAAACCAGGGCAGTGCCCCGGGCGCCCGGCCCAGCCGCCGGCGGCAGCGGCGGAAAGCCACCGCGCCGCGCGCGCCTCCTCTCCATGCCCCCTTCCCTTTCCAGTTTCTTCCCTTTCCATCTGAGGCAGAGAGAGGGAGACGCAGCTCCGCGACGACGGCCTCTGTCCAGGTCGTCGGACCACCGCGCCATGCGTGCGCGCCGTCCCTTTCCCCTCCCTTTCTCCGTCCCTTTCTTCCATCCACCATCGCCCCAGCGCGAGTTCTTTTACCAAACGGGCGACGGTGATGGCTCAGCCGCCCCGGCCGCCGGCAGCGGTTTCCACCGTGCCCGCGCGAGCCCTCCCCCCTCCCTCTTTTCCTTTCTACGATAGAGAGGGAACGAGCATGATGCGCCGTCCTCTGCCCCTTGTAACGCCTGATGGCAACCTAGATGGACGGAGCGGCTGCGCCCCTGCCGACCCCTTCGTCGGTCGTGCGTTCCCCTTGCGGTGAGCGCTCCGCCATCGAATGGATTGGTGGTGGTGCTCTTTGCCCCCTGTTGGGGTGGTTCTTCGTCCCTGCACCTTGGCTTGCCGATGCGTGTGGGGATCGAGAGGAACTAGCACGGCCTTGCGGCGGCGCTCTTTGCCAGCGAGGCTCGAGGCCCTCTCCGGTAGGTCTTTGCCCTTCTCTTTAGTGTTCTAAGGGAGAGGAAGAATTTTTTTTGTTTACACTGAAATCCTAAACCCAGAACTTGGTTGATACCATTGATGGATCTGTGGATCGCATAAGGGATTAGCAGCAGTTCTACCTTCTCCTTGTGGCTCGAGGAGCTCCCGATGTCGGCCATGGTGCCGGCAATGGCAGAGAGTAGTGGTGGCGGTGCTTCCCCTCAACACTGCACTAACCCTAGATCGATAGGGGATGTAGGTAGGGTGTACGGCGTCGCGACGAACCTCGTGTTGCGAGCCACGGCCCCCGCCTCTTTATATATAGTGCAGGTGACAGGGGCCCGTCAACCATAGTGTGTTGAGCGCCCCGATCAGGGCCCGGATCTAAGGGCCCGGTGGGCCGTTGGGCCCACACGGTGGAGATCATCCTAACAAATATATGCTCGTTCAGACCAACAAGCATATCACCATCATGAGCTCATCATTTTCTTACCATCCCTCATCTATCTTATGTGTATCATCATCTTCACAACAAAGTAAAGCATCCATCTAAGTGTCATTGATGACTCTCGAAATTATCGCCACCAAAGAAATTCAGGATAGACATTGGCGATCCAGTGGAGACCATGCCGACAATGGTAAAGCTCTTGTAGATGAGCAAGCCCCCCAAAAGCAACTCTTGCACGACCATGGTGATAGGCCCCAACAAGTGCTCCTATTGGTAAGCATCTCCAATTATGACAACAAAACAATCTACAGTTGGATGAATGTTTCAGTAGCATGGCAATAACGGGAAAGTCAATTTGGCTCCTGGGTGCATTTTCTCCCGGGCCAAAAAAAATTTTGAAATGAAAAAAAAACAAGACAAAATTTCTTTGCATACTTAGTCACATTCAAATGCTACTTGCAAATTTTGAGGCAAAAAGATTAAACATTTTGTCTTGTACAAAAAAATCGAACACCAAAAGTTACCCCAAAATGTCATCCCGAATTTGTTTTTTTTTCTGATGAAACACCGTTGCTCTGGTTCGCATGAATTTTGTCATGCATGTTTGAGACACTAATACAATCATCTAAAAAGTCAGAAATTTTCAAAAATATTTAATATTTTTTTCATGTTACTGTTCATTCGAGAGCAAATGCTCCCGGGAGCCAAAACGCCACTCCTCGGCAATAACTGACATTTTAGAATAAGATATCTTATCCTACAAAGCACAAGCCACTAAATCCCGAGAATGACAAAAATCATCGGCATACTGGGAAAGTGGAAATGATACTCGTATAGTTTCAACTGCTTCAGTTTAGGGAACAAACATTAGACCAACTAATCTTTAGCTTACAAATCAATTTATCCGACTTTCTACCTATTTAATGATAGAAATTAGTTGTAGCTTCAACTGTAAATATCAATGCATGGGGAAGTCACAAGAACTCATTCCCTATTATAAATAAAATGTTTATGATTATTTTATGGTTTAACTAAATATCCTGAAAGTTCATTTTGAGGAACATAATAGTATGAAAAGTAATACTTAGCCAATCAATCTATCATTGTCAATACAGATTCTCTCTTAATCCTTTCTTGGCAGAGCTTATAGACAGCAATAAAAATATGAAGTGTAGCATCCATGTTGAACCACAGTGTGGGTTAATTTCACATTCAGATAAGTACCATTCCCGAATGCATAAGTTATGTAATTTAAAATGTGATGTGTTAGAAGTCCAACTATAGGAGTGTGTTATCCCCATTGGCATCACCCTAATTGCGTATTAGTAAAATATAATAAGCAACCACGAAAGATAAATACACATAACCAAAGAAACATAAGAATGCCAAGCAAATAGTATCAATAAAAAACATAGATCGTTTCATCGGTAAATTGAATCGGCCATTGATCATGAACACTACATGTACTACAAATTTGAATGAATTAGTTTGAATGATACCTTCATAGATGCCCATAGCTAGAATAGCTGGAACAACCCATGACGAGGCTTGTCTGAACAACCAATATTTGAGCAAGATATATCAAGGATGAGTTGTCACCTTCCATGAACACAGACTTGTGGATGTAAAGCTATAAGAACAACATTTAACATTAGAAAAATTGCATGACAAAATTACAGAACAAATCAAATAAGAAAGGTGCATTGTATCATCAGACATTGCCTTGAAGGAAATATGCCCTAGAGCCAATAATAAAGTTGTTATTTATATTTCCTTATATCATGATAAATGTTTATTATTCATGCTAGAATTGTATTAACCGGAAACTTAGTACATGTGTGAATACATAAACAAAACATAGTGTCCCTAGTATGCCTCTACTTGACTAGCTCGTTAATCAAAGATGGTTATGTTTCCTAGCCATAGACATGTGTTGTCATTTGATGAACGTGATCACATCATTAAAGAATGATGTGATTGAAGGAAATATGCCCTAGAGGCAATAATAAAGTTATTATTTATTTCCTTATTTCATGATAAATGTTTATTATTCATGCTAGAATTGTATTAACCGGAAACTTAGTACATGTGTGAATACATAGACAAACAGAGTGTCACTAGTATGCCTCTACTTGACAAGCTTCTTGAATCAAAGATGGTTAAGTTTCCTAGCCATAGACATGAGTTGTCATTTGATTAACGGGATCACATCATTAGAGAATGATGTGATTGACTTGACCCATTCCGTTAGCTTAGCACTTGATCGTTTAGTTTGTTGCTATTGCTTTCTTCATGATTTATACATGTTCCTATGACTATGAGATTATGCAACTCCTGAATACCAGAGGAACACTTTATGTGCTACCAAACGTCACAACGTAACTGGGTGATTATAAAGGTACTCTAGAGGTGTCTCTGATGGTACTTGTTGAGTTGGCATAGATCGAGATTAGGATTTGTCACTCCGATTGTCGGAGAGGTATCTCTGGGCCCTCTCGGTAATGCACATCACTATAAGCCTTGCAAGCAATGTGACTAATGAGTTAGTTGCGGGATGATGCATTACAGAACGATTAAAAAGACTTGCCAGTAACAAGATTGAACTAGGTATGGTGATACCGACGATCAAATCTCAGGCAAGTAACATACCGATGACAAAGGGAACAACATATGTTGTTATGCGGTTTGACCGATAAAGATCTTCGTAGAATATGTAGGAGCCAATACGAGCATCCAGGTTCCGCTATTGGTTATTAACTAGAGATGTGTCTCGGTCATGTCTACATAGTTCTTGAACCCATAGGGTCCGCACGCTTAACGTTCGGTGACGATTTATATTATGAGTTATGTAATTTGATGGCCTAAGTTTGTTCGGAGTCCCGGATGAGATCGGGGACATGACAAGGAGTCTCGAAATGATCGAGCCGTAAAAATCGATATATTGTAAGGCTATATTCGGACATCGGAAAGGTTCCGAGTGATTCGGGTATTTTTTGGAGTACCGGAGAGTTACGGGAATTCGTATTGGGCCTTAATGGGCCATACGGGAAAGGAGAGAAAAGGCCTCAAGGGTGGCCGCACCCCTTCCCATGGATTGCTCCGAATTGGACTAGGGAGGGGGGGCGCCCCCTTCCTTCTTTCTCCTTCTCCCTTCCCCTTTTCCTACTCCATGTGGGAGGTGGAATCCTACTAGGACTAGGGAGTCCTAGTAGGACTCCACACTTTGGGCGCACCCTATGAGGGCTGGCCTCCTCGTCCCTCCCTCCTTTATATACAGGGGCAAGGGGGCACCCTAGGACACACAAGTTGATCATTGATCTTTAGCCGTGTGCGGTGCCCCCCTCCACCATAATCCTCCTTGGTCATATCGTAGTGGTGCTTAGGCAAAGCCCTGCGTCGGTAGCTTCATCAACACCATCATCATGTCGTCGTGCTGACGGAACTCACCCTCGAAGCTCTACTGGATCGTGAGTTCGTGGGACGTCATCGAGCTGAACGTGTGCAGATCGCGGAGGTGTCGTACGTTCGGTACTTGGATCGATCGATCGTGAAGACGTACGACTACATCAACCGCGTTGTCATAACGCTTCCTCTTACGGTCTACGAGGGTACGTGGACGACACTCTCCCTTCTCGTTGTTGTGCATCACCATGATCTTGCGTGTGCGTAGAATTTTTTTTGAAATTACTACATTCCCCAACAGTGGCATCCGAGCCAGGTCTATGCGTAGATGTTATATGCGCGAGTAGAACACAAGTGAGTTGTGAGCGATAATAGTCATACTGCTTACCAACATGTCATACTTTGATTCGGCGGTATTGTTGGATGAAGCGGCCCGGACCGACATTACGCGTACGCTTACGCGAGACTGGTTCTACCAACGTGCTTTGCACACAGGTGGCTGGCGGGTGTCAGTTTCTCCAACTTTAGTTGAATCAAGTGTGGCTACGCCTGGTCCTTGTGAAGGTTAAAACAACACTAACTTGATGAAATATCGTTGTGGTTTTGATGCGTACATAAGAACGGTTCTTGCTCAGCCCGTAGCAGCCACGTAAAACTTGCAACAACAAAGTAGAGGACGTCTAACTTGTTTTTGCAGGGCATGTTGTGATGTGATATGGTCAAGACATGATGCTAAATTTTATTGTATGAGATGATCATGTTTTGTAACAGAGTTATCGACAACTGGCAGTAGCCATATGGTTGTCGCTTTATTGTATGCAATGCAATCACCCTGTAATTGTTTTTACTTTATCACTAAGCGGTAGTGATAGTCGTAAAAACAATAGTTGGCGAGACGACAATGATGCTATGATGGAGATCAAGGTGTCGCGCCGGTGACGATGATGATCATGACGGTGCTTTGGAGATGGAGATCAAAGCCACGAGATGATGATGGCCATATCATATCACTTATATTGATTGCATGTGATGTTTATCCTTTATGCATCTTATTCTGCTTTGATTAACAGTAGCATTATAAGATGATCTCTCACTAAATTTCAAGGTAAAAGTGTTCTCCCTGAGTATGCACCGTTTCCAAAGTTTGTCGTGCCGAGACACCACGTGATGATCAGGTGTTATAAGCTCAACGTTCACCTACAACGGGTGCAAGCCAGTTTTGCACACGCAGAAATACTCAGGTTAAACTTGACGAGCCTAGCATATGCAGATATGGCCTCGAAACACTGAGACCGAAAGGTCGAGCGTGAATCATATAGTAGATATGATCAACATAGTGATGTTCACCATTGAAAACTACTCCATCTCACGTGATGATCGAACATGGTTTAGTTTATTTGGATCACGTGATCACTTAGATGATTAGAGGGATGTCTATCTAAGTGGGAGTTCTTAAGTAATATGATTAATTGAACTTTAATTTATCATGAACTTAGTCCTGACAGTATTTTGCAAATTTTGTTGTAGATCAATAGCTCGCGTTGTTGCTTCCCTATGTTTTTATATGTGTTCCTAAAGAAAACTAAGTTGAAAGATGATATTAGCAATGATGCAGACTGGGTCCATGATCTGAGGTTTATCCTCATTGCTGCACAGAAGAATTATGTCCTTGATGCACCGTTAGGTGACAGACCTATTGCAGGAGCAGATGCAGACGTTGTGAATGTTTGGCTAGCTCAATATGATGACTACTTGATAGTTTAGTGCACGATGCTTAACGGCTTAGCATCGGGACTTCCAAGACGTTTTGAACGTCATGGACCATATGAGATGTTCCAGGAGTTGAAGTTAATATTTCAAGCAAATACCCGAGTTAAGAGATATGAAGCCTCCAACAAGTTCTATAGCTAAAAGATGGAGGAGAATAGCTCAAGCAGTGAGCATGTGCTCAGATTGTCTGGGTACCACAATCGCTTGAATCAAGTGGGAGTTAATATTCCAGATAAGATAGTGATTGACAGAGTTCTCCAGTCACCATCACCAAGTTAGTAGAACTTCATGATGAACTATAGTATGCAAGGGATGACGAAAACGATTCCCGGGCTTTTCATAATGATGAAATCGATGAAAGGTAGAAATCAAGAAAGAGCATCAAGTGTTGATGATTAACAAGACCACTAGTTTCAAGAGAAGGGCAAAGGAAAAGAAAGGGAACTTCATGTAGAATGGCAAGCAAATTGTCACTTCCGTGAAGAAGCCCAAAGCTAGACTAAAGCCTGAAACCGAGTGCTTCTACTGCAAAGGAAATGGTCACTGGAAGCGGAAATGCCCTGAATATTTGGTGGATAAGAAGGATGGCAAAGTGAACAAGGGTATATTTGATATACAGGTTATTGATGTGTACCTTACTAGTGTTTATAGTAGCCCCTGGGTATTTTATACTTGTTCGGTTGCTAAAAATTAGTAACTCGAAACAGGAGTTACAGAATAAACAAAGACTAGTTGAGGGTGAAGTGATGATGTGTGTTGGAAGTGGTTCTAAGATTGATATGATCATCATCGCACACTCCCTATACTTTCTGGATTAGTGTTAAACCTAAATAAATGTTATTTGGCGTAGCGTTGAGCATAAGTATGATTTGATCATGTTTATTGCAATACGGTTATTCATTTAAAGTCAGAAAATAATTGTTGTTCTGTTTACATGAATAAAACCTTCGATGGTCATACACCCAATGAAAATAGTTTGTTGGATCTCGATCGTAGTGATACACATATTCATAATATTGATGCCAAAAGATGCAAAGTTGATAATGATAGTGCAACCTATTTGTGGCACTGCCGTTTGGGTCATATCGGCGTAAAGCGCATGAAGAAACTCCATAAAGATGGACTTTTGGAATCACTTGGTTATGAATCATTTGATGCTTGTGAACCGTGCCTTTTGGGCAAGATGACTAAAACTCCATTCTCCGGAACAATGGAATGAGCTACTGACTTGCTGGAAGTAATACATACCGATGTATGTGGTCCAATGAGTGTTGATGCTCGTGGCGGGTATCATTATTTTCTGACCTTCACAAACGATTTGAGCAGATATGAGTATATCTACTTAATGAAGCACAAGTCTGAAACATTTGAAAAGTTCAAAGAATTTCAGAGTGAAGTGGAGAATCATCGTAACAAGAAAATAAAGTTTCTACAATCTGATCATAGAGGAGAATATTTGAGTTACGAGTTTGGCCTTCATTTAAAAACAATGTGGAATAGTTTCACAGCTCACGCCACATGGAACACCACAGCGTAATGGTGTGTCCGAACGTCGTAACCGCACTTTATTGGATATGGTGTGATCTATGATGTATCTTACCGATTTACCACTATCGGTTTGGGGTTATGCATTAGAGACAACTGCATTCACTTTAAATAGGGCACCATCAAAATCCGTTGAGACGACGCCTTATGAACTGTGGTTTGACAAGAAACCAAAGTTGTTGTTTCTTAAAGTTTGGGGCTGCGATGCTTATGTAAAAAAGTTTCAACCTGATAAGCTCGAACCCAAATCGGAGAAGTGCGTCTTCATAGAATACCCAAAGAAACTGTTGGGTACACCTTCTATCACAGATCCGAAGGCAATATATTCGTTGCTAAGATGGATCCTTTCTAGAGAAGGAGTTTCTCTCGAAAGAAGTGAGTGGGAGGAAAGTAGATCTTGATAAGGTAATTATACATTCTCCCGAATTGGAAAGTAGTTCATCACAGAAATTAGTTCCAGTGATTCCTACACCAATTAGTGAGGAAGCTAATGATGATGATCATGAAACTTCAGATCAAGTTACTACAGAACCTCGTAGGTCTTCCAGAGTACATTCCTTACCAGAGTGGTACGGTAATTCTATTCTGAAAGTCATGTTACTAGACCATGATGAACCTACGAACTATGAGGAAGCAATGATGAGCCCAGATTCCGCGAAATGGCTTGAGGCCATGAAATCTGAGATGGGATCCATGTATGAGAACAAAGTGTGGACTTTGATTGACTTGCCCGATGATCGGCAAGCCATAGAAAATAAATGGATCTTCAAGAGGAAGACGGATGCTGATAGTAGTGTTACTATCTACAAAGCTAGACTTTTCGAAAAAGTTCTTTTGACAAAGTTCAAGGTGTTGACTACGATGAGATTTTCTCACTCGTAGCGATGCTTAAGTCTGTCCGAATCATGTTAGCAAATTACCACATTTCATGAAATCTGGCAAATGGATGTCAAAACTACATTCCTTAATGGATTTCTTAAAGAAGAGTTGTATATGATGCAACCAGAAGGTTTTGTCGATCCTAAAGGTGCTAACAAAATGTGCAAGCTCCAGCGATCCATCTATAGACTGGTGCAAGCATCTCGGAGTTGGAATATACGCTTTGATGAGTTGATCAAAGTATATAGTTTTATACAGACTTACGGTGAAGCCTGTATTTACAAGAAAGTGAGTGGGAGCACTACAACACTTCTGATAAGTATATGTGAATGACATATTGTTGATCGAAAATAATGTAGAATTCTCTGGAAAGCATAAAGGAGTATTTGAAAAGAGTTTTTCAAAGAAAGACCTCGGTGAAGCTGCTTACATATTAAGCATCAAGATCTATAGAGATAGATCAAGGCGCTTGATAAGTTTTTTCAATGAGTACATACCTTGACAAGATTTTGAAGTAGTTCAGAATGGAACAGTCAAAGAAAGGGTTCTTGCCTGTGTTACAAGGTGTGAAGTTGAGTAAGACTCAAAGCCCGACCACGGCAGAAGATAGAAAGAGAATGAAAGTCATTCCCTATGCCTCAGCCATGGGTTCTATAAAGTATGTCATGTTGTGTACCAGATCTATTGTATACCCTACACTGAGTTTGGCAAGGGAGTACAATAGTGATCTAGGAGTAGATCACTGGAAAACGGTCAAAATTAGCCTTAGTAAGGACTAAGGAAATGTTTCTCGGTGATGGGGTGATAAAGAGTTCGTCATAAAGAGTTACGTCGATGCAAGTTTTTACACAGATCCAGATGACTCTAAGTCTCAATCTGGATACATATTGAAAGTGGGAGAAATTAGCTAGAGTAGCTCCGTGCAAAGCATTGTAGACATAGAAATTTGCAAAATACTTACGAATCTGAATATGGCAAACCCTTTGACTAAACTTCTCTCACAAGCAAAACATGATCACTCTTTGGGTGTTAGTCACATAGTGATGTGAACTAGATTATTGACTCTAGTAAACCCTTTGGGTGTTGGTCACATGACAATGTGAACTATGGGTGTTAATCACATACAGATGTGAATATTGGTGTTAAATCACATGATGATGTGAACTAGATTATTGACTCTAGTGCAAGTGGGAGACTGAAGGAAATATGCTCTAGAGGCAATAATAAAGTTATTATTTATTTCCTTATTTCATGATAAGTGTTTATTATTCATGCTAGAATTGTATTAACCGGAAACTTAGTACATGTATGAATACATAGACAAAGAGAGTGTCACTAGTATGCCTCTACTTGACTAGCTCATTGAATCAAAGATGGTTAAGTTTCCTAGCCATAGACATGAGTTGTCATTTGATTAACGGGATCACATCATTAGAGAATGATGTGATTGACTTGCCCCATTCCGTTAGCTTAGCACTTGATCGTTTAGTTTGTTGTCATTGCTTTCTTCATGATTTATACATGTTCCTATGACTATGCGATTATGCAACTCCTGATTACCGGAGGAACACTTCGTGTGCTACCAAATGTCACAACATAACTGGGTGATTATAAAGGTGCTCTACAGGTGTCTTCGATGGTACTTGTTGAGTTGGCATAGATCGAGATTAGGATTTGTCACTCCGATTGTCGGAGAGGTATCTCTGGGCCCTCTCGGTAATGCACATCACTATAAGCCTTGCAAGTAATGTGACTAATGAGTTAGTTGCGGGATGATGCATTACAGAATGATTAAAGAGACTTGCTGGTAACGAGATTGAACTAGGTATGGTGATACCGACTATCGAATCTCGGGCAAGTAACATACCGATGACAAAGGGAACAACGTATGTTGTTATGAGGTTTGACCGATAAAGATCTTCATAGAATATGTAGGAGCCAACATGAGCATCCAGGTTCCGCTATTGGTTATTGACCGGAGATGTGTCTCGGTCATGTCTACATAGTTCTCGAACCCGTAGGGTTCGCACGCTTAACATTTGGTGACGATTTATATTATGAGTTATGTGATTTGATGACCGAAGTTTGTTCGGAGTCCCAGATGAGATCGGTACATGACGAGGAGTCTCGAAATGATCGAGCCGTAAAGATCAATATATTGGAAGGCTATATTCAGACATCGGAAAGGTTCCGAGTGATTCGGGTACTTTTTGGAGTACTGGAGAGTTACGGGAATTCGTATTGGGCCTTAATGGGCCATACGGGAAAGGAGAGAAGAGGCCTCAAGGGTGGCCGCACCCCTCCCCATGGTCTGGTCCGAATTGGACTAGGGAGGGGGGGCGCCCCCTTCCTTCCTTCTCCTTCTCCCTTCCCCTTTTCCTAGTCCATGTGGGAGGTGGAATCCTACTAGGACTAGGGAGTCCTAGTAGGACTCCACACTTTCGGTGCACCCTATGAGGGCCGACCTCCTCCTCCCTCCCTCCTTTATATACAGGGGCAAGGGGGGACCCTAGGACACACAAGTTGATCATTGATCTTTAGCCGTGTGCGGTGCCCCCCTCCACCATAATCCACCTCGGTCATATCGTAGCGGTGCTTAGGCAAAGCCCTGCATCGGTAGCTTCATCAACACCATCATCACGCTGTCGTGCTGACGGAAATCTCCCTCGAAGCTCTAATGGATCGTGAGTTCGTGGGACGTCACCGAGCTGAACGTGTGCAGATCGCAGAGGTGCCGTATGTTCGGTACTTGGATCGGTCGATCGTGAAGACGTACGACTACATCAACCGGGTTGTCATAACGGTTCCGCTTACGGTCTATGAGGGTACATGGACGACCCTCTCCCTTCTCGTTGCTGTGCATCACCATGATCTTGCGTGTGCGTAGGAATTTTTTTGAAATTACTACGTTCCCCAACAGTGATGGACAAGACCCATCCGTTAACTTAGCATTATGATCGTTACAGTTTTATTGCTACTGCTTTCTTCATGACTTATACATGTCCCTCTAACTATGAGATTATGCAACTCCCAAATACCGTAGGAACACCTTGTGTGCTATCAAATGTCACAATGTAACTGTGTGACTATAAAGATGCTCTACAGGTGTCGCCGAAGGTGTTTGTTGGGTTGGCATAGATCGAGATTAGGATTTGTCACTCCGTGTATCGGAGAGGTATCTCTGGGCCCTCTCGGTAATGCACATCAATATAAGCCTTGCAAGCAATGTGACTAATGAGTTAGTTACGGGATGATGCATTAGAGAATGAGTAAAGAGACTTGCCGGTAACGAGACGGAACTAGGTACAATGATACCGATGATCGAATCTCGGGCAAGTAACATACCGATGACAAAGGGAACAACGTATGTTGTTGTGCGGTTTGACCGATAAAGATCTTCGTGGAATATGTAGGAGCCAATATGACCATCCAGGTTCTGCTATTGGTTATTGATCGGATATGTGTCTATATCATGTCTACATAGTTCTCGAACCCGTAGGGTCCGCACGCTTAACGTTCGATGACGATTTGTATTAAGAGTTATGTGTTTCTGATGACCGAAGTTTGTTCGGAGTCCCGGATGAGATCACAGACATGACATGGAGTCTCGAAATGGTCAAGAAATAAAGATTGATATATTGGAAGGTTATGTTCGGACACCGAAATGGGTTCGGAAAGGTTCGGACATTTTCCGGAGTACCGGGAGGTTACCGGAACCCCCCGGGGGATTAATGGGCCTTCATGGGCCTTAGTGGAAGAGAGGAGGCGGCGGCCAGGTGGAGGCGCCCCCCCTAGCCCAAACTGAATTGGACTAGGGATGGGGGCGCAGCCCCCCTTTCCTCCTTCTCCTCCACCTCTTTCCCTCTTCTCCTATTCCAGAAAGGAAAGGGGAATCCTACTAGGACTAGGGAGTCCTAGTAGGACTCCCCACACTTGGTGCGCCCCCTAGGCCGGCCGTCTCGTGTGACGCCCCGAGACTGACGCTCTAGATGCCTTCCATGTTCTTCGTTGTCGCCGTGTGTTTTATTTGTTTGTTGCATTGCATCATGTCATCATGCCATCATGTCATTTAATTTTTAAAACTCAACTAAATAAATTGTATGGATCTTCGATCCATTTAAATCGAGGGAAGGGTGACTTCTCTTTATAACATATCCTCCCAATATTAGGGAGCTATTATAAAATATTCCATTGATGTGGAATTACCTTTGACACACTTGCAAAATAATTCCCCATGCCTTTGTTATCTCACTTCTTGACCTCAAACTTTGTCCAATAAATTATTTCGTCATTTTCCGTAGCCCCACCGAAATCCTCAACATTTTTGGACACTTCAAAAACCTAGTCCTAGTTCAAACCCATTTGGTTTTCAAATGAGTATGAATTTAATTCCTGCAATCTTGTCCACACCATTTTTCTTGGAACTAGCGCATTTTTGCGAGCCCAGGAAAATTATCCCCATGCCCAAATTCTTGTCCACTCATTTCTTTTCTCTCCTTTTCTTTCTTTGCGTTTCTATTTTGGAAGAGATTTGAAGAAGGGAGAGAAGAAGCCCATCAATCGTAGGCCAGTAGGCCAGGCCAGCCCACCAAACCCCTTGAGGCCCAACCCTTCCCAACCCTAGCCTGGTCCCCTCGCAGCCTCTTCCCCTCACCCGATCGCTCCCCATCTCTCCCTGTGCGTTGCACACCCACTTCATCACTCGTCGCCCCGCGCCACCGCCTCCGCGCCACTCGTCGGAGCTCCCGCACGCCGTCCCTGTCGCCCAAGCTCCTCCCTGCATAGCGTGCCCCCGCGCCACCCCGTCGTCGGTGACCTGTCTCCGGGCACCACGAGCGCCACCAGCAACAGCTTCAGGAGGCTCCCGCGCCACCGCCCGCTCCTCCCATCGCCTCGACCCCTCCACCCAAGCCGCTCCTCCTCACCTCGTCTCCCTCGCGCCGGCTGACCATTGGGGACGCAACGTCGACAAGCAGCAGCTGACCAGGACCCGTCGCCCTCCTCTCCTCCCATCTCTCTCCTTTTCCTTGGCTCACCCTCATCTCACATCTCTCTCTCTCTGTCGGAACCAGGACCCCGCCTTGCCTCCGCATGTTCTGCTGCGAGCTACCTCTGCATGGAGCTCCACCACCTCCTTGGCCTCGGATCCGGCTTGTTCCCGCCGACCCAGTTGCCCGTCCCGTAGCCGCCCTCTTCATCTTCGGCGGATCTCGCACCGCTGCAAGCCCCCTGCCCCGGCTCTGCTTTGTTGGAGTGGGGTGGAGGATGCATCTCTGCTCGCCCGCATCGACCGGCGCCAAGTCCCTGCCCCGACCTCTGTTTTCCCTGCTCGTCGCGTGAGCATCAGCGCTCGCTCTCTTGCCCACGCGTGAGTGCTCGCGTGGGCCACTTCGACCGTTGACCTCCTGAAGTTCAGGACCAAGACCCGAGACCCGTGTACGATTACGCAACAAACTATGGAGTTACACGAGCTACAAGTACCGTGACAACCTCGGAGACTGGATTCTGTCAAGTTCCTCTATGATATGTGTACCACTACTTCCACAATATGTCGTGTACGACTATCGTCGCTCGGATTCGACAAGACAACATGCACCACTACCGTCGCCAAGTACTACTACCGCACGGTTACGCCAAGTTCATCTACGAAACGTGTACAACTACTTCCACTACGACCCATGAGTACCACTACTTCCCTCGACGACTCGAACCGCTCCAAAAACGCACACTTCGAAGGTATAACCAACGAGACGATCACCCGTGGATCGAATGCTTTGTTGTATGAGATGCTCGCGTTTGCACCGAGTCCGAGTTGTCACTTGCGCGTTCCTCGTTTTCATGCCACCGACCTATGAGACACCCGGTAATCGGGATCACCCCACCATCCTTTTGCATGACACGCTCACCCACACTTTCTTTTGCACCGACATCTCGATGAGTTGTCGGATCACCCGAATGTTGCCGTGGCACCATTTTAGTTTCGCCGCCGTGGCACCCTTTTCGTTCCGCCATGGTGACCAAATGCTTCATAACATGCTCATGTCAACATTTTCATAAATATTGCATAAAACTTGCATATGTCATCCGCATCATGATAACAACATTTAAGTTCTTAAAACTTGTTGTTGCTTAAATTGCTAAATGACATATGGGGATTTTCCAGAATTGTTGTTTGTTGTTCCGGCCTCATTTGAACTTGCCTAAATAGCTAGTTTAATTATGCTTCACCTCTTGCCATGTTAACCAACATTTAATCTTGTCTTGTTCTTAATTTGTAGTATTGTTTGTTGCACTTTGCCATGCCATGCCTCATTAAACCGGACATGCATCATACTTGTTTGTGCATCATGCTATGCTTATGTGATGGTTGTTTACCATGTTGTTTGCTTCTTTCCGATTGTGCTTCTACTTGGTAGTTCCGATAACGTTGCGTTTGTGAGGATTCGTTCGACTATGTCCGTTTGTCTTCTTCATGGACTCGTTCTTCTTCCTTGCGGGATCTCAGGCAAGATGACCATTACCCTCGATATCACTTCTATCTTTGCTTGCTAGTTGCTTCGTTCTATTGCTATGCTGCGCTACCTATCACTTGTTTACCATGCCTCCCATATTGCCATGCCAGCCTCTAACCTTTTCACCCTTCCTAGCAAACTGTTGCTTGGCTATGTTACCACTTTGCTCAGCCCCTCTTATAGCGTTGTTAGTTGCAGGTGAAGTTGAAGATTGCTCCATGATGGACAAGATTATGTTGGGATATCACAATATCTCTTATTTAATTAATGCATCTATATACTTGGTAAATGGTGGAAGGCTTGGCCTTATGCCTGGTGTTTTGTTCCACTCTTGCCGCCCTAGTTTCCGTCATACCGGTGTTATGTCCCTTGATTTTGCATTCCTTACGCGGTTGGGTGATTTATGGGACCCCCTTGATAGTTCGCTTTGAATAAAACTCCTCCAGCAAGGCCTAACCTTTGTTTTAACATTTGCCACCTAAGCCTTTTTCCCTTGGGTTCTGCAGACTCAAGGGTCATCTTTATTTACCCCCCCGGGCCAGTGCTCCTCCGGGTGCTGGTCCAAACCGAGCGATGTCCGGCGCCCCCTGGGCAACCAGGGTCTATGCCAACGCGATGTCTGGCTCATCCGGTGTGCCCTGAGAACGAGATACGTGCGACTCCTATCGGGATTTGTCGGCACATCGGGCGGCTTTGCTGGTCTTGTTTTACCATTGTCGAAATGTCTTGTAAACCGAGATTCCAAGACTGATCGGGTCTTCCTGGGAGAAGGAGTATCCTTTGTTGACCATGAGAGCTTGTGATGGGCTAAGTTGGGACACCCCTGCAGGGTATAAACTTTCGAGAGCCGTGCCCGCGGTTATGTGGCAGATGGGAATTTGTTAATGTCTGGTTGTAGATAACTTGACACCAGATTCGACTTAAAATGCATCAACCGTGTGTGTAGCCGTGATGGTCTCTTTTCGGCGGAGTCCGAGAAGTGAACACGGTCTTTGTGTTATGATTGTGCGTAAGTAGTTTCAGGATCACTTCTTGATCACTTCTAGCTTCTCGACCGTTCCGTTGCTTCTCTTCTCGCTCTTATTTGCGTATGTTAGCCACCATATTTCCTTAGTGCTTGCTGCAACTCCACCTCGTTACCACTTCCTACCCATAAGCTTAAATAGTCTTAATCTCGCGGGTTTTGAGATTGCTGAGTCCTCGTGACTCACCAGACACTATCACAACAGTTGCAGGTGCGGATGATACCAGTGCAGGTGATGCAACCGAGCTCAGATGGGAGCTCGATGAAGATCTTGGTCATTGCTATGTTTCATTTCATTTTGATCAGTAGTGGAGCCCAGTTGGGATGATCGGGGATCTAGCAGTTGGGGTATCTTCTTTTCTTTTGGCTTTGTCCGTAGTCGGACTATGTGTGTACTATTAGTGATGTTTGAATTATATGTTTATTGTGTGAAGTGGCGAGTGTAAGCCAATTCTTTATCCCATTCTTGTTCATTACATGGGATTGTGTGAAGATGACCCTTTTGCGACAAAACCACAATGCGGTTATGCCTCTAAGTCGTGCTTCGACACGTGGGAGTTATAGTCGCATCGTGGGCGTTACAAGTTGGTAATCAGAGCCATCCCCGACTTAGGAGCCCCTTGCTTGATTGAATCGCTGGCGTTGTTGAGTCTAGAACAAAATGTTTTGAGTCTTAGGATTATATATATCGGAGAGTAGGATTCTTTTTACTCCTCAATCCCTTCGTCGCTCTGGTGAGGCCTCCTAACGTAGATGTTTTGTCTTTCCTCGCCTCAAATTTCACTAATTTTTTTTAGGATCACGCGGGTATCTTGGGATCGTTCCGATATTCTTATGACGAGAACATTGTTCTTGGTGCCTCCTGACATTTAGGGGTTGTGGCAGTGTCCCGGGGAGTTGAGCTCCGAGGTGTTTTCATCATAATTTTATCGTTGCAGTTCTGGAATACCTGAGTTTTGCCGACATCGAAAATCTCTTTTATGCAGTTGTTAGTGAGATAACCTCGATGCCACCCAGTACTGGGGAGTTCAGGAGTATTGCCATAGCTCGTATAACAGATGCTTTTCGAAGGTTGAGGTACACGATTTCCGGAGTCTTCTTGGTTATGTGTTGACGGATGGATATAGCTTGGATGTAGGAATTGTTAGTTTTGGGTGAGATATATATTGCTACCCCTGTATCCCCAACACCAGATTGCATAACCAGAAAGTTTCGGGAGTTTTATAGGTGGGAATTCAAGTAGCTCTAGTTTTTTTCCCTTTCCGACAGATGCATGATATGAGATTGGGGTTCGACGTCTAGTGGTCCGCCTATCCACAGTCGTTTTTACAGTGGTCTTGTTATGTCTTAAAGAGCCCTTGGCTATGCTGGTTCGGGGACACTTCATATGTCATGTGCACTGCCTTGTACATGATGGTGCTGTACGATCGAGCCCATGTGGGCCCCACCACGAAAACTTCGGACGAAATCTCTATCATATGTATTTGTTCCGGCTTATTCTGCAAGCCAAATCCTTTGTTTTGTTTTATTTGTGGTATTCGAGTTGCTTCGAAGTCAAATGCTGAATCCATACCTTCCCTAAATGGTGTTCATATATTGCTATGTGAATACTAATCCTTCTTGATCATCGAGGTCGTCATGTTAATTCTTTCCAACCAGCGTGCTTCTCTTCAAGTGGATCCGATCATTTCAACATTTGCGAGATCAATTCTAAGTTTTCTCAACGGTGTTTGTTTCATCTGTCCCCAAGTTGCCTTTGTTTTCCCGCCCTCCCACCCTTTTCTTCAAGGACTCAGATTTCTCAATCAAGTATCCATCTGTCGGTGTACTAGAATAGGGGTACCCTAGTACCCCGAACTTGTGCACGGGCAGTTGCAGCGCCCCGCGGCAAAGGCTTGCCGGGTGACCGCCAAGATCCTTCGTGGCTCCTTTGGAGCCATTCAAGAACAAAGTGTTCAAGTCAAGGAGACAAGGCCCCGGCAAGAGGAGCTTGCCGGGAAGGCCAACCAAGGCATCTCAGGGAACTTGCCGCGACGCGCCACGCGTCCCGGCAAGGCCCGGCGAGCGACAAGCTCCCGGGCGCGACAAGCCGACGACCGCGGCAAGGCACTTGCCACGGCAAGCGATCACTCTGTGCCCACGCTCCAGCGCATCCACCAACGTGTCGCCCTGGGGGCCTTTCCAGGCGCGCGTGGCGGAAGGCTGTGCAGCCAGCGGTGCGCAGTGGCATGCGATGCTGACAAGATCGCCATCGTGGCAAGCGGTGGCGCCCCTGACGGTACCTTTCTGCACTGTTTGGGCGACACAGATGGGCATTTACTACCTTTGTCCCATGCCGTCAGGGTTAGGTAGGATACACTGTGCAAGTGGTTGTACCAACCGCAACCCCTTTTCCACTTTTACCCTTCTCTGCGTTGCCACCTGTCGGTGACCCCTTTAGCGTATAAAAGGAGGCCCATGCGCAACGTAGAGTGGGTTCGGAGGTTCGGTTCATTCAGAAGCCAGAAAAACACTTAGCTCTCTCTCGAGCAAGAATAAGTGGTTAGTGCTGCGTTAGTGGCGGAGAGGGAGGCGGATGATGAGCCAGCAACCACGGCAGATGCATCCAGCGACAAGCAGGGGGCTTCGCCGACAAGCTCTGGTCCCGACAAGGATGGATCTGCACAGGAGCATGAGAAGATGCAGAAGAGAATGGTGCAGCGCCCAGTTTACTTTGTCAGTTCCCTTCTGCAGGGGGCTAGGTCAAGGTACTCTGGTGTGCAGAAATTGCTTTTCGGCCTCCTCATGGCCTCGAGAAAGCTGCTCCATTACTTCCAAGCACATGAGATCACAGTCGTCACTCGTTTTCCGCTAAAGAGGATACTGCAAAACCCAGAAGCAACAGGCAGGATTGTCGAGTGGGCACTGGAACTGTCAAGCTTTGGCCTCAAGTTTGAGAGCACTTCAACTATCCAAAGCAGAGCATTGGCAGAATTCATAGCAGAATGGACGCCAACACCAGATGAAGAAATTCCAGAGACGAGCATCCCCGTCAAGGAGGCAAGCAAAGAGTGGCTGATGTACTTTGATGGTGCCTTCTCGCTACAAGGCGCCGGTGCGGGCGTGCTGCTGGTCGCGCCCACCGGAGAGCATCTCAAGTACGTAGTCCAGATGCACTTTCCCAAGGAGCAAGCAACGAACAATACTGCAGAGTATGAAGGGTTGCTTGCCGGCCTCAGAATCGCAGCGGACCTTGGGATCAAGAAGCTCATTGTCAGGGGTGATTCACAGCTTGTCGTCCGCCAAGTGAATAAGAATTATCAGAGTCCGCTGATGGAATCCTATGTTGATGAAGTGAGAAAGCTAGAAGAGCACTTTGACGGCCTACAAATGGAACATGTTCCGAGAGCTCAGAACGACATTGCCGATGGCCTGTCAAAGTGCGCCGCACTAAAGTTACCTGTGGAACCAGGGATCTTTGTGCTCAAGCTGACTCAACCATCCGTAACACCATCAACTGGACAGAGCAAAAAGTGGAAGTTGATTTCCGGTGACTATTTTTCGGCAGAGCTCCCCGAAGCCGCCGCCAAGAAGGTCCCCAAGATCAACACCAAGGATGCTGAGGAGCAGTCTGCTCCGGCAAGCCTTATGGTTTGTTCCATCGTAGAAAACGCTCCCGACAAGCTTTGCTCCGGCAAGCTTGCCGGGGAACATCAAGCTCCGGCTGACCCGCAAATTCTCGCCGTAGAAGCGGATGTTCCCGCAGCAGCAGATGTGCCTTTAGTCCTTGTTGTCGAGCCACAAGCTCCAGCATGGGCACAGCAGATTGTCCATTTCCTTCAGACAGGAGAACTTCCCGAAGAGCAAGAAGAAGCGGAAAAAGTAGCCCGGCATTCAAGTATGTACCAGTTTGTCGACAACACACTATACATAAGAAGACTCAACGGTGTGAAATTGAAGTGTATTTGTCGGGGAGACGGACAAAAGCTGTTGGCAGAGATACATGGAGGCATATGTGGTTACCACATTGGCGCAAGAGCACTTGCCGGCAAAGCGTTCCGGCAAGGTTTCTTTTGGCCGACAGCCCTCCAGGATGCAACTGCACAAGTAACCAAGTGTGAAGCGTGCCAGTTCCATTCCAAGCAGATACACCAGCCAGCTCAAGCTCTCTAGACGATCCCTTTATCCTGGCCATTTTCGGTCTGGGGGCTCGATATCCTCGGCCCTTTTCCCCGAGCTGTCGGGGGCTTTGAGTACTTGTATCTTGCAATCGACAAGTTCACAAAGTGGCCGGAAGTGCAACCAGTGAGGAAGGTGACAACACAGTCAGCAGTCAAGTTCTTCAAGTCAATTGTTTGCTGTTTCGGGATCCCTAACAGGATCATCACCGACAACGGCACACAATTCACGAGCCGCACCTTCATGCAGTACGTCCAAGATCTTGGCGCCAAGGTCTGCTTCGCTTCTATTGCTCATCCGAGAAGCAACGGTCAAGCGGAGAGGGCAAATGCTGAAGTGCTGCGCGGGCTCAAGACCAGGACTTTCGACAGGCTGCACAAGTGCGGACGGAACTGGATCGAGGAGCTGCCGGTGGTTCTTTGGTCGATCAGGACGACGCCAAATTGAGCCACTGGCCAGACACCTTTCGCTCTAGTATATGGAGCAGAGGCAGTTCTCCCCACAGAACTCGTATACGGGTCGCCTCGAGTGCTCGCTTATGATGAGCTTGAGCAAGAGCAGCTGCGACAAGATGACGCGCTGCTCCTTGAGGAGGATCGTCTTCAGGCTGCTGTACGAGCTGCTCGATACCAGCAAGCTTTGCGCCGCTACCATAGCCGCAAAGTTAATGCCAGAAGCTTCGAGGAAGGCGACCTTGTTCTTTGGCATGTTCAGTCCGCCAAGAATTCCAACAAGTTGACGCCGAAGTGGGAAGGCCCTTACCGGGTGAGACGAGTCACTAGGCCGGGCGCTGTCCGCCTTGAGACCGAAGATGGCACTCCGGTGAGCAACTCCTAGAACATTGAGCATCTTCGTAAGTTTTACCCGTAGGGCGCGGTTGCCGGAACCCGTTCCGGCAACCACCTTTTGTACAAGTCTTGCCGATGTTGCATGTAATCCTTTGTACAAAGCCGGGCACAGATCCCGTGCATAAGTAAAGCTCATGTGCTCCGCACATCTTGTCAATTTCATGCATTATATTCTTTCTTGCATGCGTTATCTGACACTTTGTGCAGCACCTACCCCCGGTAAGCAATAACGAGCCGAAAGGCTCCATATCTTTATTTTCTCTTCTTTCTTTTTCTCAAAGGAAAGGAAGGTTCCCTCGCACACAAGTTTGCCGGGGGGAAAGGAGAAGATAATGGTATGGACCAGGCATCGTTTAAGGAAGTTTCGCCTTGCCGGGAAGCAAACGACAGAAAAGCTAAGTTGCCAAAGTTTGAGCAATTAGTTTTAATTTTTAAGTTATCTTCCTCGAACGACCGTGCTTTGTATGGAAAACCTGTGCGCGGAGGAACCAACTCGTAGCTAGTTGCGCCCTTACTTTGTTTCGAGTCCGCTCAACAACATAAGTGTGCTGCAACTAGTCGCGACAAGGTTCCTTGTCGGAAGCGGCACCGCCAGCAGGCTGCTGACGTCCCGCACTCAGCGCTCGCGGCTCGGGTGCCTGCGCCGACAAGTTCCCTAAAAGCGTAGGGTAAAAACATACAAAGGAAGGAATCTAGTAAAGGAAATAACGTAGCAGTCGATACCAGAAATAGAGTTATATTACAAGATAGCTTGTTGCAGCTCTCACAGATTGTTCTCATAACATGATTAGCAGCGACAAGGAAAAAGAAGAAACGGGCGGCCTAATCTACGCGATCGCCCTCAACCCTCTTGATCTCGCTCACCTTGTCCACAATGGGTGCGACAAGGGCCTTGAGCGCTTCCAGATCGGCGTCCGGCGGCAAGGATTTGAGGACGTTGGTGAGGTTGAGGCCTGGATTGCGGAAGGCCACCTTCATCAACACCTTCTGGAGAGCTCCTGCGCAGATCTTGCGTGACTCGTCGGCCAGCTGCTTGGGGATCTTCTCCCAGAGTCGCTGGAGTGCCGTCGCCACGCCCTTGAAGAACAAGCTGAGCTTGGCGCTGGGTTGGAGATGCTCGTCGGAAGAATACCCGAAGTCCTCCATCCCTAGCTGCGCCAGCTCCCCGTCGATGACTGCGGCGATATTCACCAGACCCTCGGTCCAGTGCTCCACCGTCTCCCTAAATGAGTTCTGGGTAACGGCGATGCTCGCCAGCAACGCCTCGTCGGCCTTGATCTTCTCCGACAAAGTCTTCTCTCGCTCCTTGGCGCCGTCCAGCGTCTGAGTCAGCGTAGCCAACTTCAACTCGAGATCCGCGTTGGAGTCCTTGGCGGCGCTGAGCTCCTTGCTCCTCTCAGTGAGAAGACCCTGCAGCTCACCATGGGCGGCAGCATCCTTCTCGCGTTCGCGCTTGAGCACGGCAAGCTCCTCGCCTCTCGCCTTGAGGTCGGCTTCCAACTGCGTCATCCTCGTCTCCAGCTCCCTCTTGGCGGCCTCTGCAGTTGCGGTAGCATCCCTTGCTTCTTTAAGAGCCTCGCCAAGTGTTTCCTCGCGCGCGACAAGCTCCTCCTCGTAGCTGTCAAGGTTGGCCTTCCACTGCACCAACTCGCCTTCTCGCGCGGACTGCTTCTCGGCAGCAAACCTTTGTTCCTCCTCAGCTTCAGCCTTCTCGAGAAGGAAGGCCGTACACTCCTCGGCGAGTCGCTCCCGCTCCTGTGCCAGGGACCGGAGAGCTTCCTGGTTGAGGCCCCGGAGCTCCTCCACGCGCTTCTCCATATCCACTCCCGCCTTCGCGACAAGTGCTTCCCGGGAAGCCAGCTTGGCTTGTCGGGTGCGGTAGAGTGACAGCAGCTTCTGCAGCAGCTCCTCCTCCTCAGGCTCGCCACTACTGCTGCTTGGCGCATCAACCAACGACAGTCCAGCGGAGGCGAGCAGCTCTTCATCGAAATTCTCCCCTTCGACCGGCGCCCTAGAGCTTGACGCCCAGGGAAGCTTGATGAAGATGCCATCGCCGGCCTTCAGATAGGCGCCGGGCTGGGGCTCTTCGGAGCTTGACGCTGCAGCAGCGGCAGAGGGATCGGTGGACGGTGCAGCGCCTGGCGCTCCTGCTGCCTCGGGGCCGTCAGTGCGATCGCCAGACCCCTCGCCTGCTTCTACGGCAGCAGCCTTGGCGGCCTCTTCTCCGGCGGGCTCGTCAGCGTCGGCTTCTCCTTCGGTGGCAGCAGCGTCGTCGGCGTTGCTGCACGTGTTCTCCTTACCGGCGGCCTCGGTTTCCATTGGCTCCGCGGCAGGTGGATCTGATGCACGGAAGAAGGAGGACAATCAAGCAAATACTCAAAGAGAAAATCAGAAGAAGAAAAACCCGAGGGAAGTTCTTAAGCAAGTGGATTACCTGAGCTGAGATCTGCGGTTGCGGTCTCAACCACCGCAGGGTCACTGGTGCTGTCCCTTGCCGGAGAACTGCCCCTTGTCGGAGAATTCTCCCTTGTCGGAGAACACTCCCTTGCCGGGGGATCCTCCCTTGGCGGCGTAGTTGAAGCAGATGGCGCTTCGGGAGCGGCTTCCGGGCCCTCCTGGTGAAGCTGCTCTGCTCCTACGCAAATCCAACAGTTAAGATATCAGCAAAGAAAGAGCACCCATGAGCGCCTGTCAGCAAGAAGCAAATCGTGTACTTACGCTGGGGGCTGCGCTGGGCGCTGCTTTGGGGAGTAGCTGCCGGGTCCGTCAAGGTGGTCTCGGACACACCCTCTGCTGACACGGTGGGATCATCTTCGATGACAATCACCGAGGCCTTGGCTCTCTTCGCCGCTCTCTGGGCCAGCGTCCTGAAAAGGAACAGATGCAGATCGAAGCAAGTCAGATACAAGACGAAAGCAACAAGATAGCAATAATTAAAGAACAACAAGGACAACAAGGGGATCTTACTCTTCTTCTTCGTCATCGGAGCTGAGCGCGGAAAGATCGAAGTCCGGCTCGCCTCCGGTGCGGCGAGTAGGCTCCCTCACCCGCTTGGCAGGAGCGGGGGCGGTGGACCGAGAGGATCCCGCTCCAGTTGCCGCAGCAGCATGAGGCGCTCCCGCGGCAACATTGCTTGCCGCGGTAGAGCGTGTCGCACGGCTGGGCGGCTGTTGGCTCGTTTGCCGCCCCGCTACGTCCCCGGCTCTGCGGAGACGCCTTCTTGGCGGGGCCGGGGGCTCCGCCAGCGGCAAGCTGTCTGAAGGCTCGGGCTCTTCCTCGCCGGGCTCGCTCGGCTCAGCTTCAGGGCCGGCAAGATCTTCCTCGCCGGCAAACTCCTCGCGCTCAGCAAGGCTTGCCACCTCTGCTGCCTCTGCCTCCTCCACGGTGAACCCGAATGCGCCCACGGCAGCTGCTGCCGTAGCCTCTTTCGCCCTAGTGGCGATGCGCTGCAGCTCCGCGTCGGTAGTGTCGCGGGTGAGGCTCTTCTGTTCGTCGGCGCGGACCGGCACTTCTACCAAGTCGTCGAAGAACGCTTGCACGACGTCATCCGCAGGTTCTTGCCAAGTTGGGGCGATTCCGTGTGAATCGCACAACGGCATCATCGAGCGGATCCGGTCAAGCGACGAGTTGTTGCACAGCGGAACGACGCTCCTCGGCAGCGTGAATGGATGTTGGGGATCTCATTTGAACAACTCCAGGAGCATCGCATCCAGCTCCAGGACGGTGAAGTTGAAGTTGAGGCCCGGGCGCAGCCTCATGATATCCGCCGAGTTCTTGAACTCCCAGGCGGGTCTCCCCCTCTCCTGCAGGGGGGCGATGCGGCGGCGAAGGAAATCTGCGCCGACAGCGCCTACAGTGAGCCCGGCAAGCCTGAGGCGAAGGATCCTGGTGATGGCGATCTTCAGCCTCTCGTCTTCCGGGGCCACGTTGCTCCAATCATTACCATGCACTATGGGGGCTTGGCGCACGGCAGTGAACGGCTGCGGGTTTTCCTCGACGATCCAACACCACTCCGCTCTCCACTCCTCCCACTTGCTGCCGAGCTCACCCTCCAGATACGCTTCCTTCTTGCCGACTCTCGAGATCCAGGCGATCCCTCCGGCAAGCGGCTCTCCTCTCTCGACCCGAGGCATGAAGAAGTGGCGGAAAAGGGCTACATTGGGATGGACTCCGACAAAGTTTTCGCACAAATGTGCGAAAACTGCCATGGTCAAAACGGCGTTGGGAGTGAAATTAAGGAGGCGGAGCC
Organism: Triticum aestivum; assembly: GCF_018294505.1. Taxonomy (NCBI): domain Eukaryota; kingdom Viridiplantae; phylum Streptophyta; class Magnoliopsida; order Poales; family Poaceae; genus Triticum; species Triticum aestivum. The sequence goes on along the minus strand of NC_057810.1, from coordinate 327,378,687 downwards.
CGTAGGTGTTCATTATGTCACAGAAGAACTCCGAGAAGGGCGGGCAGAGCCCGCAATAGAAGAACAGCGCGAAGAATGGGTACCCGTTTGGAGCCAGTTCCGAAGCGGCAGCCGGGAGTACCCTCGTGCGCGGATGCGCTCGCGTCTCCGTTGACCAGAAGAGGTAGAAGTACTCCCTCAGCTCCTTCGCGCCGAGCTGGGGGGAGAAGATCGCCCGCTCCTTCCGTAGCGCCGCGAGCCGCTGCGCCTCGGCCGACTTCACGCCCTTCCCCTTGTCGGCTTTTGGAGCCATGGCGAAGGTGGTGGGGGAGATCGGCGGCGTTGGTGATGCTGGTGGCAATGGGGGGAGGAGCGCTGCTCTCTCTCGGCTTCGAGAAGAAGGGGGGAGCGGCGGAGGTTTGTGAAGATGAAGTAGTAGCGACCAGCGGGGGGGGGGGGGGGAACGAACTGCCCCTGTTTCCCCTGCTTATAAAGAGGGAGGGGGCGGACGTTTCGCCCTTCCGAATAAAGAAACCACCCACGATCTCCCCCACGATGCCGCATTCAACGCGTGCCGTTGGGGGTGGGCGCGGTGGATACGGCGTGGACCAGGCCGCGTGTGCCCGTGCCCTGTTTTGGGCCTGGCCCAACAGCGCTCGGCACCGTGTGTGGCCCAGGCCCGGGGGCTCTTGTCGGTGTACTAGAATAGGGTTACCCTAGTACCCCGAACTTGTGCACGGGCAGTTGCAGCGCCCCGCGGCAAAGGCTTGCCGGGTGACCGCCAAGATCCTCCGTGGCTCCTTTGGAGCCATTCAAGAACAAAGTGTTCAAGTCAAGGAGACAAGGCCCCGGCAAGAGGAGCTTGCCGGGAAGGCCAACCAAGGCATCTCAGGGAACTTGCCGCGACGCGCCACGCGTCCCGGCAAGGCCCGGCGAGCGACAAGCTCCCGGGCGCGACAAGACGACGACCGCGGCAAGGCACTTGCCGCAGCAAGCGGTCACTCTGTGCCCACGCTCCAGCACATCCACCAACGTGTCGCCCTGGGGGCCTTTCCAGGCGCGCGTGGCGGAAGGCTGTGCAGCCAGTGGTGCGCAGTGGCATGTGATGCTACCAAGATCGCCATCATGGCAAGCGGTGGCGCCCCTGACGGCACCTTTCTGCACTGTTTGGGCGACGCAGACGGGCATTTACTGCCTTTTTCCCCTACCGTCAGGGTTAGGTAGGATACACTGTGCAAGTGGTTGTACCAAACGCAACCCCTTTTCCACTTTTACCCTTCTCTGCGTTGCCACCTGTCGGTGACCCCTTTAGCGTATAAAAGGAGGCCCATGCGCAACGTAGAGGGGGTTCAGAGGTTCGGTTCATTCGGAAGCCAGAAAAACACTTAGCTCTCTCTCGAGCAAGAACATAATACAATCAGACAAGCAACAGTAGGAGTGTTATCTCTCCGGAGAGCTCCGAAGCTGGGTAAACTGCTCGTGTGCTTCGCCTCGATCCGCTCTTCGTGCGATCTCCGCCCCCCGCCGAACCGAAAGGGGCTCGGTCCGCCGGCCCCATAGGTGTTCGTGGATCAGTTTCCCCGACACCATCTTATGGATGTGAAGTCTCTTCATTCTTTTCTTTTAATGTTCTTATCCGGTGATTCTCAGGAAGATGGTCAGGAGCTTCCAGTTCATTATTTTTTGTCTCTTTTTCTTCTCTGGTGGATTAACTTCAAGCTTCGGTGTTGATTATATCTCTTCCTTTTGTTTCACATATCTTCCCATGTGAATTTCGTATCCCAGGCTCTCTTATTTATTCACCTCTCCCAGTTCATATCCGGAGTGTTAGAACATATCTCAGAAGGCTCGTCTTTTCATTCAAGATCCGTTCAAGGTATTTCGAGATTATTATCTCATTCAAGTCATTTAATTCAACTGGCGCAATCTCTCTTTTAAATCGTTCAATGGTGTTTCCTTTTGAGTGGGCCCTAACCCACAAGTCTTTTCCCAGGATCTTACCTGACTCTTCTAAGTATCAGGATCGATTCTCAAATTCATTTCCAAGTTTGACGTAAGAATGAATTTCCATCAGTCAGATGTCTTCTTCAAGATCGCTTTTAAATTCTTTTGATCGTTGGTTCAAACTTTCTATTCTTCATTCTGGAGTGCCTCAACAATTCGTGGTGGTTCTCATCATCATTCTCAACATTTGAAGACCGAGAAAGAGATTTCTCCTAAAATCTTGGTCCATTCTCTTGAAGATTCATGGTTCTAGCTTCATGCCATCCTCTCATAATTGTTTTCGATTGTGAGAATTCTTTTCAACCATCCGACGCATTTCAGGAGTTGCTTCCTTTCTCGATCATCTGAAGGCCATCATTTCTGAATATTACTCATTCTCAGCCTTCAGCTCTTGTTCTCCAAATCTTACCGGTGGATCGTCCAAGTATACTCTTTAGTCAGCTCATGATCTCTTCGTTCTCATGTATCTAAATCCCCTCAAGTATCTTCATCCATTTCCCAATTCTTCCCGGTGAATTGTGCCTTTGCTATTTTCATTTTCAATTCTTACGACGGTGCATTCAAGATTCCTCTTCCTTTATCATCACATCAATTCGTTCTTTCTTTCTAAAACATACCGGTGGTTCGTTGAAGACCTTCAAGTTGCATAATATCTCTCTTAATCGTTTCTACGAGAATAAGTAGTATGCCAAATCCATTGCTTGTCATCAATTTAAATTGGTGAAGGATACGCAAAACATAATTCTTATTCTTGTTTCATCCAAGTGATTAATACCTTCCTTCGGAGTTTGTTCAGGAGGAATAAATTCTTGGTTTCTTGTTGTTCATCTTTCTTCCGGAGTTCCAAGTTTTCCGCTTTATCTCGTCGCGAAGCTCCATCTAAATCATCGCAAGGCTTCACCTTGTGTTTTCAACTTCCCTTTCTTTCTATCATCCTTTTTATTAACGGAGTTCTTCATGGAGGCTCTACATGCTGGTTCGTCAAGGATTCTTTGCATTCCTCAATCTTCTTCAAGTTTTCTCTCAAAGTTATGACCCACCAAGCTATACTCAAAATTAAACATGGTGTTCAACACATGTTTTGTTTTGAGGAGTTCAAGCATTCTTCATCTTGCATACCAAAGTGCAATTCTTTCTACCTTATCTTTTGAGGTGGTGTTATGTCACTCTTGACAATTTCCTTCATGTTTCATGATTCATATGTTGTCAAGAATGAGGTATTTTAAATCCATCAAACTCTTTGTTGTAGCTATCTTGGGATATATTTCACCTAAAGCCTTCCATTGGGAATGTTGCTATTGTGGTGCTTATCAATGATCCAAGTTTTCTCATATCCTCTCGGCGAAAGCAGTTTTCATCTCTTCATTGATCTCAAGCAAGCAATTGTTTCCGTTAGTGGCCAGTTGTCACCTCATAATTTTGAGATGTTTTCCATAAGCCCACAACAAGCTTATCCTTTCATTGTTGATAATCCAACAACTCTGTTCTAACATTTCCTGTAAGCGTGCTCTTTCAAGATCAAGTTTTCCTCCGTTCATTCCATTCCATTTTTTCATTTCTTCCGGAGGCATTGTGATGTTGTGCTCTTCACCCATCATGTCGTTTTGTCAAGTTCATGTTATTTTCTTGCTTATCCATTTAACCTGAGTGTTGTGTTCTCATTCAAGTTCTTTCATCTTATCAAGTTTTGCCTCTCTTTTCAACCTGAGTGCTGTCTGAAATCCTTCTTACCCATTGTGCCATTCTTTCAATAGTTCCGGAGGCAGTGTGTTGTTGATTTCATCAAGTATCATCCCATCTTCTCAAGTTCATGTTCTATTCCTTCCATGTTCAACCGGAGTGCTGCCCGAATTCTTCCTCTCTCATCTTGTTTTAACCAGAGTTGTTTCAATTCCTTCTTTTCCATTATACTCGTCATTCATAGCTTTGCAACCTCCAAGGTTCACATGGTGTTCCTTGTTTCTATTTTCTACCACAGTGCTCTCAATTGTGTTAAACTCTATTATGTTCTTTCTTTCAACTTTTCAACCTCTCAAGGTTCGTGGTTTCACTCGTTCGTCAAAGAAGCAACTTAGTTTTACCTCCTCTCTTCCTCTTCTGTTTCTCTCTGGTGCCATCCTAGATCTCGGGATGAGATCCTCTTGTAGTGGTGGAGTGTTGTGACGCCCCGAGACCGACGCTCCAGATGCCTTCCATGTTCTTCGTTGTCGCCGTGTGTTTTATTTGTTTGTTGCATTGCATCATGTCATCATGCCATCATGTCATTTAATTTTTAAAACTCAACTAAATAAATTGTATGGATCTTCGATCCATTTAAATCGAGGGAAGGGTGACTTCTCTTTATAACATATCCTCCCAATATTAGGGAGCTATTATAAAATATTCCATTGATGTGGAATTACCTTTGACACACTTGCAAAATAATTCCCCATGCCTTTGTTATCTCACTTCTTGACCTCAAACTTTGTCCAATAAATTATTTCGTCATTTTCCGGAGCCCCACCGAAATCCTCAACATTTTTGGACACTTCAAAAACCTAGTCCTAGTTCAAACCCATTTGAATTTCAAATGAGTTTGAATTTAATTCCTGCAATCTTGTCCACACCATTTTTCTTGGAACAAGCGCATTTTTGCGAGCCCGGGAAAATTATCCCCATGCCCAAATTCTTGTCCACTCATTTCTTTTCTCTCCTTTTCTTTCTTTGCGTTTCTGTTTTGGAAGAGATTTGGAGAAGGGAGAGAAGAAGCCCATCAATCGCAGGCCAGTAGGCCAGGCCGACCCACCAAACCCCTTGAGGCCCAACCCTTCCCAACCCTAGCCTGATCCCCTCGCAGCCTCTTCCCCTCACTTGATCGCTCCCCATCTCTCCCTGTTCGTCACACACCCACTTCATCACTCGTCGCCCCGCGCCTCTGCCTCCGCGCCACTCGTCGGAGCTCCCGCACGCCGTCCCTGTCGCCCAAGCTCCACCCTGCATAGCGCGCCCCCGCGCCACCCCGTCGCCGGCGACCTGTCTCCGGCCACCACGAGCGCCACCAGCAGCTGCTTCAGGAGGCTCCCGCGCCACCGCCCGCTCCTCCCATCGCCTCGACCCCTCCACCCGAGCCGCTCCTCCTCACCTCGTCTCCCTTGCGTTGGCTGACCATCGGGGACACAACGCCGACAAGCAGCAGCTGACCAGGACCCGTCACCCTCCTCTCCTCCCATCTCTCTCCTCTTCCCTGGCTCACCCTCATCTCACATCTCTCTCTCTGTCTGAACCAGGACCCCGCCATGCCTCCGCATGTTCTGCTACGAGCTACCTCTGCATGGAGCTCCACCACCTTCCAGGCCTCGGATCCGACTTGTTCCCACCGACCCAGTTGCCCGCCCCGTGGCCGCCCTCTTCATCTTCGGTGGATCTCGCACCGCTACAAGCCCCTTGCCCCGCCTCTGCTTTGTTGGAGTGGGGTGGAGGACGCATCTCTGCTCGCCCGCATCGACCGGCACCAAGTCCCTGCCGCCGACCTCTGTTTTCCCTACTCGCCGCGTGAGCATCAGCACTCGCTCTCTTGCCCACGCGTGAGTGCTCGCGTGGGCCACTTCGACCATTGACCTCCTGAAGTTCAGGACCAAGACCCGAGACCCGTGTACGATTACACAATAAACTGTGGAGTTACACGAGCTACAAGTACCGCGACTACCTCGAAGACTGGATTCTGTCAAGTTCCTCTACGATATGTGTACCACTACTTCCACAACATGTCGTGTACGACTACCGTCGCTCGGATTCGACAAGTCAACATGTACCACTGCCGTCGCCAAGTACGACTACCGCACGATTACGCCAAGTTCATCTACGAAACGTGTACAACTACTTCCACTACGACCCATGTGTACCACTACTTCCCTCGACGACTCGAACCGCTCCAAAAACGCACGCTTCGAAGGTATAACCAATGAGACGATAACCCATGGATCAAATGCTTTGTTGTATGAGATGCTCGCGTTTGCACCGTGGCCGAGCTGTCGCTTGCGCGTTCCTCGTTTCCATGCCACCGACATGTGGGACACCCGGTAATCAGGATCACCCCACCATCCTTTTGCATGACACGCTCACCCACACTTTCTTTTGCACCGACATCTCAATGAGTTGTCGGATCACCCGAATGTTGCTGTGGCACAATTTTTGTTTCGCCGTCGTGGCACCCTTTTCGTTCCGCCATGGTGACCAAATGCTTCATAACATGCTCATGTCAACATTTTCATAAATATTGCATAAAACTTGCATATGTCATCCGCATCATGATAACAACATTTAAATGCTTAAAATTTGTTGTTGCTTAAATTGCTAAATGACATATGGGGATTTTCCAGAATTGTTATTTGTTGTTCCGGCCTCATTCGAACTTGCCTAAATAGCTAGCTTAATTATGCTTCACCTCTTGCCATGTTAACCAACATTTAATCTTGTCTTGTTCATAACTGAGAGAGAAACTAAATAATTGATGTGGTGTTCGGTCAATATGCAACTCGTTGCATATTGAGCTCCACTTAATTTGTAGTATTGTTTGTTGCACTTTTCCATGCCATGCCTCATTAAACCGGACATGCATCATACTTGTTTGTGCATCATGCTATGCTTATGTGATGGTTGTTTACCATGTTGTTTGCTTCTTTCCGTTTGCGCTTCTACTTGGTAGTTCCGGCAACGTTGCGTTTGTGAGGATTCGTTCAACTACGTCCGTTTGTCTTCTTCATGGACTCGTTCTTCTTCCTTGCGGGATCTCAGGCAAGATGACCATTACCCTCGATATCACTTCTATCTTTGCTTGCTAGTTGCTTCGTTCTATTGCTATGCTACGCTACCTATCACTTGTTTACCATGCCTCCCATATTGCCATGTCAGCCTCTAACCTTTTCACCCTTCCTAGCAAACCGTTGCTTGGCTATGTTACTGCTTTGCTCAGCCCCTCTTATAGCATTGTTAGTTGCAAGTGAAGTTGAAGATTGCTCCATGATGGACATGATTATGTTGGGATATCACAATATCTCTTATTTAATTAATGCATCTATATACTTGGTAAAGGGTGGAACGCTTGGCCTTATGCCTGGTGTTTTGTTCCACTCTTGCCGCCCTAGTTTCCTCCATACCGGTGTTATGTTCCTTGATTTTGCGTTCCTTACGCGGTTGGGTGATTTATGGGACCCCCTTGACAGCTCGCTTTGAATAAAACTCCTCCAGTAAGGCCCAACCTTGGTTTTAACATTTGCCACCTAAGCCTTTTTCCCTTGGGTTCTGCAGACTCAAGGGTCATCTTTATTTACCCCCCCGGGCCAGTGCTCCTCCGGGTGCTGGTACAAACCGAACGATGTCCGGCGCCCCCTGGGCAACCAGGGTCTATGCCAACCCGACGTCTGGCTCATCCGGTGTGCCCTGAGAACGAGATACGTGCAACTCCTATCGGGATTTGTTGGCACATCGGGCGGCTTTGCTGGCCTTGTTTTACCATTTTCGAAATGTCTTGTAAACCGGGATTCCGAGACTAATCGGGTCTTCCTGGGAGAAGGAATATCTTTAGTTGACCGTGAGGGCTTGTGATGGGCTAAGTTGGGACACCCCTGCAGGGTATAAACTTTCGAGAGCCGTGCCCGCAATTATGTGGCAGATGGCAATTTGTTAATATCCGGTTGTAGATAACTTGACACCAGATTCGACTTAAAATGCATCAACCGTGTGTGTAGCCGTGATGGTCTCTTTTCGGCGGAGTCCGAGAAGTGAACACGGTCTTTGTGTTATGATTGTGCGTAAGTAGTTTCAGGATCACTTCTTGATCACTTCTAGCTTCTCGACCGTTCCGTTGCTTCTCTTCTCGCTCTTATTTGCGTATGTTAGCCACCATATTTCCTTAGTGCTTGCTGCAACTCCACCTCGTTACCACTTCCTACCCATAAGCTTAAATAGTCTTAATCTCGCGGGTTTTGAGATTGCTGAGTCCTCGTGACTCACCAGACACTATCACAACAGTTGCAGGTGCGGATGATACCAGTGCAGGTGATGCAACCGAGCTCAGATGGGAGCTCGACGACGATCTTGGTTGTTGCTATGTTTCATTTCATGTTGATCAGTAGTGGAGCCCAGTTGGGACGATCGGGGATCGAGCAGTTGGGTTATCTTCTTTTCTTTTGGTTTTGTCCGTAGTCGGACTATGTGTGTACTCTAAGTGATGTTTGAATTATATGTTCATTGTGTGAAGTGGCGAGTGTAAGCCAACTCTTTATCCCATTCTTGTTCATTACATGGGATTGTGTGAAGATGACCCTTCTTGCAACAAAACCACAATGCGGTTATGCCTCTAAGTCGTGCTTCGACACATGGGAGATATAGCCGCATCGTGGGCGTTACACCTCCTCCCCCTCCTCCTTTATATACGGGGGCGGGGGGCACCCCAAAGCACATCAATTGTTCTTTGCCGCGTGCGGTGCCCCCCTCCACAGTTTACCACCTCGGTCATGATACATCTCCAATGTATCTATATTTTTGACTATTCCCTGCTGTTTTATTATCAATCTTGGATGTTTTATAATAATTTTATAGCCATTTTATATGATTTTTGGTACTAACCTATTGACATAGTGCCAAGTGCGAGTTGTTGTTTTCTGCATTTTTTTTACATCACAGGAAATCAATATCAGAAGGGGTCCAAATACCACGCCAATTTACAATGATTTTTTATGGGCCAGAAGGAACACAACGGGCCCTGGTTGCACCTGGAGGGAATCCCGAGGAGGGGACAACCCACCTAGGCGCGCCAGGAGGCCCATGCGCGCCCAGGTGGGTTGTGCCCACCTCGGGTGCCCCCTCGACCGACTCTTTGCTCTATAAATACCCCAATATTCCAGAAACCCTAGGGGAGACGACGAAATTTTCATCCATCCACCGCAGAGTCTAGAACACCGAGATCCAATCTAGACACCATCACGGAGGGGTGCACCACTTCCATTGGTGGCTCTCCGATGATGCGTGAGTAGTTCTTTCTAGACCTTCGAGTCTGTAGTTAGTAGCTAGATGGCTTCCACACACTCTCTCTCTTGATTCTCAATACAATGATCTCTTGGAGATCCATATGATGTAAGTCCTTTTTGCGATGTGTTTGTTGGGATCTGATGAACTTCGAGTTTATGATCAGTTATATCTTTTTATATCCATGAAAGTTATTTGAGTTCTTTGATCTCTTATATGCGTGATCTCTTATAGCCTCATATTTCTTCTCCGATATTTGGGTTTTGTTTGGCCAACTTGATCTATTTATCTTGCAATGGGAAGAGGTGCCCGGTAGTGGGTTCGATCTCACAGTGCTTGATCCCAGTGATAGAAAGGGAACCGACATGTATGTATCATTGCTACTAAGGATAAAAAGACGGGATCTGTATCTGCCGCAATAGATAAATGGATCTTGTCTACATCATGTCATCGTTCTTATTGCATTACCCATTTTTCCATGAACTTTATACATTAGATGCATGCTGGATAGCGGTCGATGTGTGGAGTAATAGTAGTAGATACAGGCAGGAGTTGGTCTACTAATCTTAGACGTGATGCCTATGTAATGATTATTGCCTGGATATCGTCATGATTATTTGAAGTTCTATCAATTGCCCAACAGTAATTTGTTCACCCACCGTTTGCTATTTTTCTCGAGAGAAGCCACTAGTGAAACCTACGGCCCCCGGGTCTTCTTTCTCATATATTTACCTTGCGATCTACTTTTTCCTTGCATTTATTTTCAGATCTATTAAACAAAAAAATACAAAAATATCTTGTTGCAATTTATTTGTTCCGCGATCTATTTATCCTATCTACAAATTTACCTCACGTCCTTTGCCTATCTTGAGGCGCCGTGATACGTCTCCAAGGTATCTATAATTTTTGATTATTCCGTGCTGTTTTATTATCAATCTTGGATGTTTTATAATCATTATGTAGTCATTTTATATCATTTTGGTACTAACCTATTGACATAGTGCCAAGTGCCAGTTGCTGTTTTCTGCATGTTTTTTACATCGCAGGAAATCAATACCAGAAGGGGTCCAAATACCACGCCAATTTACGATGATTTTTTATGGGCCATAAGGAACACAACAGGCCCTGGTTGCATGTGGGGGGAGTCCCGAGGAGGGGACGACCCACCTGGGCGCGCCAGGAGGCCCAAGCACGCTCAGGTGGGTTGTGCCCACCTCGGGTGCCCCCTGGACCGACTCTTTTCTCTATAAATACCCCAATATTCTAGAAACCCTAGAGGTGTCGACAAAATTTTCATCCAGCTGCCGCAGAGTCCATTACCACTAGATCCAATCTAGACACCATCACAGAGGGGTTTACCACTTCCATTGGTGCCTCTGCGGTGATGTGTGAGTAGTTCTTTGTAGACCTTCATGTTGGGGATATAACTATTAGGTATGACCCGCCCAGGAGGGGCCGGGTTATACCTACAAGTATTCTTGAAGCCCAAGACCAAGATTGAAGATGGCGGTTCAGTAAGGGCCCAAAGCCTAGAGGCGACTTAAGGCCCGTAGAGATAAACCGCCATATGTACATGACTTGTATTGTAAGGCAAGAATAGTTAAGAGACCGAGCCAGACACTGTTTATGAGCCGGCCGGGACTCTGTGAGCCGCTGGGCGTCGACCTCTGTATATAAAGGGGCGATTTGGCGACAGTTCAGGGCAGGTAAGATCAGATCAAGGGCTAGGTCAAGCGATTCCGCTCCCTAGTAATCTAGTCATAAGCAATCCCACTCAAAACTGGATCGTAGGCTTTTACCTTCATCGTAAGGGGCCGAACCAGTATAAACCCCGTGTCCTTTGTCCCGATTAACCCCTTTAAGCTTCCTAGTTGCGATGGCTCCACGACTAAGTCCTTTCACTAGGACATCTGACGTGACAATTCCACGACACTTGGCGCCCACCATGGGGCCGGCGCACGATGGATTTGAGTTCTTGAAGGGCAGCTTCGAAGGGATCAAGGGATATGCTGTGGGCCAGATGACCAAGAGTCGTCGCGGAAAGCTCTACATCCACGACGAAGGCTGGGGCCCCGATGCTGACTCAATTGAGTACGGGTACCGGGTCCCCTTTGGTGGAATTCACGTCTTCATCGGCAAGATCGACGAGCCGGGCCCTGAGCCGGACATCTGCACCGACCTCGTCGAGACGGCTCAGGTGCGAGACCCGCCCGAGCTCTGCCAGCCGTGAAGCATGCCTTCGTGGGATGCATCCATGGAGGACTCTCTGAAGGATCTGCATCTGGCAGTGAGACGCCATCTATTCTGATGGTGGGTCGTCCCCGGGCGAGACGGATTCATTCAAGTGCAAGGCGACGGGCTTGGGGGCTGTTCCAATGGCAGCGGTATTCCGGATCTCCTTGAGCCGCCGAGCAGAGTTGGGATCTTCATGGCTGGCACGCAACCTATTCAGAACTCCACAACTGCGACAACAATAACCTCCGGGTCAGCGGTAGCCGGGGTAGGAGGCCATGTGCGCCCGCCGACTCAGGTGCTGATGGATCTCATGAATAAGATGACCGCTCTGTTAGCCACCGTGGTCAACCCAGCGGATCAAGCTCAACATGATGCGGAGGTGGCACGGTTAAAACAAGATATAGTGCAGGCCAAGGAAGACCTGGCAGCAGAAGATGTCAGGATGACCGCAGAGCGGGCGACTCTGGACGCTTAGGCTCAGCGGATTCAGGCTCAGACTTTCCAGCTCATGATGGATCAGAATGCGTCCAATGAGGTCATGAGGAGAAGGTATCATAAGACTCAGTCTCGACTGCCTCCGGTTTACGATCCTCGAAACCTCTTCCATACACCCGGTGCAGGGCCCAGTAACCCGCCGGAGATAGACCGGGTTGCGGCACCCGGGGCTGGAACGCCGGTTCCGCCATGTATGATGGAACCTCCCCGTATGAATACCGCTCCGCCTTAGTATATACCAACACGACCGGGTCATTACTCTAACCCGTTGGAGAACATGATTGATGCGGTGACGCGATTGGCGACTCTCCCGGTGGAGGGTGACTCTCCGATGGCAGTTGAAACTCGAAGGATCAGAGAGCTTCTTCAGATGGCTTTGGCACAGCAGGAGGCGTACTCGTATAGCCAAGACAGGATTCATTCGACCCCTCGTCCAAGCCGGAGCCCGAGTTATAGCAGGCACATGGATTCAGCGGCCGTTTCAAGCAACACCCGGTGCCGTAACCAGCCGGGCGGGTATGACCCGGCGCATGATGGAGCTCTTAACTTGGTTGATCAGGACAGAATACGTCAAGAGGCTGAGCAGGCGGCTCAGCAGGCGGCTGATCAGGCGGCTTACCAGCCTTTTCCGGTTTACACGATGACTTCTATTGAAGCAGGCGTGACCACTAGGACCGGAGGGGTCCCTCGTCTGGTGTCGGCTCTACGTAATGAGCATTTGCCCAAGGATTTTAAGGGGCCATGGAAGGTGCCAAACTACATGGCCGACTTACATCCTGGGGCATGGATTGAAAGCTATGAGATGGCTATGGAGTTGCTGGAGGTCAGTGACGCGGCGATGGTCAAGTACTTCACCATGATGTTGGACGGAACGGCCCGTACTTGGTTGAAGGGGCTGCCGCCTAATTCCATCGGTTCATGGGCAGAGTTAAAAGCCCGGTTCATTCAGAACTTCAAAGATACGTGCAAACAACCTATGTCAATTGTAGATTTGACTAGTTGCAAGCAAGAGGAGGGTGAGTCCACAACCCATTGGGTGCGCCGGGTTAAGGCCATATTACATTCGTCTGATAAGATGGATGTCGGCTCTGCAGTCTTAATGTTGGAGAAAAATTGCTGTTTTGCGCCTCTAAAGATGAAGCTGGGATGGCTCAAGCGCAAATGTAATGATATGGGCCAGCTGATGGCGGCTCTAGTCAAATACGCCGACTCTGATAGTACCAAGGACCCCGAGTCTGATGATGAGAAGACAGGGAAGGGAAAGAAGAACGGCAACGCCAAGGGGCCTCAGCATAACCCGACAAATCAAGGAGGTAATAATAAACGTAAGGTGGACGGTAGCTTGGTGTTTGTGGCTAACACCAATGCACAGGGCAACAATCAACAACGTAAGGGGAGACCACCTCCTCAGTCCGGCGGGTCAAGCCCCATGCTTGAGCAGCTAATGAATGAGCCCTGCCCAAGGTATGGCACTCAGCAGAAGCCGGCCACTCACCTATGGAAGGGCTGTACGATCATGAAGGCTTTCAAGAATTCCAACATGTTTGACGGTAATCATGTCCCGGGCGGCGTCTCGGGTGGCGGCGGCTTTCATGGCCCGGGCGGCGGTTCAAATCCCAATTTTCAAAACTCTCAGGGTAATCAAGGTGGTTATAACCAGCAATCTGGCCATGGAGGTCAGCAGCAACAGCAGGGTGGATATCAGAGTAATCCAAAGCAGCTAAATATTGGACAATATCACGTGTTCACCACCAGTTTGTGCAAACGGGACGAGAAGCTTCATAAGAGGGCTGTGAACGCTGTTGAGCCGATAGTTCCTCGTTATTTGAGATGGTCTAAGCAACCTATTCTATGGAGTAGGGAAGATCACCCTCCCCGGGTTGATAGTCCGGGTCACTTGGCCTTGGTGGTAGCACCTCAGGTTGGTGGATACAAGTTCACTAAGGTGCTCATGGATGGAGGCAGCAACATTAATATCCTCTATTATGAGACCTTTCGCCGCATGGGTTTGACTGATAAAAATCTCAAGACTTCCAACACTGTTTTTCATGCAGTGGTTCCTGGTAAGTCGGCATACCCAGTGGGTAAGATTGAGCTGGAAGTACCCTTTGGAGATGAACATCATTCCAGGGCTGAGAAGTTAACCTTTGAGGTGGTCAAAATCAAGAGCCCGTATCACGCCCTCTTTGGGCGGCCGGCTTATGGCAAGTTCATGGCGCAGCCGTGTTATGTTTATTTGCAACTCAAGATGTTGGGTCCTAAAGGCACCATCACAGTGCATGGGAGTAGGAAGATAGCCTTGGAATGTGAGGAAGGCGATGCCGCTTATGCTGAATCTGTTTGTGCGTCAGAAGAGTTGAAGTTCTACAAGGACAATGTTAACCTGGCAGACATGACGTCTTTGAAAAAGCCAACCACAGAGCATGAGCCGGTAATGAAGTTTAAGTCGGCCGATGATACTAAGCTTGTTGATTTTGTTCCGGGTGACTCATCTAAGCAGTTCAGTATCAGTGCCAATCTGGATACCAAATAGGAAAGCGTGCTCATCGAGTTCATCCATGAGAACCGGGACATCTTTGCATGGAAACCTTCTGACATGCCGGGTGTACCGAGAGAACTCGCTGAGCACACTCTTAATATTGATCCAAAATTTAAGCCGATCAAGCAGTTTATTCGGCGATTCAATGAGGAGAGGCGTAAGGCCATTGGTGAGGAAGTGGCCCGGCTCTTGGCGGCCGGGTTCATTGTTGAAGTTTTTCATCCGGAGTGGTTGGCTAACCCGGTGCTGGTGCTTAAGAAGAACGGCACTTGGCGTATGTGTGTGGATTACACAGATTTAAACAAAGCTTGTCCAGCTGATCCTTTCGCTCTCCCTCGTATTGATCAAATCATTGATGCTACGATGGGTTGTGAGTGTTTAAGCTTTTTGGATGCTTATTCTGGTTATCATCAGATCAAGATGGCAGTTAAGGACTAGGAGAATACGGCTTTCATTACTCCATTTGGAGCCTTCTGCTATGTGTCTATGCCTTTTGGGCTTAAGAGTGCCCAGGCGACTTATCAGCGCTGTGTACAGAATTGTCTTCACAATCAGATTGGGCGTGATGTTCATGCTTATGTGGATGACATTGTGGTGAAGTCTAGAGAGAAGGAGACCTTGATAGATGATCTGAAGGAGACCTTTGATAATCTCCGGGTTTACAAGATGATGCTTAACCCGGCCAAGTGCATTTTTGGTGTGCCAGCATGCAAGCTTTTGGGTTTTCTGGTTCCAACAGAGGCATTGAGGCTAACCCAGAGAAGATCAAGGCAATCACCTCTCTGGCTAAGCCGGCATGCATCAATGATGTTCAGTGTTTTGCGGGTCGTATTGCTACTCTAAGCCGGTTAGGTGAGAAGGCTATACCACTGTATCAGATGATGAAGAAGACAGATAACTTCGTCTGGAGTGATGCTGCTAACGCTGCCTTTGAAGATTTGAAGAGACAGCTAGCTGAGCCGCTGGTCCTTGCTGCTCCCATTGATAAGGAGCCATTATTATTATATGTGGCTGCTAACACGCGGGCTATCAGTGTGGCCATCATGGTGGAGCGCAAGGAGGATGGCAAAGAGCATCCGGTTCAACGGCCGGTTTTATTACATCAGTGAGGTGCTTATTAAGTCCAAGCAAAGGTATCCACATTGGCAGAAACTTGTTTATGGGGTGTTCATGGCAAGCCGGAAGCTTAAGCAATATTTCCAGGGTCATCCCATCACTGTGGTCAGTTCTGCTCCTTTAGGAGATATCATCCAAGAGAGGCCACAGGACGAGTCGCCAAGTGGGCCATTGAACTTGGGCCTCATGGTTTAAAGTATGTACCACGCACTGCTATCAAGTCTCAAGCACTGGTGGACTTCATCAACGATTGGACAGAACTGCAGATGCCTGAAGAGAAGCCAAACAACACGTATTGGACTATTCACTTTGATGGGTCCAGGCAATTGGAGGGCTCGGGGGCTGGAGTTGTTTTAGCTTCCCCTCGAGGTGACAAATTTTGTTATGTGCTACGGTTGATGTTTCCCTGTACTAACAATGCAACTGAGTATGAGGCCTTACTCCATGGTCTTCGGATGGCTAAGGAGATGAGCTTAAGCCGGGTAAGGTGCTTTGGCGACTCAGATTTGGTGGCTCAACAAGTATCAGGCAAGTGGGATTCCAAGGATCCTCTCATGGCGGCTTATCGCCGTGAAGTTGATGCCATTGCTGGACATTTCAAGGGTTACCAAGTGGAGCACATTGACCGCAGAAAGAACGAGGCGGCTGATGCCTTAAGCCGGCTGGGCTCTCAGCGTAAGCTGGTGTCGCCTAATACTTTCTTGGATATTCTGCATAACCCTTCTGTCAAGTTACCTACAGAGGAAGACTTGGTTGTTCCTGACCCGGAAGCACAATTGGTGGCGGCTCTTCACGTCATCCCAGATTGGACAGTGCCATACTTGGCTTACATGACCCGGGGTGAGTTGCCCGAGGATGAAATCTTGGCCAGGCAGATTACCCGTCGGTCTAAGTCAATGACAATTGCCAATGGCGAGTTGCATCATCGCAGTGTCACTGGGGCGTTCCAATGTTGTGTCTCTCTTGAAGAAGGCCAAGAAATTCTATGTGGGATTCATGAAGGGGATTGTGGCCATCATGCCAGGTCAAAATCCCTTGTGGCCAAGGCTTTCCGTCATGGATTTTATTGGTTGATGGCTCATGCTGATGCAGGGGATCTGGTCAGTAAATGTGACGGTTGTCAGAAGTTCCCAAGATGTGCTCACATACTGACTCAAGAGTTGAGGATGATTCCAATTACTTGGCCGTTTGCAGTCTGGGGGCTTGACATGGTTGGGCCTTTCAAAAGGTCCAACGATAAAAAGACCCATCTCTTGGTGGAGGTTGACAAATTTACAAAGTGGGTTGAGGCAGAGCCAGTTAGTAAATGTGATGCAGCCACAACGGTTTAGTTCATGAAAAAGGTGATATTTCGCTTTGGCTTTCCACACAACATTATAACTGACAATGGTACTAATCTGTCTAAAGGCGCCATGGAAGAATTTTGTCAACGTGAGCATATTCGGCTTGATGTTTCATCAGTGGCTCACCCCCAATCCAATGGTCAAGCTGAGAGAGCCAATCAGGAAATCTTGAAAGGCATCAACCCCGACTTTTGGTCCCTTTGCAATGGACGCCGGGTTGTTGGGTTGAGGAGTTACCCTCTATGATATGGAGCATCAATACTACTCCTAACAGGTCTGCAAGTTATACGCCTTTCTTCATGGTTTATGGAGCTGAGGCGGTTCTCCCTAGTGACATCCGTCATGACTCGCCCCGTGTGGCGGCTTATGTTGAGGCGGGCAATGAACAAGCGCGTCAGGATGCCCTTGACCTGTTAGATGAAAAGCGTGACTTGGCAGCAGCTCGCTCGGCGATTTACCAACAGGACCTGCGCCGCTATCACAGCCGTCGGGTTAAGTCCAGAACCTTTCAGGAGGGTGATTTGGTGCTCCGGCTCATCCATGATCAAACTGACACACACAAGTTATCCCCACCTTGGGAAGGGCCCTTTGTGGTCAGCAAGAACTTGAACAACGGGTCATACTACCTTATCGATGTTCGAGAGCACAAAGACTCACGTAAGTCGGAGGAGGAGACCCGCCAGCCATGGAATATCGCTCATCTTCGGCCTTACTACACTCGAGCCACGGGCTCTCATGATGTACATATTTTGACGATGTATATATTATGATAAGTAATAAATTAGGACCTCTGTCCTTTTTCATCCTCAAGTAATATGTCATTGTCATCTCAAATGATCACTTGGGGGTTGATCGTATCCGAATCTAGCTTGACCCGCTTGATCTGGCTTATGATCGTATTCGAATCTAGCCGTTAAACCTTATGATCATTAGGGGGCTTCCTGTTCAAACATAGGTCATATTCAAACCAAAGAGAACATAGCTATCGGTACCCTCTTGATTGGCACACTACCGAGCTCACTAGGGGGCTTCTTGATCGTATTCGAATCATAGCTCAACCCCTTTTGGGAACCGACTTTGATATTATTCGATTCAGAATCGTTAAAAAACTCTCAAGGTCATTAGGGGGCTTCCTTTTCAAACATAGGTCGTATTCGAACCAAAGAGAACATAGCTGCCGGTACCCTCTTGATCGGCGCAATGCCAAAGCCACTGGGGGCTACATGATCGTATTCGAATCCTAGCTTAACCCCTTTGGAACGATTTACTGATCATATTCGAATCAGAAGCCTCGATTATTTTTTCTTATTTGGTTTAAGTTTTCTTTGAAAGCAACTTTTATTTTGCTTGAGACTTTTTTTGAGGTTTAAAATGCAAGTATGGTTAAGTTTAACCCGACTTGATTTTGGCTGATAAGTCGCCAATATATGAGAATCATCATACCTTTGGAAGTGTTGGTTTCCAAAGATTGGGTTATCACCCTTGCTGTTCGGGTCATATAAGCTGGCAGTGCAAATCAAAAGATCACAGGTATGAGATTATAGTTGTCTTTCAACATTATATGTTACAACATGCTTATTTGTGATTCTTTCTCTATCTTAATGGTAATATGTCAAGATATTATGACCCGCCTTGCGGTAAGCCGCCAAGGGATCTTGTGATCTATTTCTATGTGCAGGATAGTTAAAAGACTTGGTCAAGCATAAGGAAAGCAGATGATAAGTATAGCACGGGTGAATATAATATGGTGGCTTCGTCTTAAGCATCAAAATGTGCACGATGGCATGACAAAACAAAGTTATTTCTACTCTATTACATGACTCCCTGAGTCTGAATGGTTAAGATTGTTTTTTCGGCATGTCACAGGTATGAGCCGCCTGGTGGATTAATTCTCGTGCTGACCTGAAGCATCCGGGTCAGCCCTCTCTGCTTCTTCGCCTTGTTCCCTTTCCTAGAAGGTTGATGATGACCAGTCAATGCCATTCAAAGCTTCAAATTCAGCTTCATCATCAATTAGTCCGGCCGGGTCAACTTCAAGGGCGAAGGTATGCTTATGGAGGGGAGGGATCAGGCTGGTCACTTCATACTGTGGCGTGGGAATTCTCCAGTTCTCCGCATCATAACCCGACTGATACTTGGTGAGATCCGCTTTATCAGCTATCAGGGTAGCCATGGGGTGTATCTCCTTCACACAAGTGGCGAAGTCTTCCTGGTCAAAGGGAGTGCCATCTTCCTTAAAGCTTGGATAACCAGTGGCAACGTCGGCCGGGTCTAACTCCGGTACCCAAACTTTGGTCCGACTTAAGGTGGCCATGGCTCCAGCTCTGGCAGACGATCGCCTCAGTTCAATGAATCGCTGGGGCAACACAGAGAGTTTCTTTAATACATCTACCAGGAGTGTGGGCACTTCATTAGACAGGGACACCGTGGCTAAGGCACGCTGAGACCCAATGTAGAGTTGTTCCACCAGCGTGTAAACCGCCTTCAGCTTGATCAGCATATCTTGGTTTAGATTTGAACTCCTGGGGCCTGCATAAACAATGTCAGGTGAGTTAAATAAATTTATATGATCGATAGAAAGATCAAAGTATTTAACACTTGCATGGCGACTTACCAAAGATTTCTGAGACCATCTGAGAGACATGGCGTTTTAAGCCGGATAATTCACCGGTTGCCTCTTCAAGAGCCGCCTCCGCCTTCTCAGCTCGATTGATTAAAGCAAATTTTTCATTAGCCCAGGACTTTTTCTCCATTTCAAAGTCTTTCTTCAGTTTTTCTTGTTCAGAAACGCTGAATTTAAACTTGGAGTCAGCTCTTTGGGTTTCAGTCTCTTGGGCCTCAAGGCGGTTCTTCAAATCAGACACTTCTGACTCAAGTTGACTAGTGGTGGCCTGTATAAATACCGGGTCAAAATCAGGACTATCATGATGCAATATTAAGTTCCAAGCCTTTTGCAAGCAACAACACTTGGCACTTGGGGGCTAATGTCTACTGAAGAATTTTACTTAAAGTGGCGGTTCATGACAGTAAGTCCCAAGCACTTTGCAAGCAAGAGTACTTGGCACTTGGGGGCTAATGCATATTGTTGTTTAAGGTTTTCAAGTACTTTATTCAATACAACCATATGAAGGACTGACTCAACCATACTGGTTAAGCCGCCCCTTGGGGACTACGGAGTAAGCCAGATTTCTTACATACTTTATCCAAATATATTACTAATGTCACTAAATTTGTTTCTAAGTCTACAACGTATTCATCATAAGCAATAGACTTGGGGGATGGCATAGTAAGGATAAATGAGTACAGAGAAAGGATTGTACCTCAAATTTCTGGTGCATCTGCTTCACCA
Organism: Triticum aestivum; assembly: GCF_018294505.1. Lineage (NCBI taxonomy): Eukaryota > Viridiplantae > Streptophyta > Magnoliopsida > Poales > Poaceae > Triticum > Triticum aestivum. The sequence continues at coordinate 327,358,622 of NC_057810.1, read as the reverse complement.
TGTCAATTTCGATGTCACGGCTGCTGTGCAGTTGGCTCATATAGCCAGAAAAGACCTCCCCAATACTCATATGAGTAAAATCAACAACGTCAAGCTTGACCCAGTGGCGTTCCAAAAGCTCCTCCTTAGCGGAACACTTGGCCAACACACTTGGTCTCCCCGGCTCAACATAGCTGGTCTTGGTGATCTCGACATCAGGGTCTTGAGGGTCATCCGTCTTGGCTGGGCTAGGGACTTCGGGATTTTCAGAGCCATCGACGGCTTGTTCGGCATGCGGGTCAGCAATTGGTGTTGGCGTGCCATGAGTTGGCTCAGGTGGCGGCTCATGATTAGAAGCTTCAGGGGCGACCGTTCCAAGTGTCGCTCTGTTAAGATCAGCCCTTCGGCCGGCTTGTTCTTCTTCACCTTTTTGCTGGGCTTTGCTTTCCCGCTGCGTAAGATCAAAAGGTCAATGCAAATGTAGAGAATTGAAATGAATACAGGTTAAGAAAATCATCATTACCCTGGAGCGGTCTTGAAAGCCGGCAAGTTGGACTGCATTGACTCGCCGGAGGAAGGTGAAGTTTCTTGATAATTTGAGTCAGAAGAATTGAGTGGTTGACGAATTAGACCCGCCAAAGGATAAAAGAGATTTAAATCAGAGGTGACCTTGTTCCGACGCTTACTTGGTGGGTTAGGTAAGCCGGAGGAGAGTTCCGCATCCTTGCTGGTCCGGGTCTGCCTCCGGCTGTCGTGAATCTGTCGCTTCAAAAGAAATTGAGGATCTTGATAAGCTAAGGGATCATTTCTGTCCAGAAACATGGAATAATTTTGGTGATCAAATGGATCAATGAAACGATTCCAAATTGGGTGGAGAGATGTTTTATGGGTATAAGAAGGATCTGGTAATTTATCAGGATTTTTGAAGCAATACAAAATACACTTGCTTCACAACCTGAAAATATTGCCAGAATCAAAGATTTGCTCCTGTGCTCACATAGATGATTGGATGGGGCTGCAAATGGGTGGAGGGGGTTAACATGAGCACATTAAGGAGTGTGCAAAAGTTTAACTCATTTGGATACTCATAGCAAGTACTTCCTTCATGAAGCCTTCTATCTGACAGAAACTTTGAAAATTCACTGAGGAAGATTGGCTAGGCAAATAAAGTTGAACTTGTGCATGAGGCAATTATTTGGTCATATAAGCATGCCCAAAAAGGTTGGGAGCCACTAGGAAAAATATAAATGACACTTCCTTCACAAAGTGCCATTCAGGGCAGAATAGAAAAAGGAATATTGGGGAATTATTTTTGAACTGGCCAAGGAAATGTTTGTGAATATTTGAGCTATATATGACCCAAAGGAATTATGAGAATTATTTGGGTATTTTTGGATGTACAGAAATATAGGTTGCTTCACAACCTAGGGCAGATAAGGTTATTCCTTTAATAGAAAAAGGAATATTCCCTAGAAAAAGATTTTAGGGTTTGGTCAAGGAGTGAAGTGACATGTTCTTGGCAAGGTTTTGAGAATGATGAGCCACTTGGGAGGGGCAATGAGGATGATTTCCCAGGTGGCAAGGCCACAGAACCACTCCAAAAAAGAAAGAACAGAGCAAAAACCAAATAAATCAAAATAAAAAGAAAAGGGACAAAATCCAGGCTGTTACAATCCTTACCCCTTAAAGAAATCTCATCCTCGAGATTTAGTTGCTCTGGGATCAAGTATGACTTGAGGACACCGTTTCCAACTCGGGTATCCTTTTTCCTTTATTTATTGTTTCCCCAAGAATTTCACATGATCAACTTACCTTGCTCTAGGGTGGTCTTGCTTCACCTTTCCCCAAATTCTGACAGTTTTTTTCTCACATACCAAATCGTTTTACTGACGTGAATTTTCTCATATCTGCGGTGATATCCAATGGACCTGGGCATAAATTTTTCCTTTGGTCATGAAACCTTTTTACTTCTGTCATGGGGTTGCTTCAAATAAATGCAGGCCTTATGGTTTTAACAAATGCTAAGAATTATGGCCATCCTTGTAATGGGATCTGATTGCTCACAGGTGGCACTGAGTTATCTTGATTTATTTCTTTGGCTCGAGCATGTGACATATACCCGAGATTTGACTGCCTTCTGTCGTGAGCAATATAACGGTGTATGGAGTTATAGCTGTGTCATACCTCAATTATTTACATCTTGAGATTGGCATGACAGGGGCTAACAGACAAATGCTTTTCCTGACAGACTGACCGTGTACTTGATTCCATCGGTGAGTATACCAGGTCTGAGCTGATTGTTCGGCTTTTGATTTTTCTCATGTGGTTGATATACCCATCTGTGGTAATAGGATGTGATATGTTTTAACACTACCACTGAGGTCAGACTACTGAGCTTGCAAAGAATTATTAGTTCTGACAGAATAGACTTGAATATTCCACACTAAGCATGTCAAGCGAGTCAGCGGGATATGAAAATCCCTTTGCTGTCAGTCTCATCCTTTCTACGGTCATGGTTTTCTTTGATAGGATACCTTACTGAAATAACTTGGCCACACATGTCCTTGATTATTCGTGTGACCATGGACGTTATTAGTGCAATATTTTTGACATTATTCCTTGTGCTTGTATTTCTAACCTTTGTCCGCACACGTATGACATATACTTGGGGTTTGCAGCTGTACGGAGCTCATTGCTGAGGCCAATCATACAAGAAGGTGACAAAGTTTTATGATATCTCCTTGTCAGTTGAGGGAATAATGACCTTGATGACCGTTGTCCAGAGTGTGGATTCTGTGATGTCATCTCCTGATCTTGTCTGTCCTTGCAATTCAGGAGATGTATTTTTGCTCATCTTTATTTTCCTTTGCCTGACTCGCGAGGTTGTGGGATCCTTACTTTGCTTAGGTATATTTGTTGGATCCTTGCCGCATCTCGTATGAGTGACTGATATGACTGGGGATACATGCTCAACATATATAAGAAGGATATGGCACCGAACACTCAAACCTTGCGGTAGGCATATGTTTTGGCTGAATTGTACCTCTGACAAAATTATTGCAAGTCTGGTTCTTGAGCGATACCGCCATATATTGGCAACTCATCAGCTAATCTCTGAGGACAGTGCAATATTGTGGTACTAACGCAGACTGAATGGCTTGCGAGAGAAGCCATCCGAGTAGCTTGCTGAGGAAGACTTGTTGACTTCTACTCAAATATTATGTTTGGGTATCGTGCAGAAGAAGGCTCTATAGCCTACACACGAAGCTTGTCCTGAGTATTGTGCTGGAGAAGCCGGAGTTCCGTACTTGAGAAGCTTCTCCTCAGGTTTGCTCATTGAGAAAAATTCATTTTCGTCTGTCAGAAACTTTTACCGAGGTATCTTTTTGAGAAAGACCGGGTATCATGGGCCCGAAATTGTTCACATTTTGCTGAGGAAAATTGAGGAGCCTTGCATCATAAATTTCTTCCGGTAGCGTGTGGAAGAAGACTGAGTTTCTTACATCCAAAGCTTCATACTGATATGCAGACTGAAATCCATACACACGCCCATAATATTCTGAGGCTCATTATTTGCATGAGAAAAATGGTTTGATTGTCTTCCTTGAGCATATCACATTCTGACTTTATTTTGGATGATAACATATTTCAAGCATCATGCATTGCTGAGCCCAAAACTCTGTATATGATCCATACCTCTATCTGAAAATATACCGTTGGTCTTGCAACTGACTTGTTTTTCTGCTGGCTGGATCATAACTGTTGTGAGGATTTGGTACTGATGTAGACTCGATGCTGATTGTCAATCCAATACACCATTGGTATTCTGAGCAGATATTAATGCCATAATGCAGTTGACTGTGTAGACAATAATGTCTAGCTGAGCTTCTTCCAAATATCTCAAAACCTTATTGCTTCTTTGAGTCCAGTGTTAGATGATGAGCAACTCTTTATAGGGGGAAATAATGTAACACCGGGGCCCCAAAAGAAAGAAGCAAAAGAAAACTCAACTAAACAAAAGCACACAACAACAATCAATTCATACACAATCAATGTCACATATTACTGCTAGTCACACAATATGCACGCCTACTTAAGCACACAAATCTCGTGGGATCTCTGATTCTAAGATCTAGCATGCTGTGGCGATGTGCACGAGGACGAATAAATGTGTGGAAGAATTGGTGTAACTAGCGCTACACCAAGTGCTAGCTTAGCTAGGTAGCAACCTGGACTAGCTCAGAAGCGAGGACCTACTCGGTAATCATGTAGTGGGAGACGAAGGTCGCAACCACATTATTATCAAGCGGACGGAAAAAAGATCCGTACTCCTCCAAGAAATAGGATAACGGAAAAAAAACCTGAGGCTGCTGACATTGCCCTTTCTTGATAACTAAGATCATTAATGGTTGCCAACATGATAAAATAAAAGAATGATCCGGGATAGAAGCATGTCCATCACCGAAACGATAGACGGGACTGAAAGAAAGACATCGGCGCGATACCTAAGCACCATTTTTGCAAACAGTGTCGGGATCACTTGGCATCACTCTGCTGGGACAGAAATGACACCAAACACCGAAAGAAAAAGGAGCTGGAAAAATGCAAAGGTTGAGCTATAGTGGATCCAAACCGATGCCAGCTACACTCACCAGATAAACCTTTTTATCACAAATAATAATTCTATATGCATGCTATGCAACAAACAAATGCAGCAACCAAATGCAATCATCAAGCCAGACTCTATACTACCGATTTCTACCGATTTCTACCGCTCGCGCTGACTAGGGCAACCTACAGCCAGACCTGCTCTAATACCAAGCCTGTGGAACCCCGGCTCAGAGAAACAAGAACGCCCCGTATTCCGACCTAGAGATCAAGGAGAAGTCTCTGGAATACGGCACTGCTTGACATAGAACAAATCAGCTCTTATTACAAAGGATAAATACACAGGTCTGATGTTACAAAGGTTCACATCAACATGGCGACACTACGCCTGCGATACTACACTTGCTCTATGCTAGCAGCAGAACAACTCGTAGCAGCGGAAATCTTCTAGCAGCGGAACAACGGAGAAGGAAGTGAACTCCACTCCGCAGGGACTCTGGGTGGGACACGATCTAGCTCGCATGAACGAAAACCACAACAAGCAATCAAGCAATCACGACATCACCTGCAATCTGGCATGACATGTCAGGTCAGTACATTGAATGTACTTGCAAGCTCACAACAACCAAAAGCATCAAGGCAAGACAATAACATAGCATTAAGCAGATTAATTAAATTAATAGCTACCATGATGAAGCAACTAATAATCACGATATGAACTACTAGAATACTGATAAGCCATCATCTTAGATCTCAAGTACCACATGAGCCATCTCACACTTGGCTAACCGGCCAAGCAATATACCATCTCGATCACCTCGTGACCAAAACAAAACAGTGATCACTCATGGATCACAAACGGAACCACACCGGGTTCAACGGGTTACCTCGTAACCGAACAATGATCACTCACGGATCACAAATGGAACCACAATGGGTTCAACAGGTTACCTCATAACGGTGATCATTCACAGATAACAAATAGAACATCCACGTGATCACCTCGTGACCACATCACAAACTGAATGATCCTTCTCAAGATCATCCCAACCTCATCATCATCATCCCGCCAAACTGTTACAGCTCACAATATCAACATATACATCACCTATAAGTCATTCCGTCATGTGAGTGTTGATCAAATGGTGTGACCTAGTACGAACCTATGCCCATGACCGAGGATGCGGCTATCGATAGATTAAACACACACACTCTGCAGAGGTAGCTCACTGTACCCACACCACGGAATCCATGGCCTCACACTCCCATTCGGGTGGACCAACGGCATTCCGACAAAACCGATCTACTGCCATGACACTCTCCCGGCCACTCCGACTAACTCCCCATTGGGCTAAGTCATTGGTGGCCCCGTGTCTACCCCAGACACAAACGACCACCATCGTGGAAAAACGGCCACATCATGGCAAAACCAAACGGTCCCAAACAGGGACAAGAGATCTCAATACCAACTACGGGCACACAATGTTATGTCTGCTTACCGGGCCAGGGTATAACATGCCCATAACCTTCCCTCGTTGGAGGCACCGGCGAGAGGCACGACAATAGACCGCATTAGGGCCTTCCCATAAAAGGCAAATGTGGTTGCACTGGAAAAGGCCCGGTTCGGTGGCACCTGACCAACTTAATGACGAAATTTAACCCGAAAAATATAACTATGATAACCGATACTCTGATATCAACTATCAAACTATAATCCAAGTCATAGCAATATCCAACAAATAATCCAAGCATAATATCATCATCTCAAAATACTCCAAGGGTAGCACAACACTACTATCATGATGAATCCGAAAACAATAATCCTACTACTCCAATAACAAGAATTAAGCTGTCTAGCTAAGATCCACATGTAAACATCATCTCCAAAAATAATACTCCAAGCAACAGTAACAGAACATCAACTAGCATTATGAAAATAGTCATACTAACCACTAATAGTCCAAAGGCAGCATGACATCCAAAGTAATACTCCAAAATATAATAACATATATCATCATGAAAACAATCATAATCTCAACCACTAATACTCCAATGGCAACATGATACTCATCAACTTGAAGCATAACTCCTAGTGATCCAAACTATAGCATGGCAATAGCAAGATCAAAGTAATACTCTGAGAAAATGCCATGGACAAGGTCATGCAGCTAAAGCAATATTTTAAACAAGTTCAAATAGATTAAACCATGTCACTGCATTACAGTGATGCAAATGGAGGGTGTGGCTTGCCTGGGGTAGAAGAAATCACCGGGATAAAGTGCGAGAAACTCGTGAAACGAATCACTGGAAAGCGTTCTCTCTCAGAGGGGGCTGATTAAGGTCAGGGAAAAAATGGTCATCTTCAGAATGTCAAATAATGGTGAAAATGATTCCATCAGAACATGCTCGATGAAACGAGGAAGTGGGCTTTGGATTCACCTGATTTGCAGCTACGGTTGAAAAGATATGAATGTTTTTCTGCCAGGGTCCTATCTGTAAAGAAATCATCACAAACAGGCCCTCGGCTGCAAAAACAGAACACACACTCGAGGAAATACGCTTTCGGTGGACGAAAGCGTACACAGGCAAAGTTGTGTCCACTTATCCATGTCAGCAGGGGGCGGGGCCGGCCTACTCTCGCTGACACGTGAGGCGTGCGGCCAGCTGGTAGGGAGGGGGGTCGTCTCCTTCTCCTCGCTCGCCCGATGGGGCAGAACAGAGGCTCGGCGCCGGCGGTCGTTCTGGCGGCTTGGTCCACCTTAGGTGGCGCCCCGGCAACCGGAGTGACCAGCGCGGGGAGGCGCATCCGCCTAGGCTCCTCCCGCATGCCGGCAAGTGCGGGACGAAGCAGGGCCTCGACTGCGGCGGACTAGGGCTTCGGACGCCATCGAGCTTGAGGCAAACGGCCACCAGAGAAGAAGGAGAGGTGCCGGGGTGGCTTGAGGGTGGTGGTGGAGAGCTCTGGTGGTGGTGGAAGGTGAGGAGCGGGACGACGTTGAGTGAATTTAGCCGAGCATGGCCGGCGGCCATGGCGGTAGTGGTGGTCGTGGAGGGCATCTCGAGCTCGGGGAAGTGGTCAGGAGAGGCTAGAGGAAGTGCAAGAGGCCAGTGGTGAAGCAAGACGAGGTCGGGGTGGCCTTATGTAGGCGGGGGAGGGGGTGTCGCGCTGGCACCGCCGCGGACGCGTGTCCGGCGATGCGGACACGTGCCCACGCTGGCGAGTAGATGACGCAGGAGGAGCAGTGGAGGTTCTCACGGGGAGGAGAAGGCCAACGGAGCACAGGGAGGAAGAAGACGGCAAGCTCCAATCCAAATCACTACTGTTCGTCCATGGGCGCGGGACGACTTGCGTCGGTGAGGAAACGGACGGAGGGGAGAGGGGTCCAGGGGAACATCGACGATGAGAGGAAGACAATGGACATGGTCACAAGATCTAAGACTATGAGGGGGAGTGGTGTCGAAGCACAAACAACCACTGGATGAGGCCACTGTGCACAGAGTGCATAAATGTGCATGCCAGCTGCACGGTCACCACACGACATGGCACGGGGAGGGCTGTAGAGGATGGCAAACTATGTCTGGGAGCTAGTCCTTCCAGGGTGGATCATTTATGAGGTATTGGCTTGATCTAAGGTGATATGGTTAAATGGTAACTAAGCTCTGAAGTTTAGTGCATCAAACTTGGTAGAGCACTGCTGATCAGCAGGAACTTTATTGGGGTCAATGGAGTTGTCTGGGATGATTAACGTAGGAAGGACTAAGACCCTGGGGTTTTTGAGGGGATTTGAACGAAGATTTAATATAGTTGCTTTGCAACTGCCAAATCTGGCCAGAAACTAAATTTGGATGATGCACTCACCTGGAGTTATAGAATGGGATGCAACTTGGCAAATCCTCATTATATGGACATATAAAGATGCTGTAAAAAGATCATACCAAATGGACAAGCCAAAATGGTACTTGTTTCACAAACATCATTTCTGTGCAGAAACTTGGAATAATTTTGGTGATCAAATGGATCAATGAAATGATTCCAAACTGGGTGGAGAGATGTTTTTTGGGTATAAGAAGGATCTGGTAATTTATCAGGATTTTTGAAGCAATACAAAATAAACTTGCTTCACAACGTGAAAATATTGCCAGAACCAAAGATTTGCTCATGTGCTCACATAGATGATTGGATGGGGCTGCAAATGGGTGGAGGGGGGTAATATGAGCACATTAAGGAGTGTGACAAAGTTTAACTCATTTGGATACTCCTAGCTAGTAATTCCTTCACAAAGTCTTTTGTCTGACAGAAATTTTGAAAATTCACTGAGGAAGATTGGCTAGGCATAAAGTTGAACTTTTGCATGAGGCAATTATTTGGACATATAAGCATGCCCAAAAAGGTTGGGAGCCACTAGGAAAAATATAAATGACACTTCCTTCACAAAGTGCCATTCAGGGCAGAATAGAAAAAGGAATATTGGGGAATTATTTTTGAACTGGCCAAGGAGCTGTTTGGGCATATTTGAGCTATATATGACCCAAAGGAATTATGAGAATTATTTGGGTATTTTTGGATGGACAGAAATACAGGTTGCTTCACAACCTTGGGCAGATAAGGTTTTTCCTTTAATAGAAAAAGGAATATTCCCTAGAAAAAGATTTTAGGGTTTGGTCAAGGAGCTCGTCATCGTCGCTCTGGAGGAAGGCTCTGTAGAGCCCAAGCCCCGGGAACCCCTCCGATGCCGGTGCTTGCGAGTTGAGGTTGACACCGGCATGGGTAGTAGGGCCGCTTGCCGCTGACTGTATCTTTGGGCCTCTAGAAATAATGCAAGCCTGAAACTGAAATACCTAGAAAGGTGAACTGAATCTCTGGGCCTCTAGAAATAATGCAAGCCTGAACTGAAATACCTAGAAAGGTGAACTGAATCTTTGGGCCTCTAGAAATAATGCAAGCCTGAAACTGAAATACCTAGAAAGGTGAACTGAATCTTTGGGCCTCTAAAAATAATGCAAGCCTGAAACTGAAATACCTAGAAAGGTGAACTGAATCTTTGGGCCTCTAGAAAGATTTATTACCTCCTTAAGCAGCATCAAACAATTCCATGCATGCACCACAAATCTATACCAAGTTTGATCACGATCTACTTTTCCAAATCAAAATTAGCGCTAGAGCGAGCAAGATCAATGATATGGCTGTGAGACAGAGAAGGAATGAACAAACTCACCCCTCTCGTGACCTCCATGGTAGATGCACCACCGTCGCGCACGACGGAGGGAGAAAAGCAACCGGTGAAGGGGGAGCGGGGTGGCCTTCGAAGGCCGGAGGGAGAGGGCGATCGGAGTAGGGCAGCGAAGGCCGGAGGGAGAGGGCGGCCGGAGGAGAGAGAGGGCGAGCGGAAGAGCGGCTCTTGGGCGGGCAGCCTGATGGGGAACAGAGAGGAGTCGTGCGAGGGGGCGGTGGGAGCGATCTGGTGCGGGCAAGAGAGATTTTTTAGTTCTCTTTTAGTGGGCCCGAGGATAACTAACCCAATTAGAACCTCTCCATCGAGCTAGTTTTTTTAGCTGGGTTAGAGCAAACTAGCTCAAACTAACCCCTCTTGTTTCGATAATTTGAGGCTATTTCAACCCAAACTAGCTCTAACCCAAACTTGGCGCGCTTCTTGGGAGGATCCTCCTTCTCCAGCTTTGCACAGCGAAGCCCGTCCTGGGTGAGGGTGATGCGGTTCCATATCTCGTACACTGCGTAGGCGTCCTTTGCCGTGTACTTGATGTGCCTCATGGACAGAGGCAGGGTGGCCCTGCGCTTGTGTTCGTTGTCGGTGATCTTCTTCTTCATGTTGTTGTAGTAGTAGTCGATGAGCATGCCGGAGACATCTCCAAGGGAGTCCAACTCCTTGGTTGCCTCGAGCACCCTCCACTCCTTCTGGATGTCAACGAAGTTGGCGACCTCCAGATTGACGCGCTCTAGCCTGGTTTTGTCGCCGTCGATGGAGAAGCCTGCAAAGGTGTACCTGGGGTTGGCGAGGAAGTTGTCGAAGACGGTGCACCTTTCAGCGGCGCTCAGTTGGAAGAGCAGCACCGGGTGATTCTTGCCAATGGAGAGCTGGTAGAGGGCGGGTTTCTGCATCGCTTCAGGCTCGTTGTTGTACTTGAGATCAATGCCGATGATCTTGTGGCGCTGGAGGCTGAGGTGGCGCTTGAACTGCGCGAGGGAGATCGCCATCTGCTTCTTGTCATTGGTGTGGATGACGTGCAACTTGGTGTTGCCATGAGCCTCCACGGCCTTGTCGCCCTTGTACTCATCGGCGAACGCCATCGCCGGTAGTAGGGCTTGGTGTTTTTGCGTGGATATGGAGCGATTTGGTGGCAGCGCAATGGATACTTGTGTTGTTGTGGACAAGAAGGCCCTTGGCAGGGGTGGGAGGGCGCGGGGTGGGATGGCCGCATCGGATGAACTGCACGATCTCGCTGACGATGCGGTTGTTCAGATCATGGGTTGGTGTTGTATGTGTGATCATGGGCTTGTGGTGATGGAACCGCTCCGATTGGGTGGTTGTATGCGAACATGGTTTTTTTAACGTGGTTTTATTTTATTTTTGATCAGTAATTTTTTAACTACCACTTTCTGTGTGAACGGGCCTTTTGTCACGTTTATATATGTATCCTGCGTGGTAATGAACTGCATTGGTTATAGTTATGCACTACATCGTCTACAATACAGAGCTACACTTTGTCTACAGGTGCATACTTCACCGTTTTTTGCGTGTCCTTGCTGCAGCCCCTGAAAAAAGTACAATGTATCCCGCAATTTTATGAGTTTATTGCTGTGTTCTATGCTGTGTATTTATTCATGTAGGTAATCCAGATCTGGATTGCTATACCGTACTGCATCGTGTAACAAAATGCACTACATTTTTCTAGTGCTGCGTACTGCATCTGGTTTTTGCCTGTACTTACTGCAGTCCCTGGTACGGGATGGGTAGGGGAAGGGGGCCCCCCCACTTTTTTTGAACTTATTGTTTTTTCTTAGTCGGCCTTGTTGGGCCTGTGTTCGGGTAGTGAAGACGCATTTTGGCCCAAGTCGGCCTATGAGCACGGCTGGTTCCCGGTGCGTTGTGTGCGTCCTAATGTATAGTCCCACCTCGCCCGCGGAGGGCGCGCCCGACCTGTTTATAAGCGCTGGCGAGGCCGTCGTATCGAAGTCCTCTGGTTACTTAGTTGGGCGCTTATACATGACACTCGCTGCTCTATGCTCTCTGACCTGTGGGCCCATGTGTGGCCGGCCCCATGCATTGTGACTCAGAACGACTCGCCTTCTGTGGGTGCAGACCTACTACGAGACTGGCTAGGGCCTGTTGCACCTGGGTGGTCATTTTTTTTTTCTTTGTATTTTTTCTCTTAAGTATTTTTTTCAATGTCGGGGCGCACTTTTTAGGAAATCACCCGTGCACTGCATTGAACAGGGTTCTGTACTGCATGTGCACACATTATGACATCGTAGATGATTCTCCATGACTCATATGTTGGGAATGCATCTATTGCTGCATACTTGATAAGCTTTTTTGGCAACGGGCAAAATCCCCACAGAGTATGGTCCTCCTTGCAGTTAATTTTTTTCTTCATGTCATGGTAGTGAATGTCTATCATCCTGCCAGCAACATCAGCCAAAGAGTCAAACTTCTTTTTATTGTATGGGTCTCTCCATTCCACCAGAATATCAATGTAGTTGTCGGAGTTGATCTCCAAACCAGATACCTTCAGCTTGCTTTTGTCTCCTTCAATGGCGAATCCAATGAAGGTGTACTCACCATTCATTAGGAATTTGTCTAGTTCCATTGGCCTGCAATATGTTTGTATAGAGTGAATATAGTTTATTTCTTAGAACTACCAATGTTTTTTTGTTTTTTCTGAAACTGAACTGCAATATGAATATCTGAATCTGTTGCATTGAGTAGTTGCTAATACTTTGTTCAACATAACTAGTAAATCTGATAATAGATTGCATAAACAATGCATGTTTTGTGCGTGCTTGTATTCTTGAACTGAGTTTCATACATGTTTTGTATAGTAATGCTGCAGTTTTCTATTGTTCAGCCAAATAATTTGTATTTGGTAAAACAAAATAAATGATTTCATACGCCATGCTTTTCAAAAATGAGAACCAAAGTTTAAATATTTGTCAATTGCAGTGAAGAAAATTTAAAATCAATATTGACAAGCAATAGTACACATTGATAGTTATTCTGACCTGTCTTTAGCTGTAGAGATGTGGTAGACAAGGCATTCTTTTTCTACGCATAGCTGGAGCACTACTGCCCGCTGTGGCTTCACGTAGTGTGTGTACTCGACATCAACGCCGACTAGTTTGACAGGCATTCCACCGAGCTTCCTCCTGAACGTGGACAACATCTTATCCACGTCTTCACCCTTGCTTGTGCAAACGACGTGGAGCTTGTGGTTGCCGAGCTCCCTGGTGTACGTGCGGCGCTGCTTGTACAGAGGTGCATCCGCCATGACTCTCCTCTGCTCTCTCGTGTTTGTTCTGGAGAGAGAGGTTAGTGAAAGGAAGGTTGGAGAAGAAGATGCAATGGTTTTTTTGGGGGGACGAAGCAGTTGTGTTTTCTCCTCTGCTCTCCTCTGCTCTCCTTGACAGGACATGGGAGAGGTGGAGCGGGGTGGTAGCATGGTGGGGCTCTGTTTTAAGTTACGTGGCAACTGCAGAGAGGTTTTGCTATGAGGAGGCTCTATTAGTGCGTTGGAAATTCAGAACGTCATCGCCTCTTTTTTCGTGACTAGTTCAAGGTATTGATGCAACTGTCAGAAAATGTGATGATTGTGTTTTCGGTGATTTTTCCAAGTCAGTGCACTTCTTTGCTATCAGAACAGAACTGCGCATGTCCACATAGTGTACTGCATTGAAGTGAAATTTATTCTTCATACACTGAATTATATCGGATTAGGATTCACACAGTTGTACGCACATTTAGTTTTTTGATGGAATTCTTTCTTTTTTTCTCTTTTTTGTGGTAATACAACTTTTGTGTGGATGGAGGGTAGTGTGGGTAGGGGTGTCGGACTGCTTTGCTTAAGTAACAGGGTTGCATTCTTCATTTTAGCCATACTGCATTGCAGAGTGAATAGAACTGCAAATCAGAAAAAAAGAATACTTCATACTTCCACGTGGAGAACTGCATTATTGTACATCACGGACTGCATTTGTACGTTGACTTCGGGCTTCCTGCGTTTTATTAATTAATAGTTTCAGGCAGTGCCGACGCACATTTTTTTGTTTGTTGTTATTCATTTAAAAAATGTTTCTCATTTTTCTTTTTGATGTTTTATTTTTGAACTTATTGTTTTTTCTTAGTGGGCCTTGTTGGCCCTGTGTTCGGGTAGTGAAGATGCATTGGGCCCAAGTCCGCCTGTGAGCATGGCTGGTTCCCTATGCGTTGTGTGCGGCCTAATTTTTAGTCCCACCTCGCCCGTGGAAGGCGCGACCGACCTGTTTATAAGCGCTGGCGAGGCTGCCGTATCGAACTCCTCTGGTTACTTATATGGGTGCTTATACACGGCGCTCGCTGCTCTATGCTCTCTGACCTGTGGTCCCATGTGTGGTTGGCCCCATGCATTGTGACTCAGAACGACTCGCCTTCTGTGGGCGCAGACTTACTACGAGACTGGCTGGGGCAGGTTGCACCTGGGTGGTCAATTTTTTTCATTGTATTTTTCTGTCTTAAGTATTTTTATTCAATGTCGGGGCGTGCACTGCTTTTAGTAAATTATGTGTGCACTGCATTGATCAGGGTTCTGTACTGCATGTGCACGCATTCCGTACTGCATGCACAGTTCTCATTTTTGTTTCCGTATTTTTCTATTACGTAATCTTTTTTTCCAATGTATGGGAGTGCACTGCTTAGTAAATCAGACATGTACTGCATTGATTATGGTTCTGTACTGCATGTTTATATATTTCTGCACTGCATTGATTATTTCCATGTTCGCATTTTTCTTCATCGTTGTGTTCTATGCCGTGTATTTATTCATGTAGGTAATCCAGATCTGGATTGCTATACCATATTGCATCGTGTAACAAAATGCATTGCATTTTTCTAGTGCTGCGTACTACATCTGTTTTTTGCCTGTACTTACTGCAGTCCATGGTACGGGAGGGGTACAGGAAGCAGGGGGGGGAGGTTTCGGGGGCCCACTTTTTTTTGTGTGGCACTTATTTGAAGGTAGACTTTTTTTGGATGCGTTTTCTCAACATGTGTGTTGTTTTTTATTTTAACTTTTTTTAAGAACTGTATGTATTTTATTTTGTTTTACCGTCTGAACTTCATTATTCTTCACAGAGAACTGCATCATGTGCGTTTTGATGTAGTCTGTCTTATTTTAGCCGGGCCGTTTTTGGGCCGGCCCGTTTATTGTGACCCTTTGCAACACGCGGGCCTCCTACGTGTCCCTTCCAGGCGATCCCACCGCTCCGCTGACAGGGAGAGAGACCGAGAAAAATCCCCTCTCCTCTCTTGTAGTTTCTCCCGAGGCATCTCTCCCTCGAGCAAAATCACCGTTGCCCGAGGAACCGCCGCCCTCAAGAGGTCCTTATTCCTGCATTCTGTGTCGTCATCCTCTCCGCGAACTGTTGCTGCTATGCTCCTGCAGCCCTTTCCTATCCGTTCCCATTGCCAGCCCCCCTTCCCCCTCCCCGCCGCTGTCGCCGCACCCTTTTTTGTGGTACGTTCCGCTTGGCCTTGTTCTTGATTGTCCCCTCGTCTTGTTTTGTGATTCTCGTAGTTGTTGTTGCTATTTTTGCTTGTGTAATTTTTCTGTAGGCAGTC
The DNA here is from genome assembly GCF_018294505.1 of Triticum aestivum. Lineage (NCBI taxonomy): Eukaryota > Viridiplantae > Streptophyta > Magnoliopsida > Poales > Poaceae > Triticum > Triticum aestivum. Next base: position 327,343,206 of record NC_057810.1, on the reverse strand, counting down.
AATTTTATCTCGTTTTGAAGTTGATAGTCGTGTGTAGCAAGGTGGATCTAGGGTTTTGTGAGATCTTCACCGATTTTGTTGCTTATATCTGTCACTTCGTCCTTGTGCTACAGGCAAACGCCATGTCTTTGCCGAGCAGAGTGGGAGGAGGAGTTCAGGGTATGTGGAGTGCTTATTTTAGGCTTTGTTTATTTTGTTTGATGTTTATCTAGTTTACTAATTCATCCTGCGTATTGGTTTATGCTCTGTTAGTTGTCAGTGTTCGTTTGCATTATTTTGTCATGTGTTGTTTTGTAATTTCTGTTTTCTGGTTCTTTTTGAATCCAGTAGGTGATTGCATTGCTCATAATGATACACCAATTGACTCTCGTTGTCCTGGTGGTAAGGACCATGGTGTCGAGGGAGGACATGAAGTGAATTCGCCGACTGAATCTTCTCCCATAAGTGTGGCCCCTCCTTCTGGTATGTGATTGATTTGTTTATTTTTGTGTATGCTTTTTGCTTGATGTTGTACAAATTGGTGTTGCCTTATTGTATCTAGTCCGGCATTTTGTTGGGAACAAACGTGAAGTTAGTGTATGCAGCACTGCATTTATTTGTATATGTGAACTCCACTATATGTATGTGTGAACTGCATTGTTGTTTTATTCAAGTTTTTTGTACAATGCATTATTTTTTATTTTGAGCTTATGGTTGGAGCACTGCATTTATATGTCTAAGTGTACTGCATTTGTTCTTTTTGTGCACATTTTAACGAGCATAGTCAAACTTCATTTTGACGCAGTGTCTGTTTCCATGCTGGGGCGCCTGGGTTTGAGGAGGTTACTCAATTGATTGGCCATTCTTTTGCAGAGGGTAATGTTGGTGTGAGCTTTGACCAGAGACGTCCTGTCTTGTCTGAAACACAATCGCAGTCTGTTGATGGTACAGAGGAAGTTACACAGGATTGGATGGTCTTGGAACAACTTCGTCAATATGAGTTGAAGCAAAGCAAGAAGAAGTTGAGGTTTGAAATTGACTCAAAAGAGTTTGCAGAGAAGGAGAAGCAAAGGAGAGTTGCATATGGTGCCAAGGGTGGCAAATTTGACAAGGTGAAGCAGCCTTCTTTGCAGAAGAAGAGGCTGGGTACTATTGCTGAGGAAGGTGGTACACCTCGACGGAGTCCACGTGTTGCTGGAATGAAGAAGAATCTTGGCAAGAGAACAGCTGAAGCTGGTGGAAAGGATGATCCTCAGCGCAAGCAACTACATGTCACTGAAGGTCCCAACTCTGATGATGACGACTTTGTGCTTGCTGATTATGTGAAGGATGTTCATCCTTGTAGACGCAAAGACTATGGTTCATCTAAGAGTCTACCCAAGCGTGCCCGTGATGATGCTGATGAAGATGTTGGTGGTGACTCTAGCGAGGAGGTGGATGCTGGTCCAAAGGTTTGTTGAAGTGCACTGCATTTGTTTCCTTCATTGTTATTCTATCTGTGTTTTCTATGTCTCTTTTTTATGGCTAGTCTTCTAATGTGGATTGCATTTCCCTTTACACAGAGGAAGAAGTCTAGTAAGAGCAATGCAACTGAAGAGGATGCTGAGGGAGATGATTCTCGATTTAACAAGACCGTACGTTTGTCGCTTCCCACTGTTTGCAAGGTTGCTTCTTTATTGAAAGATGCACATTGTAGTCATGTTCGGGATGCTGGATTCGGTGTTGTCTTTGAACTGACAGTAAAGAAAAATGTGCCACACATTCTTATGTGCTATCTGTTGGGGGTGATTGACCCTGCCACCATGATAATGGACTTTGGGAATGGCAGGGTTCTTCGAATCAATCGTGATGCAGTTCATCACATTTTTGATTTACCCATGGGACGTCACACTGCACCCATGCCTACTGCTAGCGGCCATGATGACTCGTTGACTACCCTCAAGGATGAGCTTGGCTTTGGTCGTTCAAAAAGTATAGGTGTCAAGGACTTGCTTGAGAAGTTGAAGGTGTTGGTGGAGGAAGATGATCATGTGACTGTTGACCTTGCTGTGAAGGTGTTCTTCCTGATACTTTACCAGAATTTGGTGTGCCCCGGGCCTGCAGTTCATTTGGGTAGAGTTGCTGCAATGGTAGAGAACATGGATTATGCGGCTATGGCTCAGATGGACTTTTTTGCCAGCTTGTTGTTGATGAGTTGCAGGCACCTGTGGTGAGGTTGCAAACAGAAGGTAGCAAGCAGAATTGTGCAGAGGGTTCTGCCATTGTCCCCCTGATTATGTATCCTGACTGCTTGAAGTTTCACAAATTTTCAGTCATACACACTTTGACGCCACATGCGTCATACCTGACGACCAAGGACCCGATGAAGTTGTACAATGAGGATGTGCTTGTGAAGGGAAAGAATTACTTGGAAACTTACAAATTTGGGAAGCTACCGGTTAGTGCATCTGATTTTTTAATATCAGTTTTTTTTTAAAAAATGTGCAGCCATTATAAATCTGAACTTTTCTAGTACTCACATGTGTACTTCTCTTTGCCTGTTGTCTTTTTTTGCAGTGGAAGGCATCAAGTGATATTGTGTACAACCGTCCTGTTGCAGTTGTACACTCGTGCTAGGTTTTATGAGCCTATCTGTAGCCAGCTTCCTGCCTGTGATGATGAGGTGCCGCATACTCGTGGTTTCATGGCTCAACAAATGTTTGATAATAGAAGCTCTTCTAAACAGACATTTGTTGGCGGCGAAAAACACGAGGAGATTGATGAGCTTCTTCTGAAGGTTTTGAAGTTGACTGAAGATTTGCCTGTTGGGGAACGTAGTAATTTCGAAAATTTTCCTACGCACACGCAAGATCATGGTGATGCATAGCAACGAGAGGGGAGAGTGTGTCCACGTACCCTCGTAGACCGAAAGCGGAAGTGTTAGAACAACGCGGTTGATGTAGTCGTATGTCTTCACGGCCCGACCGATCAAGCACCGAAACTACGACACCTCCGAGTTCTAGCACACGTTCAGCTCGATGACGTCCCTTGAACTCCAATCCAGCCGAGTGTCGAGGGAGAGTTTCGTCAGCACGACGGCGTGGTGACGATCTTGATGTACTACCGACGCAGGGCTTCGCCTAAGCACCGCTACGATATTATCGAGGTGGATTATGGTGGAGGGGGGCACCGCACACGGCTAAGAGATCCAAGGGATCAATTGTTGTTGTGCCTAGAGGTGCCCCCCTGCCCCCGTATATAAAGGAGCAAGGGGGGAGGGGGCGGCCGGCCTAGTAGGGGCGCGCCAAGGGGAGTCCTACTCCCACCGGGAGTAGGACTTCCTCCTTCCTTGTTGGAGTAGGAGAAGGGGGAAAGAGGGGGAGAGGAGGAAGGAAAAGGGGGCCACACCCCTTTTCCAATTCGGACCAGAGGGGGGCTGCGCGCCTCCTTCCTTTCGGCCTCTCTCCTCTATTCCTGTATGGCCCAATAAGGCCCATATACTCCCCGGCGAATTCCCATAACTCTCCGGTAATCCGAAAAATACCCGAATCACTCAGAACCTTTCTGAACTCCGAATATAGTCATCCAATATATCGATCTTTATGTCTCGACCATTTCGAGACTCCTCGTCATGTCCCCGATCTCATCCGGGACTCCGAACTCCTTCGGTACATCAAAACTCATAAATTCATAATATAACTGTCATCGAAACCTTAAGCGTGCGGACCCTACGGGTTCGAGAACAATGTAGACATGACCTAGAACTATTCTCGGTCAATAACCAATAGCGGAACCTGGATGCTCATATTGGCTCCCACATATTCTACAAAGATCTTTATCGGTCAAACCGCATAACAACATACGTTGTTCCCTTTGTCATCGGTATGTTACTTGCCCGAGATTCGATCGTCGGTATCCAATACCTAGTTCAATCTCGTTACCGGCAAGTCTCTTTACTCGTTACGTAATGCATCATCCCGCAACTAACTCATTAGTCACATTGCTTGCAAGGCTTATAGTGATGTGCATTACCGACAGGGCCCAGAGATACCTCTCCGACAATCGGAGTGACAAAACCTAATCTCGAAATACGCCAACCCAACATGTACCTTTGGAGACACCTGCAGTACTCCTTTATAATCACCCAGTTACGTTGTGACGTTTGGTAGCACCCAAAGTGTTCCTCCGATAAACGGGAGTTGCATAATCTCATAGTTACAGGAACATGTATAAGTCATGAAGAAAGCAATAGCAATATACTAAACAATCAAGTGCTAGGCTAACGGAATGGGTCATGTCAATCACATCATTCTCCTAATGATGTGATCCCGTTAATCAAATGACAACACATGTCTATGGTTAGGAAACATAACCATCTTTGATCAACAAGCTAGTCAAGTAGAGGCATACTAGTGACACTATGTTTGTCTATGTATTCACACATGTATTATGTTTCCGGTTAATACAATTCTAGCATGAATAATAAACATTTATCATGATATAAGGAAATAAATAATAACTTTATTATTGCCTCTAGGGCATATTTCCTTTAGTCTCCCACTTGCACTAGAGTCAATAATGTAGTTCACATCACCATGTGATTTAACACCAATATTCACATCTGTATGTGATTAATACCAATAGTTCACATCGTCATGTGATCAACACCCAAAGGGTTTTACTAGAGTCAATAATCTAGTTCACATCGCTATGTGATTAACACCCAAAGAGTACTAAGGTATGATCATGTTTTGCTTGTGAGAGAAGTTTAGTAAACGGGTCTGTCACATTCAGAGCCGTATGTATTTTGCAAATATTCTATGTCTACAATGCTCTGCACGGAGCTACTCTAGCTAAATGCTCCCACTTTTAATATGTATCCATATTGAGACTTAGAGTCATCTGGATCGGTGTAAAAGCTTGTATCGTTGTAACTTTTACGAAGAGCTCTTTTATCACTTCCATTATCGAGAAACATATCCTTATTCCACTAAGGATAATTTTGACCAATGTCCAGTGATCTACTCCTAGATCACTATTTTACTCCCTTGCCAAATCAGGGCAGAGTATACAATAGGCCTGGTCCATAGCATAGCATTCATTTATAGAACCTATGACTGATGCATAGGGAATGACTTTCATTCTCTTTCTATTTTCTGCTGTGGTCGGGATTTGAGTCTTACTCAATTTCATACCTTTGCAACACAAGCAAGAACTCTTTCTTTGACTGTTCCATTTTGAACTACTTCAAAATCTTGTCAAGGTATGTACTCATTGAAAATCTTATCAAGCGTCTTGATCTATCTCAATAGATCTTGATGCTCAATATGTAAGTAGCTTTACTGAAGTCATTCTTTTGAAAGAACTTCTTTCAAACACTCCTTTATGCTTTGCAGAATAATCCTACATTATTTCCGATCAACAATATGTCATTCACATATACTTATCAGAAATGCTGTAGTGCTCCCACTCACTTTCTTGTAAATACATGCTTCACCGTAAGTCTGTACAAAACTATATGCTTTGATCAACTTATCAAAGCGTATATTCCAACTCTGAGGTGCTTGCACCAGTCCATAGATGGATTGCTGGAGCTTGCACATTTTGTTAGCACCTTTAGGATTGACAAAACCTTCTGGTTGCATTATATACAACTCTTCTTTAAGAAAACCATTAAGGAATGCAGTTTTGACATCCATTTGCCAGATTTCATTAAATGTTACAATTGCTAACATGATTCGGACAGACTTAAGCATCGCTACAATTGAGAAAATCTCATTGTAGTCAACACCTTGAACTTGTCAAAAACCTTTTTGCGACAAGTCGAGCTTTGTAGACAGTTACATTATTATCAACGTCCGTCTTCCTCTTGAAGATCCATTTATTTTCTATGGCTTGCCGATCATTGGGCAAGTCCACCAAAGTCCACACTTTGTTCTCATACATGGATCCTATCTTAGATTTCATGGCCTCCAGCCATTTCGCGGAATCTGGGCTCATCATCACTTCCTCATAGTTCGTAGGTTCATCATGGTCAAGTAACATGACTTCCAGAATAGGATTACCGTACCACTCTGGTGCGGATCTTACTCTGGTAGACCTACGAGGTTCAGTACAAACTTGATCTGAAGTTTCATGATCAATATCATTAGCTTCCTCACTAATTGGTGTAGTTGTCACAGGAACCGGTTCTTGTGATGAACTACTTTCCAATAAGGGAGCAGGCACAGTTATGTAACGCCCCAGATGTAACTTTCCCCATTTGTACTCCAACTCTTGCCGTTTCCGGTGTCAAGTTATATTTATTTCTCGGTTTCGGGTCTTTGTCTCCGTGAGTTGTTTTCGTTTTCATGCATCTCATACCATGTCATATCGTGCATTGCATTTGCATACATGTTCATCTCATGCATTCGAGCATTTTCCCCGTTGTCCGTTTTGCATTCCGGCGCTTCGTTCTCCTCCGGTGGCCATTTCTAGCTTTCTTTCTTGTGTGGGGATTAAACATTTCCGGATTGGACCGAGACTTGTCAAGCGGCCTTGGTTTACTACCGGTAGACCGCCTGTCAAGTTTCGTATCATTTGGACTTCGTTTGATACTCCAACGGTTAACCGAGGGACCGAAAAGGCCTCGTGTGTGTTGCAGCCCAACACCCCCCAAATTTGGCCCAAAACCCACCAAACTCTGCTCCATGTCCTAGAGCGTTCGATCACGATCGTGTGGGCGAAAACCGCACCTCATTTGGACTCTCCTAGCTCCACTTATGCCTATTTATACCCCCTCCATTCGGATCTCTTCTTCCCCCGTCCGAAACCCTAGTTTTAAAAAAAACTGAGATCTCCACCGACGGACGTGTCCGCCCCGGCCGGACAGCGTCCGCCGCCGCAGCCGCCCACTCGCCAGCCGCCACGTGGGCGAGGCCCACATCGCCGCCGTCCCGGCCCGGGAGGCCCAGGAGGGGCCCCCGCGAGCCCGCGCCCCCGCGCCTCTTCCTCCTCTCGGGCGCCGCCGCCTCCCCGACCTCCGGCGACCGGCGCCGTCGCCGCCACCGCACCGGCCGCCGCCGCGCCGGGCCCCGCCGCCCGCCACCGGCCGGCGCCGCCCGCGGTCGCCGCCTCCTCCTCCGGCGCCGCCCGGCCTCCTCTCCCTCACCCCGGCCTCCTCTTCCCCCACTCCGGCCGGCACCGACGAGCTCCGGCGCTGGTCATCCTCGGGAAACGCGCCGGTGAACAGTACCCGTGAGATCCCGATCTGGATCTGAGTTTTCGGTTGACTTCTCTCCCCCGAAACCCTAATTTTCGTGCTACTTTGACTGCTTGTATCTCCGCAACCGTAGCTCCGTTTTGGGCGTATGATATGTCAAAATCTTCGCTTCGACATGTACATCATTTCATTCCATTGCATCATTTGCATTTGAGGTCATCTTGATACCCAAAATTCTGTTAGAAGGAGGCTTCGTGAGTTAAATTGCAGATCCGTTAGTTCATCATGCACTTTTGTCATTTTTGTCATGTTTAATTCGTGCATGATATGCCTGTGCCCCTTTGGGATGAATTGTGAAGCATTTTGTCTTCTTTCCAGAGGTGCCACCCATGCATTTTTAGGATGTGTGTGTTGTCTTGTGCAAGCTTGCGAAGAGAGGTACCTGAGATTGCAGATTTCAGGGACTTAGTGATTTTCACTAAGTCTGGGATATTTTAGTTCATGATGCTATATGTCCAGCTTGTTTCCTAGTGATCCGTGCCTCTTTTGAGGATGATCAGTAAGGGAGTTTTGATATTTATGTTATGCTCTATCCATCCATGTCTTTGTTGGCATATGTGGAGTGCTCTAGGTTGACTCAATCGAGCTCAACTTTTGCTTCACTGTTAATCTGGGCAGATCGTCAACTTGTTTGCGATTTTGCCGATGCTACCGTCAGTGTTCCATGCATGCTATGCCTTTGTTCTTGCCATGTGTATCTAGCACTTTGTGCCTTCTTGCTGGTTATATGCTTTCCTTGCCATGACTTGCACCGTAGTGAGTGCATCGAGCTCGTTTACATGCCTTCGTGAGTTATATTTCAGCGTGTCTCAGTTTTCACTAAGTCTGAAAACTGATTGTGTTCGAGCTATGTTCGTGAGCTCGGTAGAGTATTTTGTGAACCCTTTTGGCCCCAGGTCACTTTGCGTGTTTTATTAAGCTTGTTGAGTAGCTCCATGCCATGTTCGTACTTGTCATGTTCAGGTTTTGTATCATGTTGTTTTGCTGCTCCGAAGAGAGCATCGTGATCTGAAATTTCAGACTAGTGTTAATTTCACCGAGTCTGAAATCTGTTTTGCATTTGCGTTTTAGCCATGCTTGTTTGAACCTCTTAATCGATGAATTTGCCTATGGCTCAGTGCTAGTGTTTGGTCAACCATCTTGTGTACATCACTGCCATGTATTTTGTTTTCATGTTTGGTGGCTGTAGCATGTTCATTTCGTTGCATTTAGATGCCTACTTGCTGCAAATCGCATACCGGTGTCATATCTTAAAACGCTTGCCATTTCTAAACCGTAGCTCCGATTCCTATGACCTTTATATCGTTTTCAAGCGATTTCATCCCCTCTATCCAGTGGCACACTTGGTTTTCCAAGTTGATGCCAGGTTCATGCATTTCCTGTCATATCTTGCATTTTGCATCCCGCATCGCATCCCGCATAGCATATCGTCATTTCATCATATTGCTTGGTCTTGCCCGTGGTTGATTGTATCCTTGTTGCTTGTTTGTCTTTGGGTAGAGCCGGGAGACGAGTTCGCTATCGAGGAGCCCGTTGAGTTTGCTTGTGAGGATCCAGTCAACTCTGACAACTGTGCAGGCAAGATGATCATACCCTCGAAATCACTACTATCTTTGCTATGCTAGTTTGCTCGCTCTTTTGCTTGCCACTGCTTCGATGCCTACCATTTGCTTGTCAGCCTCCCAATTGCATGATTGAACCTCTAACCCACCATTGTCCTAGCAAACCGTTGATTGGCTATGTTACCGCTTTGCTCAGCCCTTCTTATAGCGTTGTTAGCTGCAGGTGAAGATTGGAGCCGTTCCTTGTTGGAACATTTATTTACTTGTTGGGATATCATTATATTGCTATGTTATCTTAATGCATCTATATACTTGGTAAAGGGTGGAAGGCTCGGCCTCTCGCCTAGTGTTTTGTTCCACTCTTGCCGCCCTAGTTTCCGTCATATCGGTGTTATGTTCCCGGATTGTGCGTCCCTTACGCGGTTGGGCTATAATGGGAACCCCTTGATAGTTCGCCTTGATTAAAGCTTTTCCAGCAATGCCCAACATTGGTTTTACCATTTGCCACCTAGCCTCTTTTCCCTTGGGTTTCCGGAGCCCGAGGGTCATCTTATTTTAACCCCCCCCGGGCCAGTGCTCCTCTGAGTGTTGGTCCGAACCAGGCAGCCTGCGGGGCCACCTCGGGGAAACTTGAGGTTTGGTTTTACTCGTAGCTTGACCTATCCGAACGTGCCCTGAGAAAGAGATATGTGCAGCTCCTATCGGGATTTGTCGGCACATTCGGGTGGTGTTGTTGGACTTGTTTTAACCTGTCGAATCATCTCGTTATACCGAGATACCGAGTCTGATCGGTGTGTCTTGGGTGGAGGTCTATTCCTTCGTTGACCGTGAGAGCTTGTTATGGGCTAAGTTGGGACCCCCCTGCAGGGATTGATCTTTCGAAAGCCGTGCCCGCGGTTATGGGCGGATGGGAATTTGTTAATGTCCGGTTATAGATGACTTGAACTAAACTTAATTAAAATGAATCAACCGTGTGTGTTACCGTGATGGCCCCTTCTCGGCGGAGTCCGGGAAGTGGACACGGTGTTGGAGTTATGCTTGCGCAGGATGTTCCTTTAGCTTCTCGCTCGTGCTTCGCCTTCTCTTCTCGCTCTCTTTTGCGTATAAGTTAGCCACCACATATGCTAGTCGCTTGCTGCAGCTCCACATATATTTGCCTTATCCATTCCCATGAGCTTAAATAGTTTTGATCGCGTGGGTGTGAGATTGCTGAGTCCCTGTGGCTCACAGATACTACAACTCCAGATGCAGGTCCAGGTGATTCCGCTCCAGGTGACGAGTACGAGCTCAAGTGGGAGTTCGACGAGGACTCTCAGCGATACTACGTATCTTTTCCGGATGATCAGTAGTGGTGCCTAGTTGGGGTTATCGATTCAGGACCTTGTCGCATGTTGGGTTCTTTTCTATTTTGGCGCCGTAGTCGGGCCATGAGTGTTTGTTTGATGGATGTTATTTATGTACTCTGATGTGACGTGGCGAGTGTAAGCCAACTATGTTATCTCCCCCTTTTTATTATATATTACATGGGATGTTGTAATGATTGCCTGACTTGCGACATTGCTTTCAATGCGGTTATGCCTCTAAGTCGTGCCTCGACACGTGGGAGCTATAGCCGCATCGAGGGCGTTACAAGTTACCTCATCAAGTTCTACTTTCCTCCCACTCACTTCTTTCGAGAGAAACTCCTTCTCTAGAAAGGATCCATTTTTAGCAACGAATATCTTGCCTTCGGATCTGTGATAGAAGGTGTACCCAATAGTTTCCTTTGGGTATTCTACGAAGACGCACTTCTCCGATTTGGGTTTGAGCTTATCAGGATGAAAACCTTTTTCATATAAGCATCGCAACTCCAAACTTTAAGAAACGACAACTTGGGTTTCTTGCTAAACCACAGTTCATATGGTGTCGTCTCAACGGATTTAGATGGTGCTCTTTTAACGTGAATGCAGCTGTCTCTAATGCATAACCCCAAAACGACAATGGTAAATCAATAAGAGACATCATAGATCGCACCATATCCAATAAAGTGCGGTTACGATGTTCGGACACACCATAACGTTGTGGTGTTCCAGGTGGCGTGAGCTGTGAAACTATTCCACATTAGGAGCCCCATTGCTTGATCGTTTTAGCAGCCGAGTTGTGTCTAGAAAAATGTTTTGAGTCCTTAGGAATTATATATCGGAGAGCTTAGGAATTCTTTTTACTTCCCAGTCTCCTCATCGCTCTGGTAAGGCATCCTGGCGTAGAGTTTTGACTCTTCTCTTCTCAAATTTCACAAATTTTTTTTAGGATCACGCGAGTATCTTGGTTTTGTTCCGATGGTTTTGTGACGAGAACATTGTTCTTGGTGCCTCCTGTCTTTAGGGGTTGTGGCAGTGTCCCGGGGAGTTGAGCTCCGAGGTGTTGTCGTCACAATTTTATCGTTGCAATTCTGGTATACTTGAGATATGTTCGCCGACATCGAAAATCTCTTTTATGCAGTTCGTTGGTGAGATAACCTCGACGCCACCCAGTACTAGGGCGGGAGTTCGGGAGTATCGCCATAACTTGTATAATGGATGCTTTTCGAAGGTTGAGGTAGATGGTTTCCGAAGTTTTCCTGGTTATGTGTTGAAGGATGGATACAGCTGGATGTAGGATTTGCTAGTTTGGGTGAGATATTGTGCTTCCCCTGTATCCCCAACACCTGATTGCATAACCGGAAAGGTTCGAGAATTTCATAGGTGGGAATTCTAGTAGTTCTAGTTCTTCTTCCACGGATATTGGTTTGAGATTGGGATTTCTTACCGATTATTCGTTCTTGATCCGTACCTTGTTGAATTATTTCTCTTCCTTAATTCTTCGTGGCTTCTCAATTTATGGATATGTGACCATTTGAAGAGGAATGCATTCGTTCATTTTGTTCGGATGTGAAGACTATATGTTGCAATTTTCATTCCGTTGGATTCAGCTTCTATATTGTTGTCTATCTATGTGCTAATGGTGGTCAACCTCTTCAGGATGGCTCCTCCAACGCGCACGACTCCGAATCCTAATCCGCCTCCACCTCCGCCTCCTCCGGAAGCATGGCAAGCTGTGATGGCCGCTACTAATGCAAATACACAGTTGATCATGCAAATCCTTCAAGAGCGCAATCAAGGCAGTCAAGGGAATCAAGGCCATAATCAGCACCACTTTGCTACTCTGAACCAGTTCCTCGCAAATGGCCCAAAGACGTTCAGCGGTTGTGTTGAGGCTACCGATGCTGACGATTGGCTAGTGGATCTGGGCAAGCATTTTGAATGTAGCAACGTCAGGCCTGAAGATTTCGTCAAGTTCGCTTCTTTCCAGCTCAAAGATCAGGCTGCAGAGTGGTTCCAGCAGTACAAGGATTCCAGAGGTGGACGTGTTATCACTTGGGACGATTTCCGTCAAGATTTCCGCGCTCATCACATCCCTCAAAGTGTGGTTGAGAGTAAGCGTCAGGAATTCCGCAATCTGAAGCAAGGCTCTTTGTCTGTCTATGACTACAACAAGTTGTTCCAGAAGCTCGCCCGTTTTGCCAAGCAGGATGTTCCTGATGAGAAGAGCATGATCTATCAGTTCAGGGGTGGTCTTCGTGAGGAAATTCAGCTCGCTCTTGTCCTCTTTGAGCCGTTGAGATACGATGAGTTCTACAACATGGCACTGAAGCAAGAGGCTGCTCAGATGAGATGTGATGCTTCCAGGAAGCGTGCCAGAGATGTTACTCCTTCTTCCTCTACTCAAGTGGTCAAGCAGCAGAAGTATTGGCTTCCTCCTCCTCCGTTCCGTCAGCCGTATCAGCAGAAGAGCAAAGGTGGCAGTGGTTTCTCCCACCCACCCAACCCAGGCTTTCAGAACAAGTCTTCGTCTCAAGCGCCAAGATCGAGTGCTCCGTATCACCGTCCGCTTTCAGAGGTCACGTGCAACAAGTGCCAACAGAAGGGTCACTATGCCAACAAGTGTACCAACCAGAGGCGTCTTCCTCCTCCTCCTCCTGTCAGATCGGCAAGTACAGCTGTGGTCAAGCATAATCCCAAGCACGCCAAGGTCAATATGCTGAATGCAGCTCAGGCTGAGGATTCTTCAGATGTCATTATGGGTAACCTTCCTATTAATGATATTCCTGCAAAAGTTCTTTTTGACACGGGTGCATCGCATTGTTTCATGTCAAAGCCATTTTTTACCAAGCATGAGTTCGTTTCTTCTCATTTGGGTAAACATATGGATATCATTTCTCCTGGCAAACGTTTGAGCGCAAGTCTGGAGGTGCCAGATGTCGCTATCACGATGGGCGATTTCAAGTTTCTTGCTTCTCCTATGGTTCTTGGTAACTCGGATATCGATCTTATTCTCGGGATGGACTGGCTCTCTAAGCATAAAGCTCAGCTTGATTGTGCAGCCAGGCAGATTCAACTGACTCATTCGTCTGAGGATGTCATTGTCTTTGCCGCTCGGGATAATTCCATCCGGTTGTTTTCTCTCAATGAGAAGGGTGAATTGGATGCTATTTCGCAGATTCCGGTTGTTTGTGAGTATCAAGACGTCTTTCCAGAAGAGCTCCCAGGAATGCCTCCGCACCGGCCAGTTGAATTTGTTATTGAACTTGAGCCCGGTACGGAACCTGTGTGCAAACGTCCTTACAAGCTCGGCCCCGAAGAGTTGAAGGAGTTGAAGAAACAACTCGATGAGCAAGAAAGATTGGGTCTCATTCGGCCTAGTACTTCTCCGTGGGGTTGTGGTGTTCTTTTTGTGAAGAAGAAGGATGGATCGAGTCGACTTTGTGTTGATTACCGTCCAGTAAACAAGAAGACCATCAAGAACAAATACCCACTTCCCAACATCAATGAGCTGTTCGAACAACTCAAGGGTGCTCAAGTATTCTCCAAGCTTGATCTCCGTATGGGTTATCATCAGATTCGTATTCGTGAGCAAGATATTCCCAAGACGGCGTTCAGAACAAGCTTTGGTTCATATGAATACACCGTCATGTCTTTTGGCCTCGCCAACGCTCCTCCGACGTTCTCTCGCATGATGAACTTCATCTTCAACCCCTACACCAATGAATTCGTTTTGGTCTATCTCGACGACATTCTGGTTTTCTCGAAGAACAAGAAAGATCATGCCAAGCACTTGCGTTTGGTTCTTGACAAGCTCAGAGAACATCAGTTCTACGCCAAGTTCTCCAAGTGTGAATTTTGGCTCGATGAGGTTCTTTATCTTGGTCATATCATCTCTGCCAAGGGCATTTCCGTGAATCCTGAGAAGGTGTCTGCAATTGTGAATTGGGAACCTCCTCAGAACGTGAAGCAACTCCGCAGTTTCCTCGGTCTCGCAAGCTATTGCAGAAGATTCGTTGAAAACTTTTCTAAGATCGCCAAGCCTCTCTCAAATCTTCTTCAGAAGCACGTCAAGTACGTTTGGTCTCCGGAGTGTGATATTGCTTTCAACTCTTTGAAAGAGAAATTGATCACTGCTCCAGTTCTGACTCCGCCTGATGAAACCAAGCCGTACGAGGTCTTTTGTGATGCCTCTCTCCAAGGTCTCGGTGCTGTACTGATGCAAGAGAAGAAAGTTGTTGCTTATACCTCTCGCCAGTTGAAACCTAATGAGAAGAACTACCCCACTCATGATCTCGAGTTGGCGGCAGTTGTGCATGCTTTGTTGACTTGGAGACATCTTCTATTGGGAAGGAAAGTGGATATTTTCACTGATCACAAGAGTCTCAAGTACATCTTCACTCAGCCTAATCTCAACCTCAGGCAGACTCGATGGGTCGAAATGATTCAAGAGTACAATCCGAGTATCGAGTATACTCCAGGCAAGGCTAATGTGATTGCTGACGCTTTGAGCAGAAAAGCATATTGCAACAGTCTGATTCTCAAGCCTTATCAACCCGAGCTTTGTGAAGCTTTCCGCAAGCTTAATCTGCAAGTTGTTCCTCAAGGTTTCCTCGCCAACCTTCAAGTTTCTCCTACCTTGGAAGACCAGATTCGCCAAGCCCAACTTCTTGATGCTATGGTGAAGAAGGTGAAGATTGGTATTGCAAAGAGTCAGTCCAAGTACAAGTGCTACCGACTTGATGACAAGGACACTCTCTTCTTCGAGGATCGAATTGTTGTGCCCAAAGGTGAACTTCGTAAGGTGATCATGAACGAGGCTCACAACTCTCTCCTCTCCATCCACCCTGGTAGTACGAAGATGTATCAGGATCTCAAGCAAACTTATTGGTGGACTCGAATGAAGCGCGAGATCGCTCAATTCGTGAACGAGTGTGATGTCTGCAGAAGAGTGAAGGCAGAACACCAAAGGCCAGCAGGTCTCCTCCAACCTCTTGCCATTCCAGAATGGAAGTTTGACCACATTGAAATGGACTTCGTGACTGGGTTTCCAAAGTCCAAGCGTGGCAATGATGCTATCTTCGTTGTCATCGACAAGCTCACCAAAGTGGCTCATTTTCTGCCTATCAAAGAGTCGATCACTGCAGCTCAATTGGCGGAACTCTATACCTCTCGCATTGTCTCTCTGCACGGTATTCCTCAAGTGATATCTTCAGACCGTGGCAGCATCTTTACCTCCAAGTTTTGGGATTCTTTTCAGAAGGCCATGGGCACCAACATCCGCTTCAGCACAGCTTTCCATCCTCAAACAAGCGGTCAAGTCGAGCGTGTCAACCAGATTCTCGAAGACATGCTCAGGGCTTGTGTGATTTCTTTCGGCATGAAGTGGGAGGACTGTCTTCCTTATGCTGAATTCTCATACAACAACAGCTTTCAAGCAAGTTCGGGCAAGGCCCCCTTTGAAATTCTATATGGCAGGAAGTGCCGTACCCCTCTCAACTGGTCTGAAACCGGTGAACGTCAGCTGCTGGGTAATGACTTAATCACAGAAGCAGAAGATATGTGCAAAGTCATTCGTGATAACCTCAAAGCAGCTCAATCCCGCCAGAAGAGCTACTATGATAGTAAGCACCGTGATCTGGTTTTCGAGATCGGAGATCATGTTTACCTCCGCGTCTCTCCTATGAAAGGTACTCGTCGCTTCGGTATCAAAGGGAAGCTTGCCCCTAGATACGTGGGACCTTTCAAGATTGTCAGCAAGAGAGGCGACCTCGCCTATCAACTCGAGCTTCCTTCAAACTTTGCAAATGTTCATGATGTGTTCCATGTCTCTCAGCTTCGAAAGTGCTTCAAGACTCCTGACCGCACCGTCAACTTCGAGGACATTGAGCTCCAAGAAGATCTCTCCTATCGTGAGCACCCAGTTGCTATTCTTGAAGAGACTGAACGCAAGACTCGCAACAAGTCAATCAAATTCCTCAAAGTTAAGTGGTCTCACCATTCCGACCGTGAAGCTACCTGGGAACGCGAGGATCACCTCCGTTCTGAGTACCCGGAGTTCTTTCAGTCCTAGATCTCGGGACGAGATCTTTTCGTAGTGGTGGAGTGTTGTAACACCCCAGATGTAACTTTCCCCATTTGTACTCCAACTCTTGCCGTTTCCGGTGTCAAGTTATATTTATTTCTCGGTTTGGGTCTTTGTCTCCGTGTGTTGTTTTCGTTTTCATGCATCTCATACCATGTCATCATCGTGCATTGCATTTGCATACATGTTCATCTCATGCATTCGAGCATTTTCCCCGTTGTCCGTTTTGCATTCCGGCGCTTCGTTCTCCTCCGGTGGCCATTTCTAGCTTTCTTTCTTGTGTGGGGATTATACATTTCCGGATTGGACCGAGACTTGTCAAGCGGCCTTGGTTTACTACCGGTAGACCGCCTGTCAAGTTTCGTATCATTTGGACTCCGTTTGATACTCCAACGGTTAACCGAGGGACCGAAAAGGCCTCGTGTGTGTTGCAGCCCAACACCCCCCAAATTTGGCCCAAAACCCACCAAACTCTGCTCCATGTCCTAGAGCGTTCGATCACGATCGTGTGGGCGAAAACCGCACCTCATTTGGACTCTCCTAGCTCCACTTATGCCTATTTATACCCCCTCCATTCGGATCTCTTCTTCCCCCGTCCGAAACCCTAGTTTTAAAAAAAACTGAGATCTCCACCGACGGACGTGTCCGCCCCGGCCGGACATCGTCCGCCGCCGCAGTCGCCCACTCGCCAGCCGCCACGTGGGCGAGGCCCACATCGCCGCCGTCCCGGCCCGGGAGGCCCAGGAGGGGCCCCCGCGAGCCCGCGCCCCCGCGCCTCTTCCTCCTCTCGGGCGCCGCCGCCTCCCCGACCTCCGGCGACCGGCGCCGTCGCCGCCACCGCACCGGCCGCCGCCGCGCCGGGCCCCGCCGCCCGCCACCGGCCGGCGCCGCCCGCGGTCGCCGCCTCCTCCTCCGGCGCCGCCCGGCCTCCTCTCCCTCACCCCGGCCTCCTCTTCCCCCACTCCGGCCGGCACCGACGAGCTCCGGCGCTGGTCATCCTCGGGAAACGCGCCGGTGAACAGTACCCGCGAGATCCCGATCTGGATCTGAGTTTTCGGTTGACTTCTCTCCCCCGAAACCCTAATTTTCGTGCTACTTTGACTGCTTGTATCTCCGCAACCGTAGCTCCGTTTTGGGCGTATGATATGTCAAAATCTTCGCCTCGACATGTACATCATTTCATTCCATTGCATCATTTGCATTTGAGGTCATCTTGATACCCAAAATTCTGTTAGAAGGAGGCTTCGTGAGTTAAATTGCAGATCCGTTAGTTCATCATGCACTTTTGTCATTTTTGTCATGTTTAATTCGTGCATGATATGCCTGTGCCCCTTTGGGATGAATTGTGAAGCATTTTGTCTTCTTTCCAGAGGTGCCACCCATGCATTTTTAGGATGTGTGTGTTGTCTTGTGCAAGCTTGCGAAGAGAGGTACCTGAGATTGCAGATTTCAGGGACTTAGTGATTTTCACTAAGTCTGGGATATTTTAGTTCATGATGCTATATGTCCAGCTTGTTTCCTAGTGATCCGTGCCTCTTTTGAGGATGATCAGTAAGGGAGTTTTGATATTTATGTTATGCTCTATCCATCCATGTCTTTGTTGGCATATGTGGAGTGCTCTAGGTTGACTCAATCGAGCTCAACTTTTGCTTCGTTGTTAATCTGGGCAGATCGTCAACTTGTTTGCGATTTTGCCGATGCTACCGTTAGTGTTCCATGCATGCTATGCCTTTGTTCTTGCCATGTGTAGCTAGCACTTTGTGCCTTCTTGCTGGTTATATGCTTTCCTTGCCATGACTTGCACCGTAGTGAGTGCATCGAGCTCGTTTACATGCCTTCGTGAGTTATATTTCAGCGTGTCTCAGTTTTCACTAAGTCTGAAAACTGATTGTGTTCGAGCTATGTTCGTGAGCTCGGTAGAGTATTTTGTGAACCCTTTTGGCCCCAGGTCACTTTGGGTGTTTTATTAAGCTTGTTGAGTAGCTCCATGCCATGTTCTTACTTGTCATGTTCAGGTTTTGTATCATGTTGTTTTGCTGCTCCGAAGAGAGCATCGTGATGTGAAATTTCAGACTAGTGTTAATTTCACTAAGTCTGAAATCTGTTTTGCATTTGCGTTTTAGCCATGCTTGTTTGAACCTCTTAATGGATGAATTTGCCTATGGCTCAGTGCTAGTGTTTTGTCAACCATCTTGTGTACATCACTGCCATGTATTTTGTTTTCATGTTTGGTGGCTGTAGCATGTTCATTTCGTTGCATTTAGATGCCTACTTGCTGCAAATCGCATACCGGTGTCATATCTTAAAACGCTTGCCATTTCCAAACCGTAGCTCCGATTCCTATGATCTTTAT
Source organism: Triticum aestivum (assembly GCF_018294505.1). Taxonomy (NCBI): domain Eukaryota; kingdom Viridiplantae; phylum Streptophyta; class Magnoliopsida; order Poales; family Poaceae; genus Triticum; species Triticum aestivum. The sequence continues at coordinate 327,324,647 of NC_057810.1, read as the reverse complement.
ATCGTTTTCAAGCGATTTCATCCCCTCTATCCAGTGGCACACTTGGTTTTCCAAGTTGATGCCAGGTTCATGCATTTCCTGTCATATCTTGCATTTTGCATCCCGCATCGCATCCCGCATAGCATATCGTCATTTCATCATATTGCTTGGTCTTGCCCGTGGTTGATTGTATCCTTGTTGCTTGTTTGTCTTGTGGGTAGAGCCGGGAGACGAGTTCGCTACCGAGGAGCCCGTTGAGTTTGCTTGTGAGGATCCAGTCAACTCTGACAACTGTGCAGGCAAGATGATCATACCCTCGAAATCACTACTATCTTTGCTATGCTAGTTTGCTCGCTCTTTTGCTTGCCACTGCTTCGATGCCTACCATTTGCTTGTCAGCCTCCCAATTGCATGATTGAACCTCTAACCCACCATTGTCCTAGCAAACCGTTGATTGGCTATGTTACCGCTTTGCTCAGCCCTTCTTATAGCGTTGTTAGCTGCAGGTGAAGATTGGAGCCGTTCCTTGTTGGAACATTTATTTACTTGTTGGGATATCATTATATTGCTATGTTATCTTAATGCATCTATATACTTGGTAAAGGGTGGAAGGCTCGGCCTCTCGCCTAGTGTTTTGTTCCACTCTTGCCGCCCTAGTTTCCGTCATATCGGTGTTATGTTCCCGGATTGTGCGTCCCTTACGCGGTTGGGCTATAATGGGAACCCCTTGATAGTTCGCCTTGATTAAAGCTTTTCCAGCAATGCCCAACATTGGTTTTACCATTTGCCACCTAGCCTCTTTTTCCCTTGGGTTTCCGGAGCCCGAGGGTCATCTTATTTTAACCCCCCCCCCCGGGCCAGTGCTCCTCTGAGTGTTGGTCCGAACCAGGCAGCCTGCGGGGCCACCTCGGGGAAACTTGAGGTTTGGTTTTACTCGTAGCTTGACCTATCCGAGCGTGCCCTGAGAAAGAGATATGTGCAGCTCCTATCGGGATTTGTCGGCACATTCGGGCGGTGTTGCTGGACTTGTTTTAACCTGTCGAATCATCTTGTTGTACCGAGATACCGAGTCTGATCGGTGTGTCTTGGGTGGAGGTCTATTCCTTCGTTGACCGTGAGAGCTTGTTATGGGCTAAGTTGGGACCCCCCTGCAGGGATTGATCTTTCGAAAGCCGTGCCCGCGGTTATGGGCGGATGGGAATTTGTTAATGTCCGGTTGTAGATGACTTGAACTAAACTTAATTAAAATGAATCAACCGTGTGTGTTACCGTGATGGCCCCTTCTCGGCGGAGTCCGGGAAGTGGACACGGTGTTGGAGTTATGCTTGCGCAGGATGTTCCTTTAGCTTCTCGCTCGTGCTTCGCCTTCTCTTCTCGCTCTCTTTTGCGTATAAGTTAGCCACCACATATGCTAGTCGCTTGCTGCAGCTCCACATATATTTGCCTTATCCATTCCCATGAGCTTAAATAGTTTTGATCGCGTGGGTGTGAGATTGCTGAGTCCCTGTGGCTCACAGATACTACAACTCCAGATGCAGGTCCAGGTGATTCCGCTCCAGGTGACGAGTACGAGCTCAAGTGGGAGTTCGACGAGGACTCTCAGCGATACTACGTATCTTTTCCGGATGATCAGTAGTGGTGCCTAGTTGGGGTTATCGATTCAGGACCTTGTCGCATGTTGGGTTCTTTTCTATTTTGGCGCCGTAGTCGGGCCATGAGTGTTTGTTTGATGGATGTTATTTATGTACTCTGATGTGACGTGGCGAGTGTAAGCCAACTATGTTATCTCCCCCTTTTTATTATATATTACATGGGATGTTGTAATGATTGCCTGACTTGCGACATTGCTTTCAATGCGGTTATGCCTCTAAGTCGTGCCTCGACACATGGGAGCTATAGCCGCATCGAGGGCGTTACAAGTTACCTCATCAAGTTCTACTTTCCTCCCACTCACTTCTTTCGAGAGAAACTCCTTCTCTAGAAAGGATCCATTTTTAGCAACGAATATCTTGCCTTCGGATCTGTGATAGAAGGTGTACCCAATAGTTTCCTTTGGGTATTCTACGAAGACGCACTTCTCTGATTTGGGTTTGAGCTTATCAGGATGAAAACCTTTTTCATATAAGCATCGCAACTCCAAACTTTAAGAAACGACAACTTGGGTTTCTTGCTAAACCACAGTTCATATGGTGTCGTCTCAACGGATTTAGATGGTGCTCTTTTAACGTGAATGCAGCTGTCTCTAATGCATAACCCCAAAACGACAATGGTAAATCAATAAGAGACATCATAGATCGCACCATATCCAATAAAGTGCGGTTACGATGTTCGGACACACCATAACATTGTGGTGTTCCAGGTGGCGTGAGCTGTGAAACTATTCCACATTGTTTTAATTGCAGACCAAACTCGTAACTAAAATATTCGTCTCCACGATCAGATCGCAGAAACTTTATTTTCTTGTTATGATGATTTTTCCACTTCACTCTGAAATTCTTTGAACCTTTCAACTATTTCAGACTTATGTTTCATCAAGTAGATATACTCATATATGCTCAAATCATCTTGTGAAGGTCAGAAAATAACGATACTTGCCACGAGCATCAACAATTATTGGATTGCATACATCGGTATGTATTATTTCCAATAAGTCAGTAGCTTGTTCCATTGTTCCGGAGAACGGAGTATTAGTCATCTTGCCCAAAAGGCACGGTTCGCAAGTATCAAATGATTCATAACCAAGTGATTCCGAAAATCCATCTTTATGGAGTTTCTTCATGCGCTTTATACCGATATGACCCAAACGGCAGTGCCACAAATAAGTTGCACTATCATTATTAACTTTGCATCTTTTGGCATCAATATTATGAATATGTGTATCACTACGATCGAGATCCAATAAACTATTTTCATTGGGTGTATGACCATTGAAGGTTTTATTCATGTAAACAGAACAACAATTATTCTCTGACTTTAAATGAATAACTGTATTGAAACAAACATGATCAAATCATATTCATGCTCAACGCAAAAGCTAAATAACATTTATTTAGGTTTAACACTAATCCCGAAAGTATAGGGAGTGTGTGATGATGATCATATCAATATTGGAACTACTTCCAACACTCATCGTCACTTCCCCTTCAACTAGTCTCTGTTTATTCTGTAACTCCTCTTTTGAGTTACTAAATTTTTAGCAACCGAACACGTATCAAATACTCAAGGGCTACTATAAACACTAGTAAGGTACACATCAATAACCTGTACATCAAAATATACCCTTTTTCACTTTGCCATCCTTTTTATCCACCAAATATTTGGAGTAGTTCCACTTCCAGTGACCATTTCCTTTGCAGTAGAAGCACTCAATTTCAGGCTTAGGTCCAGCTTTGGGCTTCTTCACGGGAGTGAAAACTTGTTTGCCATTCTACTTGAAGTTTCCCTTTCTTTCCCTTTGCCCTTTTCTTGAAACTAGTGGTCTTGTCAATCATCAACACTTGATGCTCTTTCTTGATTTCTACCTTCGTCGATTTTAACATCACGAAGAGCTCGGGAATCGTTTTTGTCATCCCTTGCATACTATAGTTCATCACGAAGTTCTAGTAACTTATTGATGGTGACTAGAGAATTCTGTCAATCACTATGTTATCTGGAAGATTAACTCCCACTTGATTCAAGTGATTGAAGTACCCAGACAATCTGAGCACATGCTCACTAGTTGAGCGATTCTCCTCCATCTTTTAGCTATAGAACTTGTTGGAGACTTCATATCTCTCAACTCGGGTATTTGCTTGAAATATTAACTTCAATATATGGAACATCTTATATGGTCCGTGATGTTCAAAACATCTTTGAAGTCCCGATTCTAAGCCGTTAAGCATGGTGCACTAAACTATCAAGTAGTCATCATATTGAGCTAGCCAAACATTCATAACGTCTGCATCTGCTCCTGCAATAGGTTTGTCACCTAGCGGTGCATCAAGGACATAATTCTTCTGTGCAGCAATGAGGATAAACCTCAGATCACGGATCCAATCCGCATCATTGCTACTAACATCTTTCAACACAGTTTTTCTCTAGGAACATATCAAAATAAACATATGAAAGCAACAACGCGAGCTATTGATCTACAGCATAATTTGCAAAATACTACCAGGACTAAGTTCATGATAAATTTAAGTTCAATTAATCATATTACTTAAGAACTCCCACTTAGACAGACAAGAGTCATCTAAGTGATCACGTGATCCAAATCAACTAAACCATAACCGATCATCACGTGAGATGGAGTAGTTTTCAATGGTGAACATCACTATGTTCATCATATCTACTATATAATTCACGCTCGACCTTTCGGTCTCCGTGTTCTGAGGCCATATCTGCATATGCTAGGCGCGTCAAGTTTAACCTGAGTATTCTGCGTGTGCAAAACTGGCTTGCACCCGTTGTAGATGGACGTAGAGCTTATCACACCCGATCATCACGTGGTGTCTGGGCACGACGAACTTTGGCAACGGTGCATACTTAGGGAGAACACTTCTTGATAATTTTTAGTGAGAGATCATCTTAAAATGCTACCGTCAATCAAAGCAAGATAAGATGCATAAAGGATAAACATCACATGCAATCAATAAGTGATATGATATGGCCATCATCATCTTGTGCTTGTGATCTCCATCTCCGAAGCACCGTCGTGATCACCATCGTCATCGGTGCGACACCTTGATCTCCATCGTAGCATCATTGTTGTTTACGCCGTCTATTGCTTCTACGACTATCGCTACCGTTTAGTGATAAAGTAAAGCATTACAGGGCGATTGCATTGCATACAATAAAGCGACAACCATATGGCTCCTGCCAGTTGCCGATAACTCAGTTACAAAACATGATCATCTCATACAATAAAATATAGTATCACGTCTTGACCATATCACATCACAATATGCCCTGCAAAAACAAGTTAGACGTCCTCTACTTTGTTGTTGCAAGTTTTATGTGGCTGCTACGGGATGAGCAAGAACCGTTCTTACCTACGCATCAAAACCACAACGATAGTTTGTCAAGTTGGTGCCGTTTTAACCTTCGTAAGGACCGGGCGTAGCCACACTCGGTTCAACTAAAGTTGGAGAAACTGACACCCGCCAGCCACCTGTGTGCAAAGCACGTCGGTAGAACCAGTCTCGCGTAAGCGTACGCGTAATGTCGGTCCGGGCCGCTTCATCCAACAATACCGCCGAACCAAAGAATGACATGTGGTAAGCAGTATGACTTATATCGCCCACAACTCACTTGTGTTCTACTCGTGCATATAACATCAACGCATAAAACCTAGGCTCGGATGCCACTGTTGGGGAACGTAGTAATTTCGAAAATTTTCCTACGCACACGCAAGATAATGGTGATGCATAGCAACGAGAGGGGAGAGTGTGTCCACGTACCCTCGTAGACCGAAAGCGGAAGCGTTAGAACAACACGGTTGATGTAGTCGTGCGTCTTCACGGCCCGACCGATCAAGCACCAAAACTACGGCACCTCCGAGTTCTAGCACACGTTCAGCTCGATGACGTCCCTCGAACTCCAATCCAGCCGAGTGTCGAGGGAGAGTTCCGTCAGCATGACGGCGTGGTGACGATCTTGATGTACTACCGACGCAGGGCTTCGCCTAAGCACCGCTACGATATTATCGAGGTGGATTATGGTGGAGGGGGGCACCGCACACGGCTAAGAGATCCAAGGGATCAATTGTTGTTGTGCCTAGAGGTGCCCCCCTGCCCCAGTATATAAAGGAGCAAGGGGGGAGGGGGCGGCCGGCCTAGTAGGGGCGCGCCAAGGGGAGTCCTACTCCCACCGGGAGTAGGACTCCCTCCTTCCTTGTTGGAGTAGGAGAAGGGGGAAAGAGGGGGAGAGGAGGAAGGAAAAGGGGGCCGCACCACTTGTCCAAGTCGGACCAGAGGGGGGCTGCGCGCCTCCTTCCTTTCGGCCTCTCTCCTCTATTCCCGTATGGCCCAATAAGGCCCATATACTCCCCGGCGAATTCCCGTAACTCTCCGGTACTCCGAAAAATACCCGAATCACTTGGAACCTTTTCGAACTCCGAATATAGTCATCCAATATATCGATCTTTACGTCTCAACCATTTCGAGACTCCTCGTCATGTCCCCGATCTCATCCGGGACTTCGAACTCCTTCGGTACATCAAAACTCATAAACTCATAATATAACTGTCATCGAAACCTTAAGCGTGCGGACCCTACGGGTTCGAGAACAATGTAGACATGACCTAGAACTATTCTCGGTTAATAACCAATAGTGGAACCTGGATGCTCATATTGGCTCCCACATATTCTACGAAGATCTTTATCGGTCAAACCGCATAACAACATACGTTGTTCCCTTTGTCATTAGTATGTTACTTGCCCGAGATTCGATCATCGGTATCCAATACCTAGTTCAATCTCGTTACCGGCAAGTCTCTGTACTCGTTACGTAATGCATCATCCCGCAAGTAACTCATTAGTCACATTGCTTGCAAGGCTTATAGTGATGTGCATTACCGAGAGGGCCCAGAGATACCTCTCCGACAATCGGAGTGACAAAACCTAATCTCGAAATACGCCAACCCAACATGTACCTTTGGAGACACCTGTAGTACTCCTTTATAATCACCCAGTTACGTTATGACGTTTGGTAGCACCCAAAGTGTTCCTTCGGTAAACGGGAGTTGCATAATCTCATAGTTACAGGAACATGTATAAGTCATGAAGAAAGCAATAGCAACATACTAAACGATCAAGTGCCAGGCTAACGGAATGGATCATGTCAATCACATCATTCTCCTAATGATGTGATCCCGTTAGTCAAATGACAACACATGTCTATGGTTAGGAAACATAACCATCTTTGATCAACAAGCTAGTCAAGTACAGGCATACTAGTGACACTATGTTTGTCTATGTATTCACACATGTATTATGTTTCCGGTTAATACAATTCTAGCATGAATAATAAACATTTATCATGATATAAGGAAAGAAATAATAACTTTATTATTGCCTCTAGGGCATATTTCCTTCATTGCCAGCCTCTGGTGACAGGTTGAGGACAATTGCTGGTTTTTTCCCTGTTGGCCATGACCCACGAGATGAAGATATTGTTGCTGCTCACAATTTTGATTATGGCATGATTGAAAACCTGTTCGGTCTTCGTATGCTCAATTGAGACATTCACAGGAGGAAAAATGCGGTCGGTATGAGAAGGATGTTGGGCATATTTTGGATGAAATGAACCGTCAGGACGCTGGCATTGGTGCTGACAATGTATGTTCTACATTTTTTGTGGCTTTGAACCTCTTTTGTGTATTATGTTGACTGCTACTCACTATTTTTTGTTTTTTGTTATAGGCTGGAGTGGAATCTTCTGGTGTCGATGGAACTAGGGACGATGGAGTTAGTCAGGTACAAGTACTTCTGCCATGTCTGTTCTGCCATGCGTCCCTCTTCTTGAACTTGCATTTGTTTGCTTCCCATTTTATTGTTTTTTGTGTATTTCACGGTTGTAAAGTGTCTACTACTTGTGCATAGTTGAAGGTTTTTCTTTTTTGGTCGTTACCATTTTATTTTTCGTTTTTGGTTTGTTCTATGCCCGTAGACTGGTGTTGCTGCTTTAGATGTGCAGAAAGACTCCTACGATGGCTCTGGAAAGGATGAGGTCTTGGTTGATGCATCGTCCCCTCTGGATGTTGTAGCTGATCAGGTATAGTTGTATTACTTGTTCTGTTAGTGGGTTGTAATCTATTTTTTTTGGTTGTTATAAACTTGATGTACGCTGTTATGTTCACTCATATGCATTTTCATTTACATATGTTAGTTGCAATAGTTTTACTTGTGTGAGCTTCATTCTTTGACAGAAGTGAACTGTAGTTCTTTTCGCATGCGCGGTCCATATTGTTTTACATACGTAAGCTTCAGTATCTAACATAACTGAACTGCAGCGTTTGACAAAGTGAACTGCAGTTCTTTTTTTACATATATGTGGGTTGCAGTTGTAGTTGTTTTGACACACGTGTGTTGCAGTTGTTTTGCATATGTGGGCTGCAGTTGTTCTGTGTATGTTGTCAGCAGTCTTTGACATAAGTGTCCTGTGTGTTGTTGTGTTAATTATCCCCATGCTCATTTTTGTGTTATTGTGTGTTTTTTAAACTTTCCACAGCTTGGAGAAGAAAACATGGAAGTTCACGTTGATCTGAATCAGGGCAGTTGTGCTATTGATGGTGGTGGCAGTGTTGATGCTTCTGCATCGGTTGTCGTTGACTGTGCAGATTCTTCTGTAGCTCAAGGATCCCATGATGCTGTTGCCCCTAGTGGGCATGAAGATTCTGATGTTGGCATTGAAAAGCCGCTGGAGAATGTCGCCCCTGCAGTTAGTGTTATTGCTTCCCCTGTTTGTCTGGCGTCCAACTATGTTCCGGAAGTATCGAGAGTGGAGCCTCATGTAGCTGAAGTATCTAAGGACGTTGCCGTTGACCAGACTGTTGTAAATCCAGAGAATGCTGATGTTGCTGCAAAAGGGCAGTCCAGTGAGGTTGTGGTGGATTCGTCGCAACCTAGCCAAGAAAATACTTTGGTCAGCTCTGAAGAACAACAGCTTGAGGACTCTGACACTGAAGGCAAGATTTTTGTTTCAAACAGTGCAATTGAAGTTTTTCTCACTCATTTTGTTTAATTACTATGGTATCTATATTAGATGTTTAATGATAAGTGAAACTTGATCTTTTGTTTATGATTTTCAAAATAGCTAGCAGAATTTCCTTATCTTAATATTTAAACTTCATTCTTTGGATAAGTGAACTTCATCTTTTTATTACAGATGACAAACTTCTTGTTGTGACACCCTCGAGCATTGATCCAACTCTTCTGAAAAGATACAATGAGTTGTACGCTGCTGTTACGAGGGTTCGGAAGGACAAGAAGAAGAAGTATGGTATTTTAGATTTTTTTGTTCATATGTATTTTCTAATTTTTTTATTTACCCCTTTTTCTTTGTTGTATTTTTTTAGTATCTTATGTTTCAGTTTTTCATGAAAAATTCAGGGACATGATTGCTTTTAAAAATGAGATGACTGATATTACCATTGGCGAAGTTGGTCAATCCTTTTGAGATAAAGGGATGCTCACTACAAGCCTGGTAGATCTTGGGGCTTCTTTGCTGGTAGATAAGTTTAAGGGATCTCCGACAATGGTTGCCCCGTACCATATTTGTGTAAGAATGCAGAAAGTTTTGTTTTTTTATTTTCTTTTCTGATTTCGTGTGACGACCTGTTTGCTTGAGCACTATTTGATTTTTGGTTTTGTTTCGCAGACAAATATTTGGAATGGTGGTACTGTAGGCAGGAGTGTTAAAATGACGTTCTCTTCAAAAGCCGAGGAGCATGTTGATAAAAAGGATATGGTGAGTAACATTTTATGTGTCGAAAACTATATTTTGTGTGTTTGTTTTTATAGTATTCTGTTTCTTCTTCTTATAATAATTTTATTTATTTATTCGTGCTTCCAACAGGTCCTTTTTGCAACTTTTGATCCGCCATAGACGAGGGATGGTGTTGGTCATTATTGCGTAGTTGTGTTAAATGTGAAAGAAAGGCAGTTTGAATTTCTTGACTCGCTCAATAAACCTAGCAGCACTGATGCGATCAGGGTTTTTAGGAGGATGGTTAAAAATATCAAGCGTGCATGGAAAGAAGGAAGCTCAAGTTCTGTTGAGCCGCTAAATCCTCCTACACTTGATGGATTTGTGTTGAAACATGTCATTGTCCCATTGAAGCCAAATGGGAGTGTTCTGTATAGCCCCTCTCCAGCATACTGCTCAAGTTTTTTTACTTCATTTTGTTAAACTGATGTTTTTTATTCTTTTATTGCAGGCATGATTGTGGATTCTATATGTTTCAATTCTTGCAGACCTGGGATGGTGTTCGAGTTGCTCAGTTTGGGGTGGAGCACATTAGCTACATCAGAAAGGCCATGCTCTATAGCTAGCTCACATCAAGAAAGCGTTGCCTTGATTTAACATTACTTCTAATTTTTGCAGATAAAGGTTCTTTTAGTGAACTTCTTTATCCTCCCTTTATTTATTTTTTGTCTACTGCTTGCCTCCGCTTCTTACGGGCAAGTGAGCTGCATTGTTCTTTATATGTGGGCTGCATTGTTGTATACAAGTGGGCTGTATTGTTGTAGAGAAGTGTGGGCTGCATTGCTGTAGACAAGTGGGCTGCATTGCTGTAGACAAGTGGGCTGCATTTGATGTAGACTAGTGGGCTGCATTGCTGTAGACTAGTGGGCTGCATTGCTATATACAAGTGGACTCCATTGATGTAGAGAAATGGGCTGCAATGCTATAGACAAGTCGGCTGCATTGCTGTAGATTAGTGGACTACATTGATGTAGAGAAATGGGTTGCAATGCTGTAGACAAGTGGGCTGCATTGATGTAGACTAGTGGGCTGCATTCTATTTCTTTAGTGAACTGCATTTTTTATATATTAATGAGATGTATTTACATGTTTTTTGGTTTTGTATTTTCTGCTGAGTGTTTCCATGTTTTTTCTACATGTTTTTAGGTTTTGATGGGGGGCTTCATGAAGGCTGTACGTCCATGTTTGAGTCCCAGGGTTCTGAGGTGGTTATGGAGGATTGTGTCATTGAAATCTCTCCAGATAATTCTGGTTCTTTGGCTGGAGATGGTTTGAACACATATGTGGCGTCTGGACCTGATGGTGGAAGTGTCTCTCGACCTAGCTCTCCACACGATGTATTTGATGTTGTTGATGATGATTTTGTTACGCCGTGTCCATGTGTCACTAGGACTAGAGTGCAGCAATTAATCGTCCTCCTGTGGATGAGGTTGAAGTATTTTCGAACAAGAGGGCAGGTGAGAGGGATTTTAAGTTGAGATGCTCTATAGAGAAATTGAAGCCTCCGAGGTTCAAATATATTGATGAGGCGAGGAAAATAAAGGATCTTGTTCTCAGCAAAGATTTTGTAACCAAATACCACGAGTAAGTTTTATGTGTGTGCCCTTCATCCTTTTTGTGTGTTTTTAATTTTAATTTTATTGATCCCATCTGTGTATGTTTACTGCAGGAACGCGTTCTTTATGGTGAATAGTCCTTTTGGTGATGTCGATACTTATAGTGTTGACTATATCTATAATACATTTGGCAAAGGAGCTTTAATGGATTCGTATCTCATGGATTTTGTCATCAAGTACTGGAAGCAAGACCCTGAATTGGGTTTAGCTTATCATTCCGGTGAACGTGTGCTACTTTCACCTTTATTTATCATGGTAAACATTTGCTGTCATTTTTTCCTATTGTACTGGTTTTTTCATGTCCATGCCTCAATGCATTGTTTATTCTCTTTTTAGTGTCCTTTTTTGTTCTTTTTTCTATGTAGTACGTTCTTCAAATGGAAACCTTTGTGGCGAGAGATGATGACGGAAACCCTATGTTGCCAGTTGTGCATAGGCCGTTTGTTTTAGAAGATGCAGTTAAGCAGTTCAAGGTTTTTGTGAGCAACGACGCAAACCTGTTGGATGCAAAACTGGTAAGTTCATTGTTTTCCGTCATTTATTTTTCTGGTTTGTTGCATTTCTTTTTATAGTTATTTTTGGAATAGTGGTCCTGGTGCTACGCGTCGAAAGAACTTCTCATTTCATTTTTGTTTTTATGATGTGAACAGATTATGATGCTACGCTCCAAGGATGGTCATTATTCCTTATACACGATGAACCAGCATTGTCAGACGCTTGATATCCATGATAGTAGGAAGTACACTGGCCATCCTGATGTCACGACAAAGTGGCGCAGGACTGACTACCACGCAGATTGCACTGAAGTGGTATGTCATTTTTTCTTGCCAAGTGCAAAGCTTTTTTGTGTTTCTCCTACTGAATTTTTTTAATAAACTGCACATGCAATGTTAGCACACATAGAACCACACTTGTTTATGTAGTGCACTGCAACATATGCGTGACAGAACTGCATTTTCTCACACCCCCATAATCTGTGTAAAAAATTGGTAAAAGGAAATGACCTCATGTGCATTTAAAAGAGGGACTGTCTAGACGTTTGAGAACAACTTTTGTATTTTTTTGGTTTGTCTGAATAGCAACATGATCTGTGATGTGTGTTATTTTTTCCTTGCTTCCTTTTTTTTGCCAAATGAGGAGGATGACTCAGCTGCTGAAGGCGATTTATGGTGAAAAAATGTATAAATAAAAGAACCACCCTGACTGGGTTAAATTGGCAGAGAAGCACTCTTACCCGGTTGTGCGAGCGCAGCGAGCAAACGAGTGTGGAACCTATGTTCTGAGGATGACGCAGTTGTATGACGGCCAACGTTGAGCTGAGAGAATTATGAAATCCGACGTAACACCTTCTCTGTTTTCTTCTTTTTCTTGTTACTTTTTTATTATTTTATTTTTTTAACTTTTTTGTTCTTTATGACAACCTTTTTTTTAATCACTAGTCTGCATTTTTTTAATTTTCTTTTTTAGCTTGTTGTTGAAGATTGGAAGGTGGAGTACATGTTCCAGCTGCTGTTCAATCCTTCGAACATGTTGTGTCATGAAGATATGCCGCTTGAGCTACGTGATCTGATTCCGGACCTCGGTGTCACTTCCCTATCGCAATCGTAGACGCAGTAACAGTCATTTTGGCACTGTTTCTACTTGGTAAAAGCCTGTGCATGGACAAGAACTAGGGTTCATGTTGTGTATTGTGTGCTGAGTAAGGAAGATAATGTATGAAAAAGACTTTTTTTTCCTGTTGTTGTGTTTTTTCGTGTTCTTTTTGCAGCAGTGGATATGGACGAATTTGTATGTGTATTTTATATAAATAACTCATACAGTATATATATGTGTACATTTTTATTTTGTCGACGACCATGTTCTGTGTGAACTGGCATTTGTCACACTTATATGTATCATATCTGTTCCATAAACTGCATCGCATTTGATGCCGAACTTCTTCGTCCAACAAAAAGCACTGCATTTTTGTCTACAAGTCTAGTGCTGCACCTGTGTGTATCCCGAAACTGCATTGCTTTATGATACTGCACTGCTTTTTTGCCTAACCAAACGCACTGCTTTTGCCTAAAGTTGCGTCCTGCAGTTGGTTTTTTTATTGTTTGTACGGTAAGGTAGGGGGGTTGCCCCCCCATTTTTTTAGTTGTCTATAGATTTGTATTGCTCCTGTATGCATTGTGTGCATTAGCACGATGCCGAGCAGGGGGTGGGGAGGAGGGGCGTGACCCCCTCCCCAACCCCCTGCGAGGCCGAGCCTGGAACGAGCCGGAGCAGGCGGCGACGCGGCGTGTCGTGGCACCGCATGCGTAGGCGAGTCCGCCACACCCCGTCGCCTCCCTGTCTATCTTAGGGGTGTGGCTCTGGGGTTGCGTGCGTCTTATTGTTGGAAAAACAGAATGTCCGCACTGCGCCTGTCAACCAAGCGCACTGCGTGCGTTAGCCCGAGGCCGAGCAGGGGGTGGGGAGGGGGGTCGTGACCCCCCTCCCCAACCCCCTGCGAGGCAGAGGCTGGAACGAGCCACAGCAGGCGGCGACACGGCGTGCCGCGCCGCCGCATGCATAGGCGAGTCCGCCACACCCCGTCGCCTCCCTGTCTATCTTAGGGGTATGGCTCTGGGGTTGCGTGCGTCCTATTGTTGGAAAAACAGAATGTTTGCACTGCGCCTGTCAACCAAGCGCACTGCATGCGTTAGCGCGAGGCCGAGCAGGGGGTGGGAAGGGGGGGTCGTGACCCCCCTCCCCAACCCCCTGCGAGGCCGAGCCTAGAACGAGCCGAAGCAGGCGGCGACGCGGCGTGCCGCGGCATCGCATGCATAGGCGAGTCCGCCACACCGCATCGCCTCCCTGTCTATCTTAGGGGTGTGTCTCTAGGGTTGCGTGCATCCTATTGTTGGAAAAATAGAATGTCCGCAATGCGCCTGTCAACCAAGCGCACTGCGTGCATTAGCGCGAGGCCGAGCAGGGGGTGGGGAGGGTCGTGACCCCCCTCCCCAACCCCTGCGAGGCCGAGCCTGGAACGAGCCAGAGCAGGCGGCGACGCGGCGTGCCGCGGCGCCGCATGCGTAGGCGAGTCCGCCACACCCCGTCGCCTCCCTGTCTATCTTAGGGGTGTGGCTTTGTGGTTGCGTGCGTCCTATTGTTGAAAAAACAGAATGTTCACACTGCGCCTGTCAACCAAGCGCACTGTTTGCGTTAGCGCGAGGCCGAGTAGGGGGTGGGGAGGGGGGTTGTGACTCCCCTCCCCAACCCCCTGTGAGGCCGAGCCTGGAACGAGCGGGAGCAGGCGGCGACGTGGTGTGCCGCGGCACCGCATGCGTAGGCGAGTCCGCCACTCCCTGTCGCCTCCCTGTCACACCCCGTGCGCTTGTCAACCAAGCCAGGGTGTGACGTGGGATTGTGCCATTATAGCCTAGTGAAAAGATTTGCCAAGTGGAGTAGGCGCTTTGACTCGGGCTAGCCGTTGTAGTGTTCTTGATTGGCCGGAAAAAATAATTGTCTAAGCAAACTGCAATGCTTTACTGACAGCACATCTTCCGTCCCATACCGGACTGCATAGTGGACTGCATTTTTTTAGGTGAGGGGTACTGGAGTTACTTGCTAGTTGTGCGTCGTTGGGCTTTTGTTTGTTTTGGGCTTGTTGGGTCTGTTGGGGTGTAAGATGCATTGGGCTCAAGTCGGCCTGTGAGCACGGCTGGTTCCCGGTGCTTTTTGTGCGCTCTAATATTTAGTCCCACCTCGCCCGTGGAGACCACGCTCGACCTGTTTATAAGTGCTGGCGAGGCATATCTGTCGAACTCCTCTAGTTACTTATGTGTGCGCTTATACACGACGCTCGCTACTCTACGCTCTCTGACCTGTGGGCCCATGTGTGCCCGACCCCATGCATTGTGGCTCAGAACGGCTCGCCTACTGTGGGTGCAGACCTATTACGGGACTGGCTGGGGCCTGGTTGCAGTTGGGTGGTCAATTTTTTTCTTATGTGAAGCATTTTTTCTTTTTGGAGTATATATATTTTCGTGGTAGTACAAATGATGTCATTTGTACTGCTTGCACCAATGTTGAGTACTGCACTGCGCGTAGCAAGTCCGTGTGTTGTGCACCGCACGAAAGTTGCTGCGGCCCTTCTCGTTCTAGATTTATGCATGTACTGCACTTCATGTATACACTTTGTGAACTGCCTTATATTTGTTCTGTGAACTGAATTCACGTTTGTTTAGAATGGTCTGCGGATTATATTTTTTTAGAAATATTAATATCAATGTTCCTTTTCTATAATTACTATTTGTGGACTGCATGTGGACACATGTGTACTGCTTTTTTTACCATTGTGAACTGCATTAATCTTTTCTTTTTTAGGTATGAGTTGTAGTCAGATTACTTAATTTTTTTGTTTAACGTTGTTTTTGAATATGTTTTGTATGTGAATAGTATGTTTTGGTATCACACATTAAATGTTTAAAAGTTGTCTAGATACTTGTTCTAATACAAACTAAGTTCTGCGAAAGCAATTGATCACAAGCAAACTGACATTGTTTTTACAAAAGAAATGTTCGATATGAAGCAACGGACATCATCAAAAGCTTGCATACATGAAACAAAGAACAACACAACGACTAAAGTAAAGTGAAACTAAACATAGCCCTGATTATTTCTAGTTGATGTATTGGATTACAGCCTTGTTCTTCTTTTTCTTTGCTTCTTTCTCTCTTTTTGCCCTGTCCAGTCCCATTATGACATCGTAGATGATTCTCCATGACTCATATGTTGGGAATGCATCTATTGCTGCATACTTGATAAGCTTTTTTGGCAGCGGGCGAAATCCCCACAGAGTATGGTCCTCCTTGCAGTTAATTTTTTTCTTCATGTCATGGTAGTGAATGTCTATCATCCTGCCAGCAACATCAGCCAAAGAGTGAAACTTCTTTTTATTGTATGGATCTCTCCATTCCACCAGAATATCAATGTAGTTGTCGGAGTCGATCTCCAAACCAGATACCTTCAGCTTGCTTTTGTCTCCTTCAATGGCGAATCCGACAAAGGTGTACTCACCATTCATTAGGAATTTTTCTAGTTCCATTGGCCTGCAATATGTTTGTATAGAGTGAATATAGTTTATTTCTTAGAACTACCAATGTTTTTTTGTTTTTTTTGAAACTGAACTGCAATATGAATATCTGAATTTGTTGCATTGAGTAGTTGCTAATACTTTGTTCAACATAACTAGTAAATCTGATAATAGATTGCATAAACAATGCATGTTTTGTGCGTGCTTGTATTCTTGAACTGAGTTTCATACATGTTTTGTATAGTAATGTTGCAGTTTTCTATTGTTCAGCCAAATAATTTGTATTTGGTAAAACAAAATAAATGAATTCATATGCCATGCTTTTCAAAAATGAGAACCAAAGTTTAAATATTTGTCAATTGCAGTGAAGAAAATTTAAAATCAATATTGACAAGCAATAGTACATATTAATAGTTATTCTAACCTGTCTTTAGCTGTAGAGATGTGGTAGACAAGGCATTCTTTTTCTACGCATAGCTGGAGCACTACTGCCCGCTGTGGCTTCACGTAGTGTGTGTACTCGACATCAACACCGACTAGTTTGACGGGCATTCCACCGAGCTTCCTCCTGAATGTGGACAACATCTTATCCACGTCTTCACCCTTGCTTGTGCAAACGACGTGGAGCTTGTGGTTGCCGAGCTCCCTGGTGTACGTGCGGCGCTGCTTGTACAGAGGTGCATCTGCCATGACTCTCCTCTGCTCTCTCGTGTTTGTTCTGGAGAGATAGGTTAGTGAAAGGAAGGTTGGAGAAGAAGATGCAATGGTTTTTTTGGGGGGACGAAGAAGTTGTGTTTTCTCCTCTGCTCTCCTCTGCTCTCCTTGACAGGACATGGGAGAGGTGGAGCGGGGTGGTAGCATGGTGGGGCTCTATTTTAAGTTACGTGGCAACTGCAGAGAGGTTTTTCTATGAGGAGGCTTTGTTAGTGCGTTGGAAATTCGGAACGTCATCGCCTCTTTTTTCGTGACTAGTTCAAGGTATTGACGCAACTGTCAGAGAAATGTGATGATTGTGTTTTCGGTGAATTTTGCAAGTCAGTGCACTTCTTTGCTGTCAGAACAGAACTGCGTATGTCCATTGAAGTGAAATTTATTCTTCATACACTGAATTATATCGGATTAGGATTCACACAGATGTACGCACATTTAGTTTTTTGACGGAGTTCTTTCTTTTTTTCTCTTTTTTTGTGGTAATACAACTTTTGTGTGGATGGAGGGTAGTGTGGGTAGGGGTGTCGGACTGCTTTGCTTAAGTAACAGGGTTGCATTCTTCATTTTAGCCATACTGCATTGCAGAGTGAATAGAACTGCAAATCAGAAAAAAAGAATACTTCGTACTTCCACGTGGAGAACTGCATTATTGTACATCACGGACCACATTTGTACGTTGACTTCGGGCTTCCTGCGTTTTATTTATCAATTGTTTCAGGCAGTGCCGACACACATTTTTTTGTTTGTTGTTATTCATTTAAAAAATGTTTCTCATTTTTCTTTTTGATGTTTTATTTTTGAACTTATTGTTTTTTCTTAGTGGGCCTTGTTGGCCCTGTGTTCGGGTAGTGAAGATGCATTGGGCCCAAGTCCGCCTGTGAGCATTGCTGGTTCCCTGTGCGTTGTGTGCGGCCTATTTTTTAGTCCCACCTCGCTCGTGGAAGGCGCGGCCGACCTGTTTATAAGCGCTGGTGAGGCTGCCATATCGAACTCCTCTGGTTACTTATATGGGCGCTTATACATGGCGCTCGCTGCTCTATGCTCTCTGACCTGTGGGCCCATGTGTGGCTGGCCCCATGCATTGTGACTCAGAACGACTCGCCTTCTATGGGCGCAGACTTACTACGAGACTGGCTGGGGCAGGTTGCACCTGGGTGGTCAATTTTTTTTCATTGTATTTTTCTGTCTTAAGTATTTTTTTCAATGTCGGGGCATGCACTGCTTTTAGTAAATTATGTGTGCACTGCATTGATCAGGGTTCTGTACTGCATGTGCATGCATTCCGTACTGCATGTACAGTTCTCATTTTTGTTTTTATGTTTTTGCTATTATGTAATCTTTTTTTCCAATGTATGGGAGTGCACTGCTTATTAAATCATACTTGTACTGCATTGATTATGTTTCTGTACTGCATGTCCATATATTTCCGCACTACATATACATCTCGCATTTTCCTTTTTGTGTTTTTACTCTGATGTATTCTTTTTTCAAATTTAGGGGTGTGCACTGCTTTGTTGGATATGTGTAAACTTCATTCGACAGAGTCTGTACTGCATTCGTACACATTTTGCACTGCATGCGTCCTATTTGCACACTGCATCTTATTTTCGTTTTGTGCACTGCTCGAATCTAATGATAAATAAGCAAACAATAGAAAACAAATTATCACAAGCACTCTGTACGACAAGTTCATCATCAGCAAACTAAGTTGAACAGAAAGCAATCTAACATAATCAAAGTTCATCATTACAAGCGATTCTGCATGGCAAGCAAACAAGTTCAGCACACAAGCAAACTAATGATACATAAGCAAACAACATAAAGGAAATTCGATGATAATTCTAAAATGACGCTGACATTGTTGGCTCTTGGACGGCACCATCTTCTTCTTCACCAGTTAGGCTCTCCTCATCCCTAGCTGCTCCTGGCGCGCTTCTTGGGGGCTCCTCCTTCTCCAGCTTTGCACGGCGAAGCCCGTCCTGGGTGAGGGTGATGCGGTTCCATATCTTGTATGCTGCGCAAGCATCCTTTGCCGCGTACTCGATGTGCCTCATGGACAGAGGCAGGGTGGCCCAATGCTTGTGTTTGTCGCCGGTGATCTTCTTCTTCATGTTATTGTAGTAGTCGTCGATGAGCATGCCGGAGACGTCTGCAAGGGAGTCCAACTCCTTGGTTGCCTCGGGCACCCTCCACTCCTTCTGGATGTCGACGAAGTTGGCGACCTCTAGATTGACGCGCTCTAGCCTGGTTTTGTCGCCGTCGATGGAGAAGCCTGCAAAGGTGTACCTGGGGTCGGCGAGGAAGTTGTCGAAGACGGTGCACCTTTCAGCGACACTCAGTTGGAAGAGCAGCACCGGGTGATTCTTGCTGATGGAGAGCTGGCAGAGGGCGGGTTTCTGCATCGCTTCAGGCTCGTTGTTGTACTCGAGATCAATGCCGACGATCTTGTGGCGCTGGAGGCTGAGGTGGCGCTCGTACTGGGCGAGGGAGATCGCCATCTGCTTCTTGTCATTGGTGTGGATGACAAGCAACTTGGTGTTTCCATGGGCCTCCACGGCCTTGTCGCCCTTGTACTCGTCGGTGAACGCCAACGCTGGTTGTAGGGCTTGGTGTTTTTGCGTGGATATGGAGCGATTTGGTGGCAGCGCAATGGATACTTGTGTTGTTGTGGATGAGAAGGCCTTTGGAGGGGTCTGAATTTAAGGGGAGGGCGCGGGGTGGGATGGCCGCGTTGGATGAACTGCACGATCTCGCTGATGATGCGGTTGTGCAGATCGTGGGTTGGTGTTGCATCTGTGATCGTGGGCTTGTGGCGATGGAACCGCTCCGATAGGGTGGTTGTATGCGAAAGTGGTTTTTAACGTGGTTTTATTTTATTTTTTATCAGTAAATTTTTTTAACCACCACTTTCTGTGTGATCGGGCATTTTTTCACGTTTATTTATGTATTCTGCGTGATAATGAACTGCATTGGTTATAGTTTTGCATTGCATCGTCTACAATACAGAACTGCACTTTGTCTACAGGTGCATACTTCACTGTTTTTGGCGTGTCCTTGCCGCAGCCCTTGAAAAAAGTATAATGTATTCCGCAATTTTATGAGTTTTTCGCTGTGTTCTATGACGTGTATTTATTCATGTAGGTAATCCGGATCTGGATTTCTATACCGTACTACGTCGTGTAACAAAATGCACTGCATTTTTCTAGTGCTGCGTGTTGCATCTGTTTTTTGCCTGTACTTACTGAAGTCCCTAGTACAGGAGGGGTAGGGGAAGGGGGGTTGGCCCCCCCACCTTGTTTTGAACTTATTGTTTTTTCTTAGTCGGCCTTGTTGAGCCTAGGTTCGGGTAGTGAAGACGCATTTGGGTCCAAGTCGGCCTGTGAGCACGGCTGGTTCCCGGTGCATTGTGTGCGTCCTAATGTTTAGTCCCACCTCGCCCGCGGAAGGCGCGCCCGACCTGTTTATAAGCGCTGGCGAGGCTGTCGTATCGAAGTCCTCTGGTTACTTAGTTGGGCGCTTATACACGACGCTCGCTGCTGTATGCTCTCTGAACTATTGGCCCATGTGTGGCCGGCCCCATGCATTGTGACTCAGAACGGATCGCCTTCTATGGGCGTAGACCTACTACGAGACTGGCTGGGGCCTGTTGCACCTGGGTGGTCAATTTTTTTCTTTGTATTTTTTTCTCTTAAGTATTTTTCTCAATATCGGGGCGTGCACTGTTTTAGTAAATCATCCGTGCACTGCATTGATCGGGGTTATGTACTGCATGTGCACGCATTCCATACTACACATGTTTTGCGCTAGATATTTGTGCACTGCATGGGTAGCATTTTTCTTTATTGTTTTTCCTCTTACGTATCCTTTTTTCTAGTGTACGGGTGTGCACTGCTTTGGTGCCTCCATGCGCACTGCATTCGTCATAGTCCTATGCTGCAGGTTTACACATTTTGCACTGCGTGCAGCCTTCTTTGTGCCAAAGTTGTGACTGGTTATGCCAACACTGCTGACTTCATGACTTACATTTAAGGACTACATCAAGTGCAGTAATTTCTGCTTTGTGCACTGCGCGGAAGTGCTTCTCTTTTGGTTCATTTTGAGCAGGTACTGCACTTCATGCACACATATAGTGAACTTCCTGGTAGGACTTTGGAGAACTGCACACATAAAATAGTCTGTGGATTATAATTTTTTAGAGAATTATTATTTAATGATCTGCGGTTAGTTTGTGGGAATTGCTGCAGTCAAAGTACACCTTCTTTTTTGGTTCCTTTTTCTTTGATAACATAAGCCTTTATTGATTATCCTTTATTCTTGGTAACATAATTTTCATTAACTCCCCTTTAATTTTCAGTTTTGACCTTTTTGCATTCCTCTTCTATAAATGTAGGCTAACTTCTACCCTTCCTTTGCAGTTCATTTCTCCTCTAGCTGCAAGTTCTCTCCTTTCTCTAGCCTCCCTTTATTTTTTTATTTTCTAGGTTTTTGTTGCGATGGCTCCAGGCCCCTGCGGGAATCTCTTCTACTGCGGCCATGGTTGTGGTGTGCTGACGCACTGCGATTGTTCAGCTTGCTCGCAGGCCCGTCGTGCTCATCGTGGGGGCGATAGTATTGTGCCGAACTGGGTGAGCGAAGCAGCTTGCATATGGCACAGTATTCACAGAAGGATTGGATATGGGCCACATCAACGTTTCTGCGTTCTATTCTGCCCTGCTTCGCAGTGGCCTTGGCCGCACAAGTCCTTTTGTCCATCAGCTTACGTCAATAGATGTGGAGACTCACTACAAGATGGCATGTTTCGTTAGATATGATTTTTCTTTGTGTTTTCTATTTTTTTGTATAATTCCATTCTATTCTAAACTTCTAGTATTTAGGAATGCACTTTTTTTTGTTTTTTGAAGTGTACTGCATTGTGTTCTTATTTCTTGTTTTTATTTTTTTGCTTGTGTGCATGCAGCTTGTGTTTTAGTTTGCATGGTTACAATATGTGGACTGCTTATATATTAGTTGAGCACTACATGTTTCCACATTTTTTCCTAAATTGTATGGTGTGTACTACATGTAGCTAGTCTCGAGTACTGCATGATAGTTTGAAGCGTACTGCATATTTGTAAGTTCCATACTGCATATGATATTGCGTTTTATCTGTACTGCTTGTTGGACTATTGTGCACTTCATCTAGCTCGTGTCTGTAGTGTGTGTAGGTTTTTACTGCTCTATGCACAGTATGAGAATTGTACTGCTAGTATCGTTCTCAAACAGTTTTATTATTTTTTGCAGAAAATTCCTCAACGAGCTGTTAGGTATCTCCGGCTCAAGAAGAAGGGAATTCTCCAAGTTGTTCTTGGTAATGGATACCTTAAACCAGCCAAGTACCGTGTATGCATTGATGGACGACTGTGTCTGCAGAAAGGGTGGAAGGAATTTGTCATTGATAGTGGCCTGAAGTTTGAGCAAGTTGTTGTCCTCAACTTCTTTGAACTTGAGGATTGTACGGTTAGAATCACGTTTGACGTGATTGGTTAAGGTTATGAGGTTGATTTGTAATAAGTACTTTTGCGTGTCGTACGCTTCATCTTTTTGATGAGTTTTGTAATAAGCACTTTTGTGATCTGAACCGCTTCAATTATTATTCTGAACTTCGTGCTGCTAGTGAGCTAACAACATTTTTTACATGGTTTTTGAATCAAAATGTGTCAATGTTTTACTCTAGGCTGCTATATATATGGTATACTCTATATACCATTTTGTCTTTACATGGTTTAGTTGAATAACTCATAGTCAACGGGAAATTTGTGTTTACACAAAATTTAAACTGATACATAAGTCATAGAGATAAGCAAACAACTATGCATATGATTAATTTATTGAAGTTCATCTATTTGGTCGTTAACCTGCTGCTTCTACGCGGTGACTGGAGCGTGTCTAATGTCGCACTTTCTTTTGTTTTCCGTGGCGGTGTTGCTGGTTCTTGTCACTGCACCGTTGTGTTTGTAGCCCCTCGCGTGCTGGTTGATGGTTGCTTTGGTTTTTCAGTGTTGCGAATTGCATCCTTCTTTTCTCCCCGCGTGCTAGTTGTTGGCTGCTTTCGTTTTCCAGCGCTGTGAACTGCATCCTTTTGTGCTCCTACCTTGTTTTTTGAAAGTGGTGTCGTTCTCGGTTTCTTCTGTACAGCAACATTCCCTTGTGGTGGTCTTGTTGGCGTTGTTTCTTCATGTTCTTCGTCCTCTTCACTCTCTTCACTATCTTCTTCCTCTTCCTCATTTTCATCATCTGTTTCTTCATAAGCCACTGCTTCTTCGGTTTCTTCATGTTCTTCGTCCTCTTCACTCTCTTCTTCTTCCTCCTCTTCTCCATCTGCTTCTTCATAAGCCAATTCTTCTTTAGTTGTGTCACCATCTTCTTCTTTGATTTCATCTTCTTCGTCTTCCTAATTTTCTAATCTTGTTCTTTTGGGGCAGGTTCTTGAATTGTGTCTGTTCCTCTTTTTGCAGATGCTACAACGTCTCGGTTTCGTCCATTTCTTACTGTTGTGAGTGGAATTTTTGTTTGGTTGTGCATCGCCATATCCTCATTTTTCTTGTTCATTTCTTTTTGTACATGTCCTGGAATTGTGGCCGCTGATTTCATTACATGTTTTGCACCTTCTTATTCCCAGTGGGTGACCATCACTGTCCAGCTCAGGTTGTGGCTTACTGTTTTTGTCATCATTTTTCTCCTTGCATGCAACCTTTTTCTGGGTTGTGTCGCCCCCTTTCTTCCTTCCTCTTGTGTTTGAAACAGGAGGTGGAAGAATTGTTTCTTTTTTGATAGCACCAGTTCGGTTGTGTTTAGTATTTTCTACATGGTCGGCATTATTGTCATGCTGGGATTTCTCTGCTTGCTTTAGTTTTGCTTCTTCTTCTTCTTCTTCTTCTTCTTCTTCTTCTTCTTCTTCTTCTTCTTCTTCTT
Organism: Triticum aestivum; assembly: GCF_018294505.1. Classification (NCBI taxonomy): domain Eukaryota; kingdom Viridiplantae; phylum Streptophyta; class Magnoliopsida; order Poales; family Poaceae; genus Triticum; species Triticum aestivum. The sequence goes on along the minus strand of NC_057810.1, from coordinate 327,300,863 downwards.
CTTCTTCTTCTTCTTCTTCTTCTTCTTCTTCTTCTTCTTCTTCTTCTTCTTCTTCTTCTTGTTGTTGTTGTTCTTCTTCTTCTTCTTCTTCTTCTTCTTCTTCTTCGTTGAGCATGTCAACTTCCTCGATTAGTGCCCTCATACCAGACAACGCTCTGTGGCACCCAGCATCAGACCTTGTCGCTCTATTTGCAAGGTCCATTGCTATTTCTGTTAGCAATTTTCTATGGCAAAAAAGCAAGGTTCCATCTGGTGTTGTTTGTTTGTAGTCTCTTCTGTCAAATGTTGCATCTGATCTTGCGTTACGGGTGTATCTTTTCATGATGTACACCTCAGGAATCTTGAGTACTCTCAAATGAGAAAGCATGCATAACACATGGACGCAAAAGAGCCCTGTAGACAAACACATGATTTTTTTTGTTTTGTAAGTGAACTGCATGAAATTAATAAACACATATTTTTTCGTTATTTGTTCATTTTTAAAGAAGTGAACTTCATTTAGTTTTGTGAATTACTCATGCATGTGGACTTTTAAAGTTCAGTAAGTGAGCTTTCGTGCATGACTATCAGAAACTAGATTTTTTTGCTAGGAGTCTCACCTGTGTGTGTCCGGAGTTTGCACTCACATTCGTAGACACCTTTCTTTTCATCGGCGACCACTAGGAAATTATGCCTTGCCCAGTCAAATGCATCCGATCTGTTGTAGAGGTGTACGAGATACTTTGTCGGGTTCTCAGGGCACCGTTCTGCTCTGAATGCAGTGCTACGGTAGAGTGTTTCTTTGAAATCTGCAAACACTGCCCTTGTATACACTTTTGATAGCTGAACTTTGAACCCAAACTTGGTTGTTGTTTTTACCTCTGACTGCATGATCACAAATGCACTGTTACGAACCAGAGAAATGAAAAAATTGTTTGTTTTTGTAGTCATATTTTAGCAGTTTTTGATTGACATTTTGTTTACCTCATTTGCTACTGTCTCTGCGTGCTCGACGGCCTTCCTGGTCTGAATGCACTTGTCTAGCTCCTGAGCAAATAGATGGAGATCATGCTTCTCCTTGACAAAAAATTTCTTCAATATGCGGTTCATGCTCTCGCTTCTCTGTGTGGAAGTCATCTAAGAACAGAAAATTTTCTTGTAGTAAGTCGAGATCCATTCGTGCTTGTCATCCCACAGCGAATTCATCACTTCGTCGTCTTGCAAGTTGTATCTCTGAACGAGGTTCTTCCATGCTCATTCAAATTCTGACGGCATTAGTGGGTGGTTCAGCACCGCATTCAGTTCATCCTTGAGTTTCTCGTGCGCCTTATACAGCAAGGCGAGGTGGTCTTTGTACTTCTTCATGATATGTCACCGACACAACTTATGCAGAGTATGTGGGAGGATAGTTTTTAATTCTCCCTTCATTAAAGAACACTGGTCTGAGAAGTCACAAATAATGTTTTTTATTAAGTTGTTTGTGTGTGTGTAAGATAGATGGAAGAAATATAAGTGCACCAAACAAATGTAAGTATGCATGTGTTGTTTTTTGTACCTGTGCGCATGCAGATTGGCGGCTTGTTGTTCATACACCTCAGAAATGTTTTGAAAACCCACTCGAATGATGGTATTGTTTCATCTCGCACGAGGGCAACAACAAATATGGTGCTCTGTAGATGATGGTTCACTCCCACGAAGACTCCCGGCGGCATGTGGAATTTGTTAGTTTTATACGTCGTGTCAAATGTAACACAGTCTCCAAAATCTTCATATGATCCTTTGCAACTTGCGTTCGCCCAAAAGACATTTCTTACACGGTTATTTGCATCAACGTCATAATCATAGAAGAAGTCTGGGTTTATCTTCTGCATTTTCTCGAAAAAATCTAGAAGTTTCTTGACATCATCTTTGGACTCTTCTCTGGCAAACTTCTGTTTCCTACATTTTCAAACACAATGCAAACTCATCTCAACAAACAGGGCATAATTACCGACAGAATGATCAAGAGATATGCTCTATGACGTGCTTACTTGTTTACCCAGTCACGGCTAGTATGTCCCATGTACTGCAGACCACCGGACATACATGACAACGTCGACATCATCTGAGCATGTGTGTGGTTGTCTAGTTGCATGTCTTTCACTAACTGGTTTATCAAAGGATCGTCCTTTTTGTGCGATCGCATGTGCAAAAGCATCCCGGGGCTTTCCAGCATCTTGTGATTGTGGTTGAGTTGAACCATTTCTATCAAAAATTTGTCATCCTTCCTCTTTTTGAATCTAATCTTTGCCTTGTAGCCAATCCTTTTTGATGTCTTCTGACGTCTCCGATGATAATCTGACATAGTCTGCTTGTGCGTCCCTTCTGTTGAGCAAACAATGTAGGCATTTGTCCTGTGTTTTGCCCTCTTGCGTATACCAAACCCTGCACATCTTGCATAATTGTTGTAAAAGTCCCATGCCTTGTCGTACGTGGTGAACTTCATCCCAGCAGCAGGTATGAGTTTCAGCGGCATGTTTTTATCCTGCATTAATTGCAATGCTCTATGAGATAATTTGTTTTGTTCTCTTTTTTAAATACGAGGAGTGCATACGAGTTTAATAAAGCATTGCAATGTTCCTAAGTTTTCAGAAGAATCCAATGTATTAGATGCTAGGTCAAACCTCACAAGAAATATCAGTGTGCACTGCAATGTTATCTGAATGGACTGCAACTATTTTTTTCAGAACATAAACTTACATGTGTGTCGAGTCGTTCACCTGATGGTGTTTGCAGCTCGCCGGGTTTTATTGGACATGGCGGGGTTATAGCAGATCTGTGTAGTTGAGGATCTCGCGGCGGCAATAGTGAGGAGGATTTGTACCTGCTGTTGACTTTTGACCGAGGCACCGTTGGTGGTCGCAGCGTCGAAGTTGATGCAACAGGTCTGCTTGGAGATCTGTTTTTCGGTGCATGAGGTGGACACTGAGCTCTTTTTTGGGGTGCAGCACGTGGACGTGGTGGTAATCCAGTGTTGTGACGATGTCTTAGTGGATTGGTTTGAAAATTTTGGAGCAGTGGCACATCATCATAGTCATAATCATCATCTGCTGCAACATTGTGTTCAACTACATCATCATTGTCTGTTCGGACATGCTGTCGAAACATAGTGAACTCGTGTTTATACTCTGGGCTGAGAACTGTTATTGGCTCATCTTCATCGTCATAATCTTCATCATCCCGTTTGGTGAGTGCCTTCCCAGACGAATGTGACATCATCGTCATCTTCGACTACATCTTCTTCCTGGAAAAAATCTTCTTCCGAAGAGTACTGCACCCTGTTTGTTGTCGTGAAGAATCCTCGAGGAATCTCAGGGGTAACCCAGCCAGTATCTCTTTCAGAAGAAGCTCCACTCTTCTAAAAGTTGTTGTTCTCAGTGTTGTCAATTATGCGCGGCATTTTGTAGCTGTTGAACGTCATTTCCTGCACACAAAATGACCGAGCTGCATTGTCAGGTTAAATGAACTGAATCATGCAAACTGCAATGTGTTCGAAATGGTACTGCCGAAGTATTGCACGCTGACTCCATCACTCCGCAAGGTGAACTGAAGCAACCGCACTGCATCGTTATCCGTAATGAACCTATACAAGCGTACTTCATAACCGAGCAAGTGCACTGCATTTTCCCCCACGATGAATCGAAGCAACCGTACTGCATAGTTTTTGTAGGCGCACTATACTGCTTGTACTGCTTTGTCTAGAATAACTACACTGAGATGGTTGAGGAAGTGCACTGCTTACCTCGTGTTGCAGTAATTTCTTGCGTTTGCAGGAGGAAGTTCCCTTCTCGTCCATATGCACAACTTTCACGTTTGCCCATGCAGTGCACTTGCCCTTCAGAAGTTCATGAGCTGTCTGGACGTTGCTCAAGGTGAAAGGGGACGGAGGATTTGCTCTGAAGGTCGTTGCAGACTTATTCCAAGAAGCTGCCGTGGATGAAGGAACCTTGCGCACAGTCCTTCTTGCTCGAATTGGTTTGATGTTGAGGCAGCACCAATGCACATCTGATGAATTACAGCTAATTGCAGGCCTGGAGGAGTTCGGTGGCGGCGCTACCGAGCTGCTGCCATGGAAGAAGGCCAATATGCTGATGGGGGAGGTGTTGCTCGATGCCTGCCGCGGAAGAAGGCCGAGAGGCGACAGGCGGCGTCGCTGCTTGGCCGCCGCCACAGAAGAAGGCCGGGAGGGGAGGGGCAGTGTCGCTGCCGGCCGCCACCGCGGAAGAAGGCCGGGAGGGGAGGGGCGGTGGCGCTCCCAGGCCGCCACCGCGGAAGAAAGTGGGAAGGGGAGGGGTGGCATCGCACCCAGGCCGCCATCACGGAAGAAGGCCGGGAGGGGAGGGGCGGCGGTGCTCCCAGACCGCTACCGTGGAAGAAAGCCGGGAGGGGAGGGGCGACAATGCTCCCAGGCCGCTGCCGCGGAAGAAGGTCAGGAGGGGAGGGGCGGCGGCGCTCCCAGGCCGCTGCCGCGGTAGAAGGCCGGGAGGGGAGGGGCGGCGGCGATCTGTTGGTGGTGTGCAGAATAAGGCTGGTGTTATTAGAATAAGACTCTGAAGGGGTGTTATCATAATAGACCCACCCTATATGTATATATATATATATATTATATGTAATATATCTTAATATATAGATTATATATTATATATATTATATTATATTAAGAGTCTTATTCTAATAATATACAGACGGTCTATTCTGCTAATATTAGCAGAATAACTATTCTGCACACCACTTCCGCACTGCACGCTCAATGCAAGCGCACTGCATCTTCTTGACGACGAGCACTGCAATATAGAGTAGTGAACTTCTCGTCGGAAAAAACTGAACGTGTTGTTTTTTCGGTAGTGTTTTCGCTCTAATTTTTTAACCGTTTATCAGAATGAGGCGTGTAATATACCGTTGAAAAGCTATGGATTAGGTGCAACTTCGACATGTTGGACAGTTTCCGAGATTCCACACGGTTTAGGAGCAGTTTTGAAAATGGTGCGGCGGATGACGAGTGGCAGCGAGCTTTTTTTTCATGTTTTTTTTCTAAACCGCTTGTCGGAATGAAGTGAACGATACACCGTTGGATAGATATCGTCGAGGCGCATCTTTTTCATATATAAATGTTTCTCTAATTCCTTATGGTTTAAGAGCAGTTTCAAATTTACTAAATCGCGGAATTCTGTTTTTCAAATTTTTTCCAATTTTTGGTACTGTTTTCGCTCCTGTTTTTGAACCGTTTGTCGAAACGAGGCGTGTAATACTCCGTTGGAAAGCTACGAACGAGGCGCAACTTTCATATGTTGAAATGTTTTTGATATTCCTTATGGTTTTTAGTTAATTTTGAAAATTATACGGCTGACGATGAGAGGCAGCGGCCGTTTTTTGTGAAATTTTCACAAACCGCTGGTCGAAATGATTCAAATCATACGCCGTTGGAAAGATATCGATGAGGCGCAACTTTTTTATGCAGAACACGCTCTCTAATTACTTACGGTTTAAGAGCAATTTTGAATTTACCGAAACGCGGACACTCTGTTTTTGGGCGACACCAAAATCGTCGTATGTACTGCATCAGACAGAAAACCGCAGTGCATCAGACGGTCAAGTGAACTTCAAATTTTTTGTCTAACATAAATTTTTCCCAGACAAGTTTTTGTTGTCTTTTTTTCAGTTTTTTTGTTGTCTTTTTTCTCAATTTTTTTTGTGAACGAGAGTGGACCGCATAGACGAGTTTCTACTAACATGAACCCAACTAAACTGCGGGAACGAGGTGAGTGTACTGCATCAATATTTTTTTCAATTTTATTTCTACTGCATGCAACAACAGAGTGAGCTGCATAAAAAATCAACTTTTTCCAATTTACTTTCTCCCAATTTTTCTTTGCACTAGGCAACATAGTGAACCACTGGCAGGGAGAAGATCACTACGGCAATTAAACAAGTGAGCTACACTTAAAAAATGTGTTGTTGTCTTCAATGCACGTTTTCAATAGAGTTGCAAGTTGTACTTCTCTAGACTACTAGACAGGGCAAACAAACTACAATGATCCTCTTTTTAATCCATAATACAAACACAGACAAATTATGGTGACGATGGACTTCAAAAATAAATCCACAATTTTGTCCGTGAAATGCAAGCCGGCACTGCACTGCATGTCCGGTCCCCACAGCACTGCATTTGTGCGCCCATGGGATGGCAGCCAAAATCTGAAAAGCGGAAAAATTTCAACCGTGAGCAAAATACACATAAAAATCACAGTCTTCCTACACCCCATCTTCGCGTACTACGCGCACATGGGTGCCGCACTGCATGCCAACGCCCAAGCTGCACGAACCGCGAGCCACTCATCGGCGAGCTGCAAGTCCTCGACGAAGAATAATCCGTGGACGTGCTATACTGCAAGGGGCGTGGAGTCGAGGAGGAGTACTGCACGTAAAGCCGCGGTGCACTGCACCGCCATAGCCGTGCTGCCCCAGCGGCGGAGGGCAGGGCCGCAGTGCTACTCCACCCACTGCCAAACTGCACATGCACACGCACGCGGGCTGCACGCAATACTCTGGCGAGCTGCACACGCCTGTGACGCCTTAGAGATGGGAGGGGAGCTCCTTGCAGGCCATTGAAGGGGTCAGAGAGGATCAAGAATACGGGCTAGGGGCCCTCATCGCCAGCATGGACCCAGCTCGATGGCCGCCGGAGTGGAGTGGCAGGGAGGAGCTCCTCACCTGGATCAGGTGCTCCTTGGGCTCGGGGGTGGAGGAACCCACGGTAGAAGGTGGGCAGGGAGAGGGGACCGCGCCGCTCCGGGGGGGCTGGGTCCTGGCGGCACTGGTGGGTGGATTTTGTCACCGGCGGCAGAGAGAACACAGATCCGTCCCCTGGCGCAGCGATGGCCGAGGGATCCCAGCCATGGTCATCGTGGCCTCCCCGCCCTGGTCCCTGCACTAGAAAATGATTTTTTCAGTGAATCTCATAGTGAACTTCAAGAAAGGCAGTGGATCTCATGGTTGTGGTGGTTGGGGGCGGTCCAGGGGTCGTGCGTGGTGGTGGTGGTTGCCACAACGGGGCGTCGCGAGTGGTGGCCAGGGTGGGGCGGCGCGTGGTGGTGGCCGGAAGGGGCGGCGCGGGTTGTGGCCGGGAAGGGGCGGCGCCGGTGGTTGCCTGGGAGGTGGAGAAGGGATCGATGGGGGAGAAGGTAGGTGGCGCACGCGGGGAAGGAGAAGATGAGGTTGTGGGGGGCTGCGAGAGGTGGGGAGGGCTGAGGTAGTTTTTTTTTTCTTTTGTGCAGTTTGGCTTGTTTTGCGCATGGAGTGCGGGTCGGTGGGTAGAGTGTTATCAGAATAAAAATGTGGTGTGCAGAATAAGACTCTTAAGGGTGTTATCATAATAGACGCACCCTTATAATATATATATATATATATATATTATATATATATAATAAGACTCTTAAGGTGTGTGTGTGTGTGTGTGTGTATAATATATATATGTATACATCTTATTTTATTATATATATATGTGATAGAGACAACATAAGGTTCCGTTAAACCTGTCGTTCGTCCAACCATTTTATAGACCTTCCCACTTCCTTTATTTTTTGTTTTCATTAATCCTATATCTGAATTTTCTTCCACTTTCTTTTTTGATGTAAACTGAGTTTTCTCCCAGTACTTTTCCCTAGTACCAACTCAACTGTCCCACGTCTAGCCTAAAAATAATAATACCCCACGTCCTATTAACTCATCAAATTAAAATGATATTTTATTTCGTAAATTGTAAGTTCTTACAAAATAATAATAACAATTGTTTATATATAACTTGGCAAGTTAACTCCTAGTGATTGCGTACATAAGCTTGCAAAGATTTTACTGACCAATGCAGTAATAGACGTGTAATTATGTGTGTATCTTTTTATAATATTTCTTTGTCCAGCCCAACCTGATATTTTCACCTAGCCCAGCAAGTCCGCGGATTTCAAGAACAATGTAAATGGGCTTTAAGTTATACCATATATATATAAACGGGTTGCATAGATGTTACATCATTGTTTCACCTAGCCCACCAAATGGACTAAAAAACAAATGGACTAGCTAACATGTGGACCAGTAGGTCGAAGCCTAAGCAAGGCATTGGATTTACATCCAACGACCGGCATTCTTCTTCAATCTCTCGTCTTCTTCCCCTAGTGCTGTCGGGACTGCCTGCTCCAGCCTCCAGCGTCCAGCGGTGTTGTTTTGCGCACCTCGCAGCGAAACGCTACCCCGCCGACGGCCATCCCTCCACTCCGCACCTCCTGTTATTCTCTGCCGAGTGTAGGCCCACCCCGCACCTGAACCAGTCAAGTTTCCCACTCCTCTCCATCTGCGACTCCACTACCGCGTCTTCCCCATCTCCGGGTCATTCCACTCTAGGGCCTCGCCGTCGTCCACCGCCTCGCTGCGCTCGGCGCGGCATGGTCAACAAACGAGAGTCATCGAAAGAGGACTGTACGTGAACCTGACAGCTGGGACCCACGAGGTCCAGGGTCGCACACAAGGAAAGCTCCTCCTTATTAAGATGTTTCCTCCCCCTGACAGCTGGGACCGACCGGCTGTATCTTCGCACGAAAGGAAGTGCCTCCTTGTTATGTGAAAAAAACTATTCCTCCCGATGACAGCTAGGACCTGGCTGATTTGGTGGCTGACTTGTGGGCCTACTAAGCAGACGTGGACGCATGGCTTTGTTAACTTAATCAACAAATGATTCTAGCAGCTGGACCGTTGGATGTTAATCCAACAACTGTGCTCCTTCTTCAACCTCTTTTCTTGCTCATGTCTCCCGTGGGTGGCAGTGTTGCCGCGCACCCGAACCAGTCAAGTTTCCCACTCCTCTCCATCTGCGACTCCACTAACACGTCTTCCCCATCTCCGGGTCGTTCCAGTCTAGGGCCTCGCTGTCGTCCATCGGCCTTGGTGCGCTCGGCACGGTATGGTCAATGTGGTCAACAAACGAGAGTCATCGGAAGATGACTGTACGTGAGAGGTTGACAGTGGGGACGCACCACGCCCATGGACACATGCGTGCAACTGCATCCTTTTTACCCTAAAAATAATGTTTTCTTCCCCTGACTGTTGGGACCTACTAGCTACATCTTCGCAAGTAAGGAAGTGCGTCCATATTACGGGCAAAAAAATGATTCGCCCCCTAACTGCTGGGACCCACCAGCTACATCTTCGCACGCAAGGAAGTGCTTGACAGTCGGGACCCACCTGGTCGAAGCATACATAACGTTGCCATTCTGGTCGCGAACGTGTATGTACATACTGGTCGATGTAGAGGCACACACGTGTCATAGTAGAGGCACACACATAGCATGTACACATACTTATAGCGGCCAGGGTGCAAGAAAGTAAATATGGCCACGTACGTACATACGGGCGGGGTCTCGAATGCCTACTCGCGCATACGTATGGCGAGGGATCGTGTACATGGCTGAGTCGGAACGGAGAAACCGTGTCGTCGTCGTGTTCATGGGGAGGCAATGGAATGCGTCATGCTCATCGCGAGGCAACAAAACACGTGTTGTTCATCGGGAGCCAACCGGCTTGGACAGAACAACCGATAGAAACGAGGCATGGCGTACCACAGAACGGAGGAAACAGCCTTGTGTTCAACCGGCCACGGTCAAAACGGGATCATGTTCATCGGCAGGGGTCTGGCGTACCAAAAAATGGAGGAAACGGACTTCTGCTGGACCTCCTACGGTCAAAACGGGGTCTTGTTGATCGGGTGGGGTGTGGCATACCGCAAAACGGAGGAAACGGACTTGTGTTGGAGCGCTACGGTCGAAACGGGGGTCTTGTTCATCGGGACGGTGTGGAGTACCACAAAACGGGACTCCACGGGATACTGTTCATATCCACCGCCGACCTCCTTCAGCCTCCACGGGCTACTGTTCATCCACCGTCGACCTCCTCCAGCCTCCACCTGCGACTATTCATCCACGGGCTCTTGTTCATCCAGCCTCCACCGCGCGCTCCTCCACCGGCTACTGTTCAACCAACCCTCTCCACGGGGTCATGTTCAACCACCCCTCCATGGGCTACCGTTCATCCAGCCCTCCACAGGCTACTGTTCAACCAACCTCCACGGGGTCTTGTTCATCCAGCCCTCCACGGGGTCCTTTTCATCCACCGCAACCGGATCGATCGGGGTCCTGTTCATCCGGTGGCAACGGCCTCAACTACCACGGTGTCCTATTCTTCCAACCCCCTACCGGGAAATGTTCATCCACCCCCCAACAATGCTCACTGTTCATCCTGAGGCAGCATCGATCGGCTTCAGCTAGCAGCAGTAGCGAAGGAATCGCTCGATCGGGTTCAATTAACAGCCATCGATCGATCACTCGGGTTCAGTAACGTGTAGCCTGCAGTGCAATCACTCGGGTTCAGTACGAGAACGAGCCCAACGCCTCACACCCACGTGCGCGCATGTATGAGAGAAACGCGCAAACCTCCATGCATCGCTCGGCTCCTACCACCCACCGTAACCGGGTACACCCCTATATTTTCCTCGCCCTCGCTTCTACCATGGTTTTTTCTGTCTTGGACGGCCCAAAGAATGTCATGCAGTTGCGTCTCCGGCCCGCCCAGGATGAAAAGGCCATTTTCTGTCATGATTTTTTGTCGTAGAAGCAGGAGCCCACCACACGTATGATGATACCGGGTTTTGTCACAATTATCATCATAGAAGTGTCATAAGTATGATAGGAAAAAAATGTTCGACCCAAAATGTCACGGATGTGTCTTTTTTTGTAGTGTACTTGTCCTCGGCAAGCAACTGCTCCATAATATTGATGGAGCTCCCCACCAAGACCGACTCATTCATGTACACCATCGAGAGGTCCTTCCCCCTCACGTGCGTGTCCACTATGTGATGCATGGCGAACTGTCGCCCGTTGTCGTCGCCGGCCGCTGGGATCACCATTGGAGCCACGGGAAGCGCCATTCAAGCCACTGGATAACAAATTTGTATGTCTTGTCGTGGGTGTGCTTATTGTGTCGTGTGGCATAAGAGATTAAGGTAAATGTCCGTAGGAATAAATGGAGGTCGGGCGGCCTGGATTCTCGACACGTCCACATGGTAGTTTCTACAGAGGGTAACTGCATTGTGCCATCGCTCCCAGCGCAACCGCATCCATAATGGCAGCACGAATGTATGTGATCGTGCGTCGGCCCTGCACATGCAGAGGGATGTTGGCAGAGCACGCATCGCGGGACGAGCAGAGCACGTTGCGACTGCCTCAACCGTGAGCAACCACACACATAGAGCAGTTGGACACTTAGGGAATGGTCATGTACAAGCTGGCTGGCAGTTGCGAGCCGGCGGCATGATGTGAAACTATGTCGCGTTCCACTTCACATTGTGGTGGAATGATTGTTTGCGACACTGCGAAGAGAGCCGATGTGTGCTACTTCCTCCGTCCTGGTTTGTTAGTCCCCTTTATATTCTTTGCCAAATTTTGATCTTAAATTTACCTAAAAAATGTTAATGCATGTTATAAAAAGAAATATAATTGGAAACTAGTTTAGTTACGAATCCAACAATATAATCTTTGGTGACATGCATTCATATTTTATTAGTTAAATATCTAGTCAAAATTTGGCACAAAAATACAAAGAGGACTTATAAACCAGGATGGAGGTAGTAGGTAAATAAATCGCAAACATTTTCTTTATTAACCATATGTGTATGTGTTGTTTCATTCTCCTCTCGCACGTCTTGTCACCCGCTGTTGTAGATGGCTTCAAGCGCAAGCTTGAGCACCGCGCAGGCATTCTTTTGGCCAAACGGTGGCTCAAAGTGGCACCAATGAATTGTCGGTGAGCCTGTTCCCGTGCAACCATGCAGGTTCCTGCGCATAGCCGCGCAAGCTTCCCGCTTGACTCATTGAAATCCCCCAAAATCCCAATGCATACCAGCCTGCTATATAAACCCTCACGGCCAGCGAGTCCCGCGTTGTATTTTCCCCTCCCTCCCTATAGCTTATCTCGTCTGCTTCTCCAACAATCACCAATGGCACTGGTCCATCATCATCGCTCAGCCACTCCACCGCTATCGGAGGACAGCTCCAGCTGGGACGCTACACCACGACATCGGCACAGTCCTCGACATAGTGTAGTGCCTGTGGCGTCCCTGTTGGGTGTGCGCACAACACTCACCACAAGCTCCACCACCGCTTCCCATCAGCAGCTGTTGTCGGTCGCCGTTGCCGCCATACCACAATCGAAAGCCAGGGCCATCGCCTGCTCTACCACCACGCCCCAGAGTTGGGATGTGGTTGTCGTGGCCGCCACCACACTGTCGGCCACCGTGGCCATCACCCGCTCCGCCACCACGGCCTGAAGGCGGGAGGTGATCATCATGGACGCCCCCCACCGTCGACCGTTAGGGTCATCACTCGCTCCGCCACCACTGCCAGAAGGCGGGTGATGGAGGTGAAGCCTCGCGTGTGCTTCAACAACCTTGCGCACAACATCGAGTTCCCGCGGGAGGAGGAGGAGCACCTGGTCGAGCATGGAAAGAGGCTTACCGCCACCGTGGCCGCAGTACACCCCGCCGTAGAGGCGCGGAATGAGGAGATCTACGAGGAGTACCGCCGCTTTGGGAGGGGTCATATGGAGCAGTAGAGGGCATTCGAGGTGAGTGCCGCTAATAGTGCAGCAGCAGCAGGCACCAGATTCCAGTTATACATCTCGACGGTGGGCATGCTGCGCCTGCATTGTCGTTGTCGTCCTCAGGGATGCCATTGTTGAAGTCTTGAAGCCACGACGTTATCGTTGTCGTCCTCTGGGACATCGCTGTTGAAGACTTCAAGCCAGCACATAATGTTCTACACTTGGAAACAAAAAGACCCTGTTGTCGCACGATCGACTGGTGGGGCGCGGGAGGATAGCAACTATGGTGCTGCGAGGTAGTGGTTCATAGCAACGTCCCATGACACTAATGGGGCACGTGCACGGGAACGGCGGGTGCAGGCAAATGCTCGTGGACCAGCGCCACGGTGGGTACAGGGGAGCGCACGGGCACGGTCGGCGGCACTGGGGCTGGCATGTACACGAGCTCGCGCAGGTCCGTGGGGACCTCGCTGACACCCGCGGCTTCCAGCGCTGCAATAGTGCTCGGTGACCAGCCCGTCAATGCTAGGGGGATGGTCGCTGGCATATGCGCGGGGATAGGAGGTTGGACAGGCGCGGGGGCAGCATCCACCACGACCATCTCGTTCAGGGCCATGTCCATGAGTCCCCATTCCTCCTTATTTTCTATCTTGTCCCGTTGGGAGTCGACTTCACCAAACTGGAAGACTAGTGGCAGATGATCCTTCTACACATGGCATTGGTAGAGGTCTGCGGGAGGGGAATGGGAGGCGAAGAGTAAGGACGCCCGTATTAAACAACAGCTCGGGCACCATTAATGGAGAGGTTGGGAGCGAGGCGGGTGGCCATGGAAGTCAAAGGGCTCACTTCCTAGTGAGCATGCACGGCTTACAACTCGCACACTTCCCGGGGAGCCTGCGCATTGGAGGACTGCTTGCACGCCTCGCAGTCAGCATGTGCAGCGGATTACCCTCGCACGCCTCTCGTCTACTCAAGCAGTTATCCAGATAGAACCTCCTAGCCATTAAAAGTGTGACGCCTGGCGTCATGTAAATGGCTAGCAGACTGCCCATGATTTAAATTATACAAATGTTTGAGGTGATAATGTGGAAGCTATTTATTTCAAAATGCCTTTGTTGGTTGTTCATTCGTGTGCCTTCTCTCAAATTGTACATGAAAAATACCACAACATGTTGGTGCCATTCCATGATAGCGTTCCAAGTTTCATGAATTTGAGACGAGTTTTGGATTTACTAGAATTTGAAAACCAAGTATCTCAATTTTTGCGGCTGAGCCATGATGCCGAGGTGTTTGAAGTTGATTCCCATTTCCTGCATGGGACCTAAGCATGCACGCAAGGACACACATATGATTTTTCAACCCAATTTGCTACACTGGAGCATGTTCATGTAGTTCAAATTTGAATTATGCACATAAAATGTCTAGAAAACTCGGTTAATGCACAAAAATGTCCAAATGACCCCGAATAATTCCAAATTTTAACATAACACTCTAGTTGGTCTGTGTTGTATCTAGAAAAAAAAAATCTAGGTGAGAATAGGCAACGAATGTCATTTCGTCCACAAAGGCGACACATGTTCCCTACCGGTACCACGAGGCTTCTTGTGAGAAGCTCTGGTTTGTGAGGAGCACATACCAAAACCTGCCACAAATGGGACATTGTTTTACCACAGCATGTTGGTGCCATTCCATGATAGCATCCCAAGTTTCATGAATTTCATACGAGTTTTGGATCTACTAGAATTTTAAAACCAACTATCACAACGTTTGCCAGCAAGCAACGGTGCCGAGGTGTTTGAAATTCATTCCCGTTTCTTGCATGGGACCTAAGCATGCACCCAAGGACACACATACGATTTTTCAACCCATTTTTCTACACTAGAGCATGTGCTTATAGTTCAATTTTGAATTATGCACATAATATGCCTAGAAAACTCACTTAATGTATAAGAATGTCCAAACGAACCCACAAAGTTCCAAATTTTAACACGACACTCCTGTTGGTCTATGTTGCCACTAGACAAAAATTTGAAAGCAAGAAGTGGCAACAAATATCGTTTCATCCACGAAGGTGACACGTTACCAACCGGAACCATGAGACTTATTGTGAGAAGCTTATACCCAAATCGGCCCCAAATGGGACAATTTTTTTTACCACAACATGTTGATGTGGTTCCATGATAGCATGCCAAGTTTCATGAATTTCAGACGAGTTTTGGATTTACTAGAATTTAAAAACCATGTATCTTAATGTCCGCGGTCGAGCGACGGTGCAGAGGTGTTTGAAATCCATTCCCATTTCTTGCATGGGACCTAAGCATGCAACCAAGGACACACATGTGCCTATAGTTCAAATTTTAATTATGCACATAAATGCCTCGAAAAATCACTTAATGTACAAAAATGTCCAAACGAACCCCGAAAGATTCCAAATTTTAACACAACACTCTTGTTGGTCTATGTTCCCACTAGAAAAAATTGAAAGCAAGAAGAAGCAACGAATATCGTTTTGTCCACAAATGTGACACGTTCCCTACCGGAACCATGAGGCTTCTTATGAGAAGCTCTGGTTTATGTGAAGCTTATACCAAAACCAGCCCCAAATGGGACAATTTTTTTACTACAGCAGATTGGTGTTGTTCCATGATAGCATGCCAAGTTTCATGAATTCCAGACGAGGTTTAGATTTTCTAGAATTAAAAACCATGTATCTCAATGTTTGCGGCCGAGCTACGGTGCCGAGGTTTTTGAAATTCATTCTCATTTCTTGCATGGGACCTAAGCATGCACCCAAGGACATTATTGAACTCGAGCTATTGATCCCTTGGTTGTTAACTAAACCCGAGCGATTCCTTCGCTACTGCTGCTAACTGAAGCCGATCGAACCTGCTGCCTCTTGATGAATAGTGACCATTGTTGGGGGTTGGATGAACAGTTCCTGGTGGGGGTTGGATGAACAGGACCCCGTGGTAGTAGTAGGCTGTTGTCGCTGGACGAGCAAGACCCCACTTGAGGAGGCCGCCACACACACCCAGGCCAGTTGGGGGTGGATGAACAGGACCCCGTAGAGGGCTGGTTGAATAGTAGCCGGTGGAGGCTGGATGAACAGGACCCCATGGAGGGCTGGTTTAATAGGACCCTGTGGAGGGCTGGTTGAACATTAGCCGGTGGAGGCTGGATGAATAGAGCCCCGTGGTGAATAGTAGCTGGTGAAGGCTGGAGGAAGTCGACGGTGGATGAACAGTAGCAGGTGGAGGCTGGAGGAAGTCGACGATGGATGAACAGTAGGCGTGGAGGCTGGAGCGAGGCAGTATATGGTGGATGAACAGTAGTCAGTGGAGCTGTAACACCCCGGTGTAATGATGCTACAGTAACCCCTGGGGTTAAGTTAATCTTTTTGCTAAACATGTTCCTGATCATAATTGTCTCCTTTCTCTTTTAAATTCCAGTTGAATTCAAATTCAAATTTTGTCTGAAATTCAAAATGCTCAGACATGAAAACAAAAATGTTCATCATGTGCAGAATATTCCACAACTAATATTGGTGGTGAACCAACTTTTTGCAAAAAGGTTTGAGTGGCCTAAGCTACTTCAAACAGTGGCCTAAGAAATAAATTAAATGCCTTTTTAATTTATGACAATGGCAAAGTATTTCTAAAAGCCTCACAATCTTTTTTTTTGGGCAGTGCCTAATAATTCTTTGAGATTATTTTGTCCAATGGCATAATCTTTTGCAAAGTCTTTATTGGCTAAAAGAAAAAGAAAAGAAAATGCAAAAGCTGTTTAAAAAAAAGGAAAAGAAGAGGGGGTGGGAGAGCCCTGGCCTCCCCTTGGGCCTCGGCGACCCACAGCCCCCTGCCCCCCCTTGGCCCCCAACCAGCCCAGCCGGCCCAAGCTCCCCGCATCGCTCTCCCCTCCCTCCTGTTCCCCCGGTGCGCACCGCTACAGGGGCGCGTCGCCGCCCGACCACCTCGCCGGCAACGCCGCGGGTGGATAAGGGCCCCTCCCCTCGACGCCTCGACCTCCTCCCCACCTACCTCCACCCACTCCCCTGCTCGCCCTCTCCGCCTCTCCCTCTCCCACTCCTTCGTTCTGGAGAGGAGTCCGACGCGGTCGCCGCCGTGCCTCGCCCGTCCTCGCGGCCATCGAGCGCCGTTCGCCTCGCCATCGTGCCCATCGTCTCTGCCGTCGTCGTCTACCCCGTCCCCGTCCGTGAGCGCGAGCCGGGAGCCACTGCGGGGTGCGGATCGAGCCGCCCCCTTTCGCCTCTGTCGCCGGCGAACTCCGTCGTCTCCGGCAACTGCTGCTGCTACTAATCTTACACCGGGCCACCTTGTGCCTCCCCGGTGAGCTCTCCTACCTTCTCCCTCTCCTTGCCTACTTGGCGCGCCCCCTAGCTGCTTCCCCACGTGCGCCCGAACGCAGCGCCGCGGAGCTCGTCGCCGGCGAGACTCCGGTGACCTTTTGGTCACGGGCTCAAGCCCGTTGGACTCGCCGCACCACGGGGATCCTCCCCAGCCCTTCCTTTCGTTCCGTAGCACGCTGCTTCGCCTTCGCCATCACACGCCCGAAGGTCGTCGCCGCCTTTTCCGTCGCCGGCGATGCTCCGGTCGTCCCCGACGCCAGTCATCGTCACCATCGTGTGCGCGGTGCCGGGCCGCGCCCTTAGGTCCAAGCCGTAGGTCCGGAGGCCCCCTGTAGCGCGGCTCCGGCCAACTCCGGCGAGACGCCGCCGTCGCCTTGGTCGCCGGAGCCCTCCCCGGCGCAGCCACCAACATGGATGCGTGGGCCCCATCACCTGAGTCGCTGACGCTGGGCCCCACGGGACCCTGTTGACTGGTTTGACCAGTCAACATGCTGACTGGGCTTCTCTGTGACACTGACGTGCGGGCCCCACCACGTAATTAGATTAACTAAACCGGTTTTATAAATAAAACTAATTAGTTAACCTAACCAGTCACTGACTGCTGGGGCCCACGCCCCCTAACTAACCCGGTTAGCTTAGTTAAGCCTCTGTTAGACAGAGAGGCTGACAGGTGGGTCCCACCTGTCAGTTTGACTGGTCAGCAGAGCTGACGCAATGCTGACGTCACTACTGGCGCAATAAACCTTTTCTGCTTTTAAAATAATTCAGAAATTGGTTTAAACTTTGAAAATCCGTAACTTTTAAACCGTAACTCCGATGAAAATGTTTTCTATATGAAAGTTGCTCAGAAAAATCCAACGAATCCGAATATGCGGTCCGTTCATCTGTCACATGCCCCTAGCATGCTGAACATGGAACTTTCCCCCTCCGGTCATCTGTCTGACACAGGTCCGGAACCGGGAATACCTTCCCGGTTGTTTTCCCCCTTCCCCTATAACGTCTAGGACCGCGTTAGAACACGCTTAGTGCTACGTATCGTCATGTCATGCTTAGTGTTACCTCTGTTTGCTATGTATTTACTGTTTCTTCCCCCTCTTCTCTCCGGTAGACCCCGAGGCCGCTAATGCCCCGGTGATCGACTACGTCGTCGACAACGACCCCTCCTTGCCAGATCAACCAGGCAAGCCCCCCCTTTGATCATCCCGATATCGCCCATTCCATTCTCTCATGCTTGCATTAGATTTTGCTATTGTTATTGTTTGCTCCTATTCTGATGCATAGCCTCCTTTTGTAACCTGCTTATTGTTACCTTACCGGCTTATCCTAAACTGCTTAGTATAGGTTGGTTAGTGATCCATCAGTGACCCCCGCCTTGTCCCGACTGCCCCGCTGGATAATCAGAAGACCCGATTAACGGGATCGAAGACCAGGCCCCGACACCGCACATCACTTTCCCCTTAGTTGCTCGACACTACTGGGTTACTATCGAGTGCCGAGGGTGAGACCTCTACAGCACTTCTGATGTTAACCTGTAGTGTAGCTATTCGGTCGTGGTCATCGAGGGTGATTTCCTCTTTAACCACTTCCGATACGACTCTGTCGTGCAACCCCTCAAGTGTGAACCTCGAGGGTGATTCCTCTACGTTCACCTTGATGATTACATTGAGTGGAACCCACCGAGGGTGATTCCTTGGGTTTTCCTCTTGATGTTTGGACACACGGATACTTGGACTTTACAACTGTTACTTGGAAAGTGATGTGGAGACGGGTTGACCTGGAAGGTGCCCGTGAGATAATTACGAGGCGTGGCCGGGCATTCTTAGCCCTTGCCGCAAGTCCTCGAGACGGGGCAACGGGGTCACCTCTTTCGTGAGGCTCTGCTTGTTACCGCGCGTTCCTAATCCACTACGATTTGGATATTTGATCCGAGGGGCCTCTGGCCTGATAGCACTAACCATCACGTGGGCATAGTATGGGCGTTCTGCGTCGTGTACATCAGCCGAAGCTTAATAGACGTCAGCGACGGAGCGGCGCGCGCCGGGTTGGACTGGTAAGCTCCTGCCTTTTTAGGGAGGTAGCTAGGTCTGCTCACCGGCCGCCCACGCAACGTGCAGGAGTTCCCGGGGAGATGGCCCATGACCCCTGGGGGCATAGGTTTAGTCCGGCGTGCTGGCCTCTCTATTAAGCCTAGGTCGGGTTGCGGCGTATTGTTTGGCCGAGGCCGGGCATGACCCTGGAAAGTGTGTCCGGCCGGAGTCAATCGAGCGTGGTGGGTAAGTTGGTGCACCCCTGCAGGGAAGAAAACATCTATCGATAGCCTGTCCTACGGTAACGGACACTTGGAGTTGTATCCCGATCGATACAACTAGAACTGGATACTTGTGATGAGAACTGGATGGTGATGAGGATTTGATTGTGATGATAACTGGATAGTATGGCTCTGGGATTGCTTTCTCGCAGGGAGTCGAGAAAGGATCTCTGGCCGAGGTTGATAACACTACTACCGCTTTACCTTATGTTACTCTACTCCCTCCTGTTTGCTGCAAGATGGTGGTTTCCAGAAGATGCTAGTCTTCGACAGGACTAGGCCTTCTCTCTATTCTAGCATTTCTGCAGCCTAGTCCACATATACAGCCTTTCTTTGATAATGTTGCATATGTAGTGTAGATCCTTGCTTGCGAGTACTTTGGATGAGTACTCACGGTTGCTTTGCTCCCCCTTTTCCCCCTTCTTTCTTCTTTCTGGTTGTTGCAACCAGATGGTGGAGTCCAGGAGACAGATGCCACCTTTGACGACTGCTGCTACCCCGAGGGTGCCTACTACCACGTGACGGACGCCGACGACCAAGAGTAGTTAGGAGGCTCCCAGGCAGGAGGCCTTGCCTTTTCGATCGTAGATGCTTTTGTGCTAGCCTTCTTAAGGCAAACTTGTTTAACTTATGTCTGTACTCAGATATTGTTGCTTCCGCTGACTCTTTTGTTTTCGAGCTTATGTATTCGAGCCCTCGAGGCCCCTGGCTTGTAATATAAAGCTTGTATTATTTTAATTTGTGTCTAGAGTTGTGTTGTGATATCTTCCCGTGAGTCCTTGATCTTGATCGTACACATTTGCGTGTATGATTAGTGTACGATTGAATCGAGGGCGTCACAAGTTGGTATCAGAGCCGACTGCCTGTAGGTAGCCCCCTTTCCAACTCCTTGGCCGAAGTTGAGTCTAGTCACTGAAAACTTTTACTAACATTGGCTGTGTGGCTTACGGGCCCACGTCGCCATATGGGTGGTATTAGCATCTTTTACTCCTCGTCTATACTCTGGGACTCTGAACTCTCTTCTACTCGGGTTAAATGAATTTACTAACATTAGGATCCCGTGACCACATTCACCCCGAAGTTGGATGAAGCCATAGTTATTCCTTAGAATAGCTTTTTGAGTAGTGCACACCCTGTTGTGTTGACTACGGAGTGGAATCCATCGTACCTCCTTCATTATGCATGTTTTCATCATGAATGATCCTTATCTTTGCAAATGCTCAATGCTGAACTACCCCTGTTACATGTTAGCAGGATGGTTAGACCCGCTGGTCGTGGCTGTGGTGCCAACGACCCACCACCGCCTGAATTCTTTACTGGAATGAGGCAACAGTTTGAGTTAACTCGCCAGTTCATGGAAGGAATGATGGCTCAGTTTCCTCGTCCGAACATGAATCAACATCCAACCCGAGTAACTCTGCAGGACTTCATGCGCCTCAACCCATCTATCTACCGCAGCTCAACTCAACCCCTTGATGCTGATGACTGGCTCCGCGACATCACATATGAAATGGAGTCTGCTAGTGTTGCCCCTGCCAGCTATGTCACCTTCGCATCTTTCTTTCTGAAGGGTCCTGCTGCTCAATGGTGGGACAGCCACAGGCGTACCCTACCTGCTGGAACGGTCATTACTTGGCCGGATTTCCAAGCTGCCTTCCGTGCCCGTTTCATTCCTCAGGGAACCATGGACAGGAAGAAGCGAGAGTTCCGCAACCTCACCCAAGGCAACAAGACTGTAGATGCTTATCAACGGGAATTTCTGGACTTGTCACGTTATGCTGAAGAAGACATTGCAACTGATGCTCGTAAGCAAGAAAAGTTTCGTGATGGACTTCACCCAGATATCAAGCTAGCACTGCTCATTCATGACTTTGCCGACTTCGCCACCTTGGTGAACAAGGCTATTCAGGTTGAGACTGGTCTTCAGGAACACCAGGGATCCCTCAGGCGTAGCCGTGACGCTGGCCCATCTTCGGGCCCGTCAGCGCAGAAGCGTCGGATATGGATTCCCCACAGCATGTATCGTCCAACCGCACCTACACCAAGACAGTCCTATGCTGCACCTCGTCTGCCTCCTCCACCAGAGAGGCAGCCTCTTCGAGATGTACCATCCCAAGCTCCTGCTCCCGATCCCAATGATGGTCTGTGCTTCAGATGTGGCCGCCCCGGCCACCTTGCTAAAGAGTGCACTCAGAAAAAGAGCCAGCTGGCTCTACCTTCAACTGGCCGTAACAATCAGCCCCATAACAATAATGCCAGACCTTATGGTCATGGTCAGGCTAATCATGTTGATCTGAATGAAGCTCAAGACCAGCCTGCCACTGTGATGGGTACTCTTCTTGTTAATTCAGTACCGGCTTCTGTTTTATTCGATTCAGGAGCATCACATTCATTCATGTCAGAAAATTTTGCTTACGCACATGACATTCGTTGCGAGCCCATGAACACTCCGATAGTGGTACGTACCCCTGCGGGTCAGTGTCGAACTACCATGATTGGTCGCGACGTCCCCGTTGAAATTGAAGGGTTGGAATTTCGTGTTTCTCCCATTATTCTTGATTCTTCCAATATTGACCTCATTCTGGGAATGGAATGGTTGAAAGCGCATACTGCCTCTATCGTTTGCGCCACCAAGGTCGTTCACCTCCTACATCCTTCCGATGAGATAGTAAGCTACCATGCTCAGCTTGTTCAAAACGCTGAAGCACGACTTTATGCTTTGAATGCGTTGAACGCGGCACCTCTTGAGGGAATTGAAAAGATTCCAGTCGTTCGCAACTTCCAAGACGTATTTCCAGAAGAACTTCCAGGAATACCCCCTGCCCGGGCTGTCGAGTTCGTCATCGACTTGAAACCAGGCACCGTTCCTATTGCAAAACGACCCTACAAGATGCCACCTCATGAACTCCTTGAGCTTAAGGAGGAAATCGACAAATCTCTTCACAAGGGTTTCATTCGTCCAAGTTCCTCTGCTTGGGGAGCACCTTCTCTCTTCGTCAAGAAGAAGGACGGTACGAACCGTTTGGTCCAAGACTATCGTCCTATCAACCAAGCTACAATTCAAAACAAATATCCCCTTCCTCGGATCAATGATCTGTATGATCAACTGGCTGGTTCATCAATATTCTCTAAACTCGACTTGAGGTTGGGTTACCACCAGATCCGTGTTCGTGAAGAGGATATTCCAAAGACCGCATTTGTGACTCGTTATGGTTCTTACGAGTACACCGTCATGTCATTCGGTTTAACCAATGCTCCAGCTACATTCTCTCGTCTGATGAACTATATATTCATGGATTACCTCGACAAGTTCGTCGTAGTCTATCTGGATGATATACTGGTATATTCGAAGAATAAAGAAGAACATGCTGAACATCTTCGTCTTGTTCTGGAGAAGCTTCGAGAGCATCAACTTTATGCCAAGTATTCCAAGTGTGAATTCTGGTTACCCGAAGTCACCTACCTTGGTCATGTTATCTCCAAGGATGGTATTGCCGTCAACCCAGAGCGCGTTCAGGCTATTCTTGACTGGACCCCTCCAAAGACTGTCAAGCAAGTCAGAAGCTTTCTCGGACTGGCCAGCTATTGTCGCCGCTTTGTCGAGAACTTCTCCAAGATCGCCAAGCCACTGACTAATCTGCTTCACAAAGGCGTTAAGTTCGATTGGACAGACAAATGTCAGGAAAGTTTCCAGGCACTCAAGGATAAACTGACTTCTGCCCCAGTGCTTGCTCCCCCTGATTCTCGCAAGGACTTTGTCATCTATTGTGACGCTTCACGTCAAGGATTAGGCTGTGTTCTAATGCAAGAGCGCAGGGTGATTGCCTATGCCTCCCGTCAAGTGCGTCCTCACGAAGAAAACTACCCGGTTCATGACCTTGAGCTTGCAGCGGTTATCTTTGCATTGAAGCTATGGCGACAATACCTTCTCGGTAATCGTTGTGAGATCTTCACTGATCATCAGAGTCTGAAGTACCTGTTTACTCAGCCAGATCTGAACCTCCGTCAGCAGCGATGGATGGAAGCTATTGCTGACTACAACTGCGGTATATCTTATACACCTGGCAAGGCTAATGTAATGGCCGATGCCCTAAGCCGAAAGTCTTATTGCAATAATCACCAGGTCTACAAAGCTCAACCCCGCCTTTATGAAGAGCTATGCAAGCTGAACCTTCAACTAGTTCCACAGGGTTCTCTGAATAACCTTGTTTTGGAACCAACTCTTCTGAAAGCAATCAAGTCTGCTCAAGCCAAAGATGCTCATGTTGATCTGATGAAAAAGGATCTTGCCTTAGAAAAATCCAGAGATTTCTCACTTGGTGAAGATGGAACCTTATACTTCAGAGATCGCATTGTCGTACCCCGGTTCGAGCTTATGACAGAGAAGGTGATGAAAGAAGCGCATGACACCCCTCTCTCTATTCATCCGGGAAGTACCAAGATGTATCTTGACATCCGTCAGAAGTACTGGTGGTCTAAGATGAAGCAAGACATTGCTCGATATATTGAAGAATGTGACGTTTGTCGTCGCGTCAAAGCAGAACATCAAAAACCGGCTGGACTTCTACAACCGCTTCCGATTCCTGAATGGAAGTGGGATAAGATCCAAATGGACTTCGTCACTGGCCTTCCCAAGTCTCAGAAAGGTAACGATGCTATCTTTGTCGTCATCGACCAATTCTCGAAGGTTGCTCACTTTCTGCCAGTCAAGGAGACTATCACTGCTAGTCAATTGGCAACCTTGTATATCTCCCGAATTGTGTCACTCCACGGCATTCCGAAGGAGATCAGTTCAGACCGCGGCAGTATTTTCACTTCTAAGTTCTGGGATAGTTTCCAAGAGGCAATGGGAACTCATATTACCTGGAGCACTGCTTATCATCCCCAATCCCAAGGCCAAGTCGAGCGAGTCAATCAAATTCTTGAAGACATGCTTCGAGCTTGTGTTATTTCTTTCGGCAAGAAGTGGGAAGAATCTCTCCCTTATGCGGAGTTCTCTTATAACAACAGCTATCAAGCCAGCTTGAAGATGGCACCCTTTGAAGTGCTTTATGGACGTAAGTGCCGAACCCCTCTGAATTGGTCAGAAACTGGGGAACGAGCACTCATTGGTCCGGACATTATTCAACAAGCTGAAGAGCAGGTTCGCATTGTCCGGGATAATCTCAAGGCGGCCCAATCCCGCCAGAAGAGCAACTATGACCGGAAACACTGGGGTTCAACTTATCAACCTGGTGAACAAGCTTATCTGCGTGTCACTCCTTTGAGAGGCACTCATCGGTTCGGAGTCAAGGGAAAGTTAGCTCCTCGCTACATTGGTCCCTTCCGTATTCTCGCCCGTCGTGGACTGGTGGCTTATCAATTGGAGTTGCCACCTCAGTTCTCTCACGTCCATGACGTCTTCCATGTGTCGCAACTTCGTCGATGCTTCAAGGATCCGGAACGTGAAGTGGATCCGGAATTGATTGAAATTCAAGATGATCTCACATACAAGGAGCATCCGATCTGCATTCTTGAAGAAGCTGAACGTCGAACCCGCCAGAAGGTTACTAAGTTCCTCAAGGTGCAATGGTCGAATCATACTAAAGAGGAAGCCACTTGGGAACGCGAAGATAACCTCCGGGCTGAATACCCCGATCTTTTCCCTTCTACCTCTTAATTCTCGGGACGAGAATTTCTTTTAGAGGAGGAGAGTTGTAACACCCCGGTGTAATGATGCTACAGTAACCCCTGGGGTTAAGTTAATCTTTTTGCTAAACATGTTCCTGATCATAATTGTCTCCTTTCTCTTTTAAATCCCAGTTGAATTCAAATTCAAATTTTGTCTGAAATTCAAAATGCTCAGACATGAAAACAAAAATGTTCATCATGTGCAGAATATTCCACAACTAATATTGGTGGTGAACCAACTTTTTGCAAAAAGGTTTGAGTGGCCTAAGCTACTTCAAACAGTGGCCTAAGAAATAAATTAAATGCCTTTTTAATTTATGAAAATGGCAAAGTATTTCTAAAAGCCTCACAATCTTTTTTTTGGGCAGTGCCTAATAATTCTTTGAGATTATTTTGTCCAATGGCATAATTTTTTTGCAAAGTCTTTATTGGCTAAAAGAAAAAGAAAATGCAAAAGCTGTTTAAAAAAAAGGAAAAGAAGAGGGGGTGGGAGAGCCCTGGCCTCCCCTTGGGCCTCGGCGACCCACAGCCCCCTGCCCCCCCTTGGCCCCCAACCAGCCCAGCCGGCCCAAGCTCCCCGCATCGCTCTCCCCTCCCTCCTGTTCCCCCGGTGCGCACCGCTACAGGGGCGCGTCGCCGCCCGACCACCTCGCCGGCAACGCCGCGGGTGGATAAGGGCCCCTCCCCTCGACGCCTCGACCTCCTCCCCACCTACCTCCACCCACTCCCCTGCTCGCCCTCTCCGCCTCTCCCTCTCCCACTCCTTCGTTCTGGAGAGGAGTCCGACGCGGTCGCCGCCGTGCCTCGCCCGTCCTCGCGGCCATCGAGCGCCGTTCGCCTCGCCATCGTGCCCATCGTCTCTGCCGTCGTCGTCTACCCCGTCCCCGTCCGTGAGCGCGAGCCGGGAGCCACTGCGGGGTGCGGATCGAGCCGCCCCCTTTCGCCTCTGTCGCCGGCGAACTCCGTCGTCTCCGGCAACTGCTGCTGCTACTAATCTTACACCGGGCCACCTTGTGCCTCCCCGGTGAGCTCTCCTACCTTCTCCCTCTCCTTGCCTACTTGGCGCGCCCCCTAGCTGCTTCCCCACGTGCGCCCGAACGCAGCGCCGCGGAGCTCGTCGCCGGCGAGACTCCGGTGACCTTTTGGTCACGGGCTCAAGCCCGTTGGACTCGCCGCACCACGGGGATCCTCCCCAGCCCTTCCTTTCGTTCCGTAGCACGCTGCTTCGCCTTCGCCATCACA
This sequence comes from Triticum aestivum, assembly GCF_018294505.1. NCBI lineage: Eukaryota > Viridiplantae > Streptophyta > Magnoliopsida > Poales > Poaceae > Triticum > Triticum aestivum. The sequence goes on along the minus strand of NC_057810.1, from coordinate 327,274,620 downwards.
CGCCCGAAGGTCGTCGCCGCCTTTTCCGTCGCCGGCGATGCTCCGGTCGTCCCCGACGCCAGTCATCGTCACCATCGTGTGCGCGGTGCCGGGCCGCGCCCTTAGGTCCAAGCCGTAGGTCCGGAGGCCCCCTGTAGCGCGGCTCCGGCCAACTCCGGCGAGGCGCCGCCGTCGCCTTGGTCGCCGGAGCCCTCCCCGGCGCAGCCACCAACATGGATGCGTGGGCCCCATCACCTGAGTCACTGACGCTGGGCCCCACGGGACCCTGTTGACTGGTTTGACCAGTCAACATGCTGACTGGGCTTCTCTGTGACACTGACGTGCGGGCCCCACCACGTAATTAGATTAACTAAACCGGTTTTATAAATAAAACTAATTAGTTAACCTAACCAGTCACTGACTGCTGGGGCCCACGCCCCCTAACTAACCCTGTTAGCTTAGTTAAGCCTCTGTTAGACAGAGAGGCTGACAGGTGGGTCCCACCTGTCAGTTTGACTGGTCAGCAGAGCTGACGCAATGCTGACGTCACTACTGGCGCAATAAACCTTTTCTGCTTTTAAAATAATTCAGAAATTGGTTTAAACTTTGAAAATCCGTAACTTTTAAACCGTAACTCCGATGAAAATGTTTTCTATATGAAAGTTGCTCAGAAAAATCCAACGAATCCGAATATGCGGTCCGTTCATCTGTCACATGCCCCTAGCATGCTGAACATGGAACTTTCCCCCTCCGGTCATCTGTCTGACACAGGTCCGGAACCGGGAACACCTTCCCGGTTGTTTTCCCCCTTCCCCTATAACGTCTAGGACCGCGTTAGAGCACGCTTAGTGCTACGTATCGTCATGTCATGCTTAGTGTTACCTCTGTTTGCTATGTATTTACTGTTTCTTCCCCCTCTTCTCTCCGGTAGACCCCGAGGCCGCTGATGCCCCGGTGATCGACTACGTCGTCGACAACGACCCCTCCTTGCCAGATCAACCAGGCAAGCCCCCCCTTTGATCATCCCGATATCGCCCATTCCATTCTCTCATGCTTGCATTAGATTTTGCTATTGTTATTGTTTGCTCCTATTCTGATGCATAGCCTCCTTTTGTAACCTGCTTATTGTTACCTTACCGGCTTATCCTAAACTGCTTAGTATAGGTTGGTTAGTGATCCATCAGTGACCCCCGCCTTGTCCCGACTGCCCCTGCTGGATAATCAGAAGACCCGATTAACGGGATCGAAGACCAGGCCCCGACACCGCACATCACTTTCCCCTTAGTTGCTCGACACTACTGGGTTACTATCGAGTGCCGAGGGTGAGACCTCTACAGCACTTCTGATGTTAACCTGTAGTGTAGCTATTCGGTCGTGGTCATCGAGGGTGATTTCCTCTTTAACCACTTCCGATACGACTCTGTCGTGCAACCCCTCAAGTGTGAACCTCGAGGGTGATTCCTCTACGTTCACCTTGATGATTACATTGAGTGGAACCCACCGAGGGTGATTCCTTGGGTTTTCCTCTTGATGTTTGGACACACGGATACTTGGACTTTACAACTGTTACTTGGAAAGTGATGTGGAGACGGGTTGACCTGGAAGGTGCCCGTGAGATAATTACGAGGCGTGGCCGGGCATTCTTAGCCCTTGCCGCAAGTCCTCGAGACGGGGCAACGGGGTCACCTCTTTCGTGAGGCTCTGCTTGTTACCGCGCGTTCCTAATCCACTACGATTTGGATATTTGATCCGAGGGGCCTCTGGCCTGATAGCACTAACCATCACGTGGGCATAGTATGGGCGTTCTGCGTCGTGTACATCAGCCGAAGCTTAATAGACGTCAGCGACGGAGCGGCGCGCGCCGGGTTGGACTGGTAAGCTCCTGCCTTTTTAGGGAGGTAGCTAGGTCTGCTCACCGGCCGCCCACGCAACGTGCAGGAGTTCCCGGGGAGATGGCCCATGACCCCTGGGGGCATAGGTTTAGTCCGGCGTGCTGGCCTCTCTATTAAGCCTAGGTCGGGTTGCGGCGTATTGTTTGGCCGAGGCCGGGCATGACCCTGGAAAGTGTGTCCGGCCGGAGTCAATCGAGCGTGGTGGGTAAGTTGGTGCACCCCTGCAGGGAAGAAAACATCTATCGATAGCCTGTCCTACGGTAACGGACACTTGGAGTTGTATCCCGATCGATACAACTAGAACTGGATACTTGTGATGAGAACTGGATGGTGATGAGGATTTGATTGTGATGATAACTGGATAGTATGGCTCTGGGATTGCTTTCTCGCAGGGAGTCGAGAAAGGATCTCTGGCCGAGGTTGATAACACTACTACCGCTTTACCTTATGTTACTCTACTCCCTCCTGTTTGCTGCAAGATGGTGGTTTCCAGAAGATGCTAGTCTTCGACAGGACTAGGCCTTCTCTCTATTCTAGCATTTCTGCAGCCCAGTCCACATATACAGCCTTTCTTTGATAATGTTGCATATGTAGTGTAGATCCTTGCTTGCGAGTACTTTGGATGAGTACTCACGGTTGCTTTGCTCCCCCTTTTCCCCCTTCTTTCTTCTTTCTGGTTGTTGCAACCAGATGGTGGAGTCCAGGAGACAGATGCCACCTTTGACGACTGCTGCTACCCCGAGGGTGCCTACTACCACGTGACGGACGCCGACGACCAAGAGTAGTTAGGAGGCTCCCAGGCAGGAGGCCTTGCCTTTTCGATCGTAGATGCTTTTGTGCTAGCCTTCTTAAGGCAAACTTGTTTAACTTATGTCTGTACTCAGATATTGTTGCTTCCGCTGACTCTTTTGTTTTCGAGCTTATGTATTCGAGCCCTCGAGGCCCCTGGCTTGTAATATAAAGCTTGTATTATTTTATTTTGTGTCTAGAGTTGTGTTGTGATATCTTCCCATGAGTCCTTGATCTTGACCGTACACATTTGCGTGTATGATTAGTGTACGATTGAATCGAGGGCGTCACAGGAGCCCAGTTCTATGGTACGCCACACCCCTCTCGATGAACAGGACCCCATTTCGACCGTAGGCGCTCCAACACAAGTCTGTTTCCTCTGTTTTGCGGTACGCCACACCCCTCCCGATCAGCAGGACCCTATTTCAACTGTAGGCACTCGAACAAAAGTCCATTTCCTCCGTTTTGTGGTACGCCAGACCCTTCCTGATGAACATGACCCCGTTTTGACCATACACGGTCGAACAGAAGGCCGTTTCCTCCATTCTGTGGTACGCCAGACCTCGTTTCGGCTGTTCCGTCCATGCCGGTTGGCTCTCGATGAACACACGATGCTGTTTATTCCATTCCGACCTAGCCGGTTGGCTACTGATGAACATGATGGCATCACTGTGACGCCCTCGATTCAATCATACACTAATCATACACACAAATGTGTACGATCAAGATCAAGGACTCACGGGAAGATATCACAACACAACTCTAGACACAAATTAAAAGAATACAAGCTTTATATTACAAGCCAGGGGCCTCGAGGGCTCGAATACATAAGCTCGAATACACAAGAGTCAGCGGAAGCAACCGTATCTGAGTACAGACATAGGTTAGACAAGTTTGCCTTAAGAAGGCTAGCACAAAAGCAACATTGATCGAAAAGGCAAGGCCTCCTGCCTGGGAGCCTCCTAACTACTCCTGGTCGTCGGCGGTCTTCACGTAGTAGTAGGCACCCTCGGGGTAGCAGTAGTCGTTTGTGGTGTCGTTTGGCTCCTGGACTCCACCATCTAGTTGCATCAACCGGAAAGAAGAAGAAGGGGGGGAAAAGGAGGAGCAAAGCAACCGTGAGTACTCATCCAAAGTACTTGCAAGCAAGGATCTACACTAGATATGCAACATTATGAAAGGAAGGCTGTATATGTGGACTGGGCTACAGAAATGCCAGAATAGAGAGAAGGCTTAGTCCTATCGAAGACTAGCATCTTCTGGAAACCACCATCTTGCAGCAAGCAGGAGGGAGTAGAGTAGCATAACATAAAGTAGTAGTAGTGTTATCAACCTCGGCCGGAGATCCTTTCTCGACTCCCTGCGAGAAAGAAATCCCAGAGCCATACTATCCAGTTATCATCACAATCCAATTCTCATCACCATCCGGTTCTCATCACAAGTATCCAGTTCTAGTTGTATCGATCGGGATACAACTCCAAGTGTCCGTTACCGTAGGAAAGGCTATCGATAGATGTTTTCTTCCCTGCAGGGGTGCACCAACTTACCCACCACGCTCGATTAACTCTGGCCGGACACACTTTCCTGGGTCATGCCCGGCCTCGGCCAAACAATACGCCGCAACCCGACCTAGGCTTAATAGAGAGGTCAGCACGCCGGACTAAACCTATGCCCCCAGGGGTCATGGGCCATCTCCCCGGGAACTCCTGCATGTTGCGTGGGCGGCCGGTGAGCAGACCTAGCTACCTCCCTAAAAAAGGTAGGAGCTTACCAGTCCAACCCGGCGCGCGCCGCTTAGTCGCTGACATCTAATAAGCTTCGGCTGGTGCATACGACGCAGAACACCCATACTATGCCCATGTGATGGTTAGTGCTATCAGGCCAGAGGCCCCTCGGATCAAATATCAAAATCGTAGTGGATTAGGAACGCGCGGTAACAAACAGAGACTCACGAAAGATGTGACCCCGTTGCCCCGTCTCGAGGACTTGTGGCAAGGGCTAAGAATGCCCGGCCACGCCTCGTAATTATCTCATGGGCACCTTCCAGGTCAACCCGACTCCACATCACTCACAATTATGCTCGCGCAGGTACCCCTCATGGTCGACCCGTCTTTAGTAACATGGTTCAGTGTCAAGTCATAGTAACCATAGTAACCGTGTGTCCAAACATCAAGGGGAAAACCCGAGGAATCACCCATGGTGAATTCTAGTCGGTGTAATCATCAAGGTGAACGTAAGAGGAATCACCCCCGAGGTTCACACTTGAGGGGTTGCACGACAGAGTCGTATCGGAAGTGGTTAAGGCGGAATCACCCTCGATGACCACGACCGGATAACTACACTACAGGGTTAACATCAGAAGTGCTGTAGAGGTCTCACCCTCGACACTCGATAGTAACCCAGCAGTGTCGAGCAACTAAGGGGAAGTGATGTGCGGTGCTGGGGCCTGGTCTTCGATCCTGTTGATCGGGTCTTCAGTGATGAAGCAGGGGCAACAAGAACAAGGTGGGGTTCACTGATGGATCACTAACCAACCTATACTAAGCAGTTTAGGATAAGCAGGTAAGGTACAACAGCAGATACAAAAGCAGGCTATGCATCAGAATAGGAGCAATCAATAACAATAGCAAAATCTAATGCAAGCATGAGAGAATGCAATGGGCAATATCGGGATGATCAAAGGGGGGGCTTGCCTGGTTGCTCTGGCAAGGAGGGGTCGTCATCGACGTAGTCGATCATAGGGGCAGCATCAGTCTCGGGGTCTACCGGAGAGAAAAGGGGGAAGAAACAATAAATACAGAGCAAACAATGCATCACAAGTCATAACGTGGTAATATGCTGTGCCGGGTGTGACCTAACGTATGGCTACACGATAAAGTGAAGGGGGAATTCAACCGGGAATGTTTTCCCGGTTCCGGACCTGTGTCAGACAGATGACCAGAGGGGTAATGTTCCATGTTCAGCATGCTAGGGGCATGTGACAGATGAACGGACCGTGTAATCGGATTCGTTGGATTTTTCTGAGCAACTTTCATATAGAAAACATTTTCATCGGAGTTACGATTTAATTACTATGATTTTTGCAAGTTTAAAGCATATTCTAGAATTAAATAAATTATCAGAAAAAGGAAAATATGACGTCAACAGAGTGTCAACATGACATCAGCAGGTCAGCAGACCCGCTGACTAGTCAAACTGACTAGTGGGTCCCACCTGTCATGGACAGTGGACTAACAGTGGGTTATTTTAATTAAACGTGGTTCATTAGCAGCCGAGCCCCACATGTTAGTGACTCACTAATTTAGTTAATTACTTTTAATTAGGAAAAACTTTAATTAGGTTAATTATGCGGTGGGGCCTGTGTGTCAGTGGCACTGAGTGCCCAGTGAGCATAGTTGACCACGGTCAACGTGGTCAACTGAGTCCAGGGGGCCCATGGGCAACGACCCAAAGGCGGGCCCCGCCGGTGCCAGGTCAGCGCTGGCGCCGGAGCAACGCCGGCGAGGCCATCCGCGGCGGCCGAACGCCGGAGATGGCAGGAATCGCGCTACGGCGCATCATTTGAGCCGTGGTCGGGCGCGTTCGAATGGCGAGGCTGGGCCGCATCCAACCGTGATGGTGGCGTGGGCCGTAACGGTCGGAATCTTCACCGGCGGCGAGTGGAGGCGGTGGTGGCGTTCGGGAGGTGGTCGGGTTTCGCGACAGGGCGCCGTTTCCAGCGCAGTCGGGCTCGTTCGAACGAGAAGACGACGGCGACGCGATCTGGGGGGTGGCAGAGGTTGAGGTGGTCGGGAACGTGGATGGCGGGCGGCGAGGCAGACGCCGGACTTTGGCCGTCGTCGGGATCGGGGTTGGGAGGCGTTTGTGGGCAACCCAAGCGGCCGGACGAAGCCTACGCGGTGCGGTGAGCGTGATGGACCCTGGCCCGTGACCATTTGGTCACCACAGACTGGCCGGCGACGAGCTCCGCGGCGCTACGTTTGGGTGCGCGTGGGGGGAAGCAGCTAGGGAGCGCGCCAGAGTCAGCAAGGAGAGGGAGAAGGGAGAGGAGCTCACCGGGGAGGCACAAGGTGGCCCGGTGTAAGCTCAGTAGCAGCAGAGCAGCCGGAGACGGAGAGGATCGCCGGCGATCGTCAAGGAAGGGGGCGGCTCGATCCGCGGCCTGTGATGCTCCCCGGTTTGTGTTCGTGGACGGGGACGAGGTAGTCAACGACGGCGGAGCTGCTGGACAGGTCGGCGAGGCGCGGCGAGGTCGGTAGCCGTGAGGACAGGCGAGGCATGGCGGCGACCGCGTAGGCCTCCTCTCCAAAACGAAGGAGAGGGAGAGAGAGAAGGGAAAATGGGGGAGTGGATGAGATGGGGAGGGGAACCCGAGGGGGCACTGCGTCAGCGTCCTTATCCCCTCGTCGGCGTGGCCGACGAAGTGGTCGGGCGGGAGCACGTCCCTATTGCGGTCTGAGACCGAGGAACAGGAAGGAGGGAGAGGGGCAACCAGTGCGGGGGGATTGGGCTGGATGGGTGGGAGTGGGCCGAGGCCCAGGGGGATGGGCCGAAGCCTAAGGGGAGGCCAGGGGCTCTCCCACCCCTTCTTCCTTCCTTTTCTTTTTTTGTTTTTCTTTTCCAGTAGCTTTTGCCTTTCCTTTTAGCCACTAATGACTTTGCAAAATTATGCCACTGGCTAAAACAATTCCAAAGAATTATTGTGCAATGCCACAAAATGAATTGTGAGGCTTTTGAAATAGTTTGCAACCTTCATAATTTAAAAAGGCATTTAAACTATAGTTTTAGCCATTGTTTTAAAGTGGTTTGGGGCACTTGGACATTTGCAAAAATGTTGGTTCACTACCAATATTAGTTATGGATTATTTGGCACATGAAGAACATTTTGGTTTCCATGTTTGAGAAATTTTGAATTTCACTCATAATTTGAATTTGAATTTGACTTAGATTTTTCATCAAGTGATAACTAGCTCAGTAAGCATGGTGACCTGGCACCATTAACACGAGATTACTGTAGCATGACACTGGGGGTGTTACAAATCTCCTCCACTACAAGAAATCTCGTCCCAAGATTTAAGTGGTGAAGTAAAGGGTAACTTCGGGAGAACTGACCCTTATAGGGTTAATTATCTGGTGAACAATTCAGGGAATGAGGCAGAAGTATCTCTCAAGTTGAAGCTTAATTAACATTGAGAGCAAATTATAAATGTACAATGGGAGGTTTCAAGCGAATGGACGAACAATTGACCTGAACAGAGTGTGAGGAAGGGGGGGGGGGTTCTGAGCATCGGGAATAGATCATCTCTCGGAGGGTGGCTCATGACAACACACAAAGCCAAGAGCAAATGATACTTCAGAAAAAGGGTATACATGAGAGTCAGGTTCCGATCCCGTGGAACTTTGGGTTATGGGCCCACCATGTGGGTTAACAGTAGAAAGGGGGGTCGATAGCAAGGCATGTCAGATGAAAGACTGTCAATTATGTTGTCAACAACGTTGGTACCAAGGGCGAGGGACATAGAGAACTATTTTCCTGCTCGTTTGAATGAGGCGGACCAATAGGCAAGGTTCTCATCCATCGGTGGTTACCGTAATGTCAACAACAATAATAACAAGGTCTTACTGACAAATTGTACGCCGAGGTGTTTTCATAAGCAGGGAACTATTACTGCTTAGATCATATAGATCACAAGAAAGGTTAAACAAAACAATGGAAAGGAAAATGTGGTTATTAGATTAATCAGAACATTGGAAAGGAAAATGTGTTTACACAAGAATTGGGAGTATATCCTTCCCAAAGAAACGCGGAGCATGATATACATGATAGGGCAGCAAGTTCAAAAGTATTTAGATAAAGGGGGCGAGGGAAGAATCATGATATTACCCATACAACTATGTTTGGATAATTGATCAAGGTACATGTAGCGTTGCGTTTCCACTGTTCTCAATGATATTCGGAATACCATAGTCATGCTCCGAGGTAGCGATAACACGGTGTTTCAAGTAAGGGTTGGATCGAAGGATCACAAGAGATACAAAGGAACACTTCCAAGATTATCTCAGAACGTAAGGATTAACCAAACACAACCGGGTCTGTGTTGGTAGAAAGTCAAGGATGACATCGATGATATCACAAATTATCGAGGGGCAGGGATGGTATTTCTCTCATGATTTCGATTGATATCCTGGAAGAGCTTAGAATATTGGAAATCGCTTAATTTATGATGGAGCCAAGAGTTTTTTTAACCACGGATATGACACAAACTCGGAATCAAGCTTGTGTGCGAGGTGAAATGATAAGATTGGGAAGATCGACATAAGCTTAGCTCATCGTCGGAATTTGCGCTCCGGGAAGAAGAACCAGGTAGCACAATTAAAATTTGGCACGATAATGATATAGTCGGCCAGGCTAGGAATGACTTGAAGGATTATTAAACTCATAAGAAATTACTTAGAGTTATTGAATCAGAGTGCGGAATCGATTCACTTATCAGTGTTCTCAGTTGACAAACAAACCAGAACTCTTGAAGTGACAAAGACAGGGTAAGGTAATACTCCATCAAAAGTTCATAAGATGTAGTGCAATGGCATGATATCCTGGAGATAACATGAGGCAATACTTGAAGGTAGATCAAATTAGAGGTTGGACAAGTGAAATGACTTGCAGTAGACAAGTATTTTAACTTGTCCGGGAGATGGAATTAAAGAGAAACTATGGTCGGAACCACGATTATGAATGATCAAACCACCGATACAAGATGGACTTATAACAAGGAGTAATTATTTTTACGAGCAACTTCCATGATAAGTTCTACATTGGGTCCATGGGCATGAACACAAAGGTTCAATGTCGACTCCCACTTCTTCAATGCATAATCTTTCATTCACTCCTCATTTTCGAAGAATTTGTAGCGCGAAAGATTTATCTGGTGAAGCACCAGAAGAGTATGACTCACACCTCTTCCGAGTTCACACAGATTTAGGAAAGGTATAGGTTCAACCCGTAGGGGTATCTTAGGAACATATACCACTAACTTCCAGAGCATATAACATCAACTCAATGACAAAGCATGGTTGACAATAAGCATAGGATACAATTTACTAAAGGCAATATGTATCAGGGGAAGAGCGCACAAGATTTTGAATATGAAGGACATTGCCGGATAATAATCCAACAAAGGATTCAGCGGTCTCAATGTATCTGATGTGAGTATCAGTCCTCAATCAGAAGAGGGAAAGAATGCGAAGGCATTAGATTAGAGAAACAACTAGATAATTCGACGTTCAAGTTGAAGGGAACTAGGTGGACAATCAATTACAACATGATTGGCCGAGATCCAACTCATGTCTAGAATGACGTATGAGCAGGAAGGTCATATTTCAGGGTTCGACTGATGATTGGGAGCAATCGCAACATAATGAATCAATAGGCTCAGGATGATAATGACAAAGGATGTTAATGAATATTGCTGGACATATGGATTTAACCATAATGCAGGCAGGCAAGACTTTCGGGAGCACTAGGCTGCAGAGGATCTTCAGGAGATCGAATTGCATTCGAAGAATTTTGTGAGACATATGATCAACTGGGGATGAACAAATCCCTGATAAGTGTGTGGAATTATTCGTAGGGGTATTCATGCGGCAAAGAACTTCAAGGCAGTTGCGAAAGGGGTTCTCGAAACATCAGAGTGTAATTCGAGGCATCTTGTAATAACAAGAGCAACCTGAAAATGATGTATGAACGACAGGTGTATGTAGCTATACATAGGGGTTGACGGTAGAAGTGAATTGCAAAAGTGATGAGCACATGTTCTCGGGAGAACATCGTAGAGTATCTTCGAAGTCTTCTGGCAAAGCAAGCGATCATCGATAATGTCGGGGCTCTCCGGGAGGAAGTGGGTACGAGAGCCTAATGTCAGAGTTAGTAAATTGTTTAACCCGAATAGATGAGAGATCAGAGTCCTAGATTATAGAGAAGGAATAAAAGATCCTAATAACACCCAATGGCGACGTGGGCCCGTAAGACACACAGCCAATGTTAGTAAAAGTTTTTTAGTGACTAGACTCAACTTCGACCAAGGAGTTGGAAAGGGGGCTACCTACAGGCAGTCGGCTCTGATACCAACTTGTGACGCCCTCGATTCAATCGTACACTAATCATACACGCAAATGTGTACGATCAAGATCAAGGACTCACGGGAAGATATCACAACACAACTCTAGACACAAATTAAAAAAATACAAGCTTTATATTACAAGACAGGAGCCTCGAGGGCTCGAATACATAAGCTCGAATACACAAGAGTCAACGGAAGCAACAGTATCTGAGTACAGACATAGGTTAGACAAGTTTGCCTTAACAAGGCTAGTACCAAAGCAACATTGATCGAAAAGGCAAGGCCTCCTGCCTGGGAGCCTCCTAACTACTCCTGGTCGTCGGCGGTCTTCACGTAGTAGTAGGCACCCTCGGGGTAGCAGTAGTCGTCTATGGTGTCGTCTGGCTCCTGGACTCCACCATCTGGTTGCATCAACCGGAAAGAAGAAGGGGGAAAAGGAGGAGCAAAGCAACCGTGAGTACTCATCCAAAGTACTCACAAGCAAGGATCTACACTACATATGCAACATTATGAAAGGAAGGCTGTATATGTGGACTGGGCTGCAGAAATGCCAGAATAGAGAGAAGGCCTAGTCCTATCGAAGACTAGCATCTTCTGGAAACCACCATCTTGCAGCAAGCAGGAGGGAGTAGAGTAGCATAACGTAAAGTAGTAGTAGTGTTATCAACCTCGGCCGGAGATCCTTTCTCGACTCCCTGTGAGAAAGAAATCCCAGAGCCATACTATCCAGTTATCATCACAATCCAATTCTCATCACCATCCAGTTCTCATCACAAGTATCCAGTTCTAGTTGTATCGATCGGGACACAACTCCAAGTGTCCGTTACCGTAGGAAAGGCTATCGATAGATGTTTTCTTCCCTGCAGGGGTGCACCAACTTACCCACCACGCTCGATTAACTCCGGCCGGACACACTTTCCTGGGTCATGCCCTGCCTTGGCCAAACAATACGCCGCAACCCGACCTAGGTTTAATAAAGAGGTCAGCACGCCGGACTAAACCTATGCCCCCAGGGGTCATGGGCCATCTCCCCGGGAACTCCTGCACGTTGCGTGGGCGCCCGGTGAGCAGACCTAGCTACCTCCTTAAAAAAGGTAGGAGCTTACCAGTCCAACCCGACGCGCGCCGCTTAGTCGCTAACGTCTAATAAGCTTCGGCTAATGCATATGACGCAGAACGCCCATACTATGCCCACGTGATGGTTAGTGCTATCAGGCCAGAGGCCCCTCGGATCAAATATCCAAATCATAGTGGATTAGGAACGCACGATAACAAACAGAGACTCACGAAAGGTGTGACCCCATTGCCCCGTCTCGAGGACTTGCGGCAAGGGCTAAGAAAGCCCGGCCACGCCTCGTAATTATCTCACGAGCACCTTCCAGGTCAACTCGACTCCACATCACTCGCAATTATGCTCGTGCGGGTACCCCTCATGGTCGACCCGTCTTTAGTAACATGGTTCAGTGTCAAGTCATAGTAACCATAGCAACCGTGTGTCCAAACATCAAGGGGAAAACCCGAGGAATCACCCACAGTGAATTCCAGTCGATGTAATCATCAAGGTGAACGTAAGAGGAATCACCCCCGAGGTTGACACTTGAGGGGTTGCACGACAGAGTCGTATCGGAAGTGGTTAAGGCGGAATCACCCTCGGTGACCACGACCGGATAACTACATTACAGGGTTAACATCAGAAGTGCTGTAGAGGTCTCACCCTCGGCACTCGATAGTAACTCAGCAGTGTCGAGCAACTAAGGGGAAAGTGATGTGCGTTGCCGGGGCCTGGTCTTCGATACCGTTGATCGGGTCTTCGGTGATGAAGCAGGGGCAACAAGAACAAGGTGGGGGTCACTGATGGATCACTAACCAACCTATACTAAGCAGTTTAGGATAAGCAGGTAAGGTACAACAGCAGATACAAAAGCAGGCTATGCATCAGAATAGGAGAAATCAATAACAATAGCAAAATCTAATGCAAGCATGAGAGAATGCAATGGGCGATATCAGGATGATCAAAGCGGGGGCTTGCCTGGTTGCTCTGGCAAGGAGGGGTCGTCGTCGACGTAGTCGATCACAGGGGCAGCATTAGTCTCGGGGTCTACCGGAGAGAAGAGGGGGAAGAAACAGTAAAAACAGAGCAAACAATGCATCACAAGGCATAATGTGGCAATATGCTGTGCCGGGTGTGACCTAACGTATGGCTACACGATAAAGTGAAGGGGGAATTCAACTGGGAATGTTTTCCCGGTTCCGGACCTGTGTCAGACAGATGACCAGAGGGGGAATGCTCCATGTTCAGCATGCTAGGGGCATGTGACAGATGAACGGACCGCGTAATCGGATTCGTTGGATTTTTCTGAGCAACTTTCATATAGAAAACATTTTCATCGGAGTTACGGTTTAATTACTATGATTTTTGCAAGTTTAAAACACATTCTAGAATTAGATAAATTATCAGAAAAGGAAAATATGACGTCAGCAGAGTGTCAGCATGACATCAGTAGGTCAACAGATCCGCTGACTAGTCAAACTGACCAGTGGGTCCCATCTGTCATGGACAGTGGACTAACAGTGGGTTATTTTAATTAAACGTGGTTCATTAGCAGCTAGGCCCCACATTTTAGTGACTCACTAATTTAGTTAATTACTTTTAATTAGAAAAAAACTTTAATTAGGTTAATTATGCGGTGGGGCCCGTGTGTCAGTGGCACTGAATTCCCAGTCAGCATAGTTGACCACGGTCAACGTGGTCAACTGAGTCCACGGGGCCCACGGGCAGCGACCCAGAGGCGGGCCCCACCGATGCCAGGTCAGCGCCGGCGCCGGAGCAACGCCGGCGTGGCCATCCGCGGCGGCCCAACGCTGGAGACGGCAGGAATCGCGCTACGTCGCATCATTTGAGCCGTGGTCGGGTGCGTTCGAATGGTGAGTCTGGGCCGCATCCAACCGTGATGGTGGCGCGGGCCGTAACGGCCGGAATCTTCGCCGACGGCGAGTGGAGGCGGTGGTGGCGTTCAGGAGGTGGTCGGGTTTCGTGCACAGGGCGCCATTTCCAGCGCGGTCGGGCTCGTTCGAATGAGAAGACGACGGCGAGGCGATCTGGGGGGTGGCAGAGGTTGAGGTGGTCGGGAACGTGGATGGCAAGCGGCGAGGCGGACGCCAGACTTCGGCAGTTGTCGGGATCGGGGTTGGGAGGCGTTTGCGGGCAACCCAAGCGGCCGGACGAAGCCTACGCGGTGCGGTGAGCGCGATGGACCCTGGCCCGTGACCATTTGGTCACTGGAGACTGGCCGACGACGAGCTCCGTGGTGCTACGTTCGGGTGCGCGTGAGGGGAAGCAGCTAGGGGGAGCGCCAGAGTCAGCAAGGAGAGGGAGAAAGAAGAGGAGCTCACCGGGGAGGCACAAGGTGGCCCGGTGTAAGCTTCGTAGCAGCAGAGCCACCGGAAATGGAGAGGATCGCTGGCTATCGTCGAGGAAGGGGGCGGCTCGATCCGCGGCCTGTGGTGCTCCCCGGTTTGTGTTCGTGGACGGGGACGAGGTAGTCGACAACGGCGGAGCTGCTGGACAGGTCGGTGAGGCATGGCGAGGTCGGTAGCCGTGAGGACAGGCGAGGCATGGCGGCGATCGCGTCGGCCTCCTCTCCAAAACGAAGGAGAGGGAGAGAGAGAAGGGAAAAGGGGGGAGTGGATGAGATGGGGAGGGGAACCCGAGGGGGCGCTGCGTCGGCGTCCTTATCCCCTCGTCGGCGTGGCCGGCGAGGTGGTCGGGTGGGAGCACGTCCCTGTTACGGTCTGAGACCTAGGAGCAGGAAGGAGGGAGAGGGGCAACCAGTGCGGGGGGGGGGGGATTGGGCTGGATGGGTGGGAGTGGGCCGAGGCCCAGGGGGATGGGCCGAAGCCTAAGGGGAGGCCAGGGGCTCTCCCACCCCTTCTTCCTTCCTTTTCTTTTTTTTGTTTTTCTTTTTCAGTAGCTTTTGCCTTTTCTTTTAGCCACTAATGACTTTGCAAAATTATGCCACTGGCTAAAACAATTCCAAAGAATTATTGTGCAATGCCACAAAATGAATTGTGAGGCTTTTGAAATAGTTTGCAACCTTCATAATTTAAAAAGGCATTTAAACTATAGTTTTAGCCACTGTTTTGAAGTGGTTTGGGGCACTTGGACATTTGCAAAAATGTTGGTTCACTACCAATATTAGTTATGGATTATTTGGCACATGAAGAACATTTTAGTTTTCATGTTTGAGAAATTTTGAATTTCACTCATAATTTGAATTTGAATTTGACTTAGATTTTTCATCAAGTGATAACTAGCTCAGTAAGCATGGTGACCTGGCACCATTAACAGGGGATTACTGTAGCATGACACTGGGGGTGTTACAATCGCTGTATGCATTAGAGACCCCGCCCGTATGTACGTATGTAGCCATATTTACTATCTTGAAGCATGGCTGTACAAACGTGTACATGATATAGACGGGACTGCGTGACATGCTACGTCGGCGCTTCTACTTCAGCACGTGCCGCTTCATACTCGGCCACGATACATTGCTGCAGAGAGACAGATCAATCGCTATGTACGTACACGTTCACGACCAGACAGATAACTCTACCTTCGCTTCAACCTGGTGGGTCCCAACTGTCAGGGGGTAAAAGGCACTTCCTTCCGTGTGAAAATAAAGCTGATGGGTCCCAGTTGTCATGGGCGAACATTTTTTTCACGAAATAAAGAGGCCCTTCCGGTTGGTCCGAGCTGTCAGGTGGAGGAATCATTATTTTGCACATAATAAGGAGGCACCTCCTTGCGTGCGGCTATTGACCAGCTGTCAGCCTCTCCACGTACGGTCCTCTTCTGATGGCTGTCGTTCCTTCACCGTTTTGACAATGTCGTACCGTCCGAGAGCACCAAGGTGGTGGACGACGGTGCAACCTCGGAAGGGAACAACCTGGAGCCAGGGAACATGAAGAGGGTAGTACGAGAGTTGACTGGTTCAGCTGCGGTGTGAGGCTGCCGTTGCCGTAGAATAACAGGGGGTGTGGGTGAGTAGAGGGATGGCATGGCCAGCGGTGGAAGTAGTAGGGGCAGTGAGGCCTGCGTGGTAGCACAAACGACCACGGGAGGCAGGAGCACACGGTTGTTTGGACGGCCGGAGCAAAAAATCAGAGGTTGAAGAAGGAGGACAACCGTTGGATGTTAACAATCCAACTGTCACTGGTGATAGAATCGTTTGTTGACTAAGTTGACAAAGCCCTGCGTATGCGTCAACTTAGTAGGGCCACAATTCAGCCTCCAAATCTGGTGGGCCCAAGCTGTCATGGGGAGCACTCATTATTTTTTGATTAATAAGGAGGCACTTCCTTCTGTGCCAAGATATAGATGGTGGGTCCCAGCTGTCATGAGGAGGATTCATTCTTTTTGGCGTAATAAGGCAATACTTGCTTGCTTGTGGCCATGGACCATGTGGGTCCCACCTGTCATCCTCTCCATGTACATCCCTCTTCCAATGTTGTCGTTTGTTGACAACGTTGATCACGGCGTGCCGAGAACACCAACACGATGGACGACGTCGAGACCTAGGAAGGGAATGACCTGGAGGCGGCAAAGCCACACCATTGGAGCATTGTGGGTGAGTAGAGGGATGGCCTGTCCAGCGGTTGGGTAGTAGGGGGTGGTGAGGCCTGCGCGGCAACATAGTCGGCCACAACAGGCGGGAGTAGGCGGTCCCGCCGGCGCTGGATTTGGCGGCTGGAGCAAGAAGATCAGAGATTGAATAAGCATGACGGCTGTTGGATTGACATCCAACGGTCACGTCTGCTAGAATCGTTTGTTAATGTATAGAATAAGTAAAACAAATCTTGCATACACGTCAACTGAATAAGCCCACAAGTCAGATCCCTATTTTTTTTAATAATTTACAGCTCATTGCAACTTCTTATGCAATTTATTGCAGTCCATTTTTTTGTTGGCCAAGGCCAGGGTTAAAAATTTAAACTAAATTTCGCATATTTCAGTGGGGTCCAAACTATTCTTAGTACCGAAACACCGAGCCAGAAATATTTAAATCAGGTTAAAGCCTAGTGAAATTGGAATTTGAAAATGTGAAAAAATTCTGAAATTTGAAAGTAATTGCCAATTTGTCATGTGTTTTTTTATATTTACAACCCATTTCATATTAGTTTTAAGATTTCAGCCGTCTTGAAAGAGTTGCAGCCCAGCAGGGCGGAGAAAAATAAGTAGGCCTGGATTGGGTATTTTTTAGAAAAAATAAACCGGGCTAGCCATTTTCACAAAGAAAAAATAGCTGGGCTGGTCATGTGGTAAACGTAAAATAGAAGCATGGGCTAGATGGGCCACAGCCTAGTTAAAACCATGCTCCGTCTCAACAATAACAACAAAAATACTGCTCGAGCAGCTACGTCCTAGGTGTCAGCCCATATTGGGTATTCTTCAGAAAAAATAAGCAGGGCTCGAGCAGCTGGAGGAAGACGAGACCGAAGAAACACGACACACTATAAAAGTAGCAGGAGTACTTAACAACCTTGATTGAAACCAGCAGGAGCACTTAACAACCATAGCTGAAAGTAGTATGAGTACTTATACAGGTTCAACCATACAAAGCACACCTCGAAAAGTGCTATTTTGCCTACAGTTAACCAAGGGAGAGGGAACCATAGCTCTCGCTTTGCATACCATGTTCAATCTGAACTGTTTGCAATGAATAGATGCACAAATCCTGCACGACAAGTTTTCCCTTGGCTTACTGGGAAGCTCTTAGTTTGCATACGGGTGTTCTATCTAAAACGTTTTTGATGAGTGTTTTAAATTGAAAAATCATTGATGTTTTGTTTTAAAAAATCATTTCATAAGTTTGTACATTTAGAGAGAAAAACGCAAGTTCGTTCAAACCGTAGGTTTCATTCAGTCACACTGTGACTTATATAATCATTTGATCGAGATACAATATTAACCAAACAAGTTCGAAACAAGAAATTGGACCCACTCATGGCATGGCAAGCCTGTCTCATTTGGTCCGTCGGTCAAAGCGCTTCCTCTTCTTGGCATAACAATAGAGTACAGTAATTTTTTTAGAATGCTCTTGGCATGTCATTAACATGTGGGAGCGAGTGTGAGTTAACCTACCTCAATAGACGGCAAAATCGCCAGCCCGTCTCACTTTGAGAGAGACGAGGAGCGAGAAGCTATACGGGCTGGTGGATTACTAGAGCTAGCGGTCACATGGAGGCCAAGAAATATGGTGATAGCATGGGGTGGGCCTTGTATGATGTAACTACACTGGGCTTTCGTGTTTCGGACTCTTCCGGTCTACTAGGATGTGGAGAAGATTGGGTTGATTTTATATCCAGATGCTCCACCGCGAGGTTCCTTGCTCCTTCTCGGTCATCGGAAAGCATTCTTCTTTGTTTTGCCGACACATGGGACATCCATCATCGAGGTCCACGTGCCATGCAAGCAAATGGAGTTAATTAGTAGGACATACTCACCAACGGTCACGAACATAGGTGGAGTACGTGCATGAATCACCCAAAAAAAGGAATACAAGCACGAAGAGAAGAGGCGCAGGCATCGACGCAGGTAGTCTTTGCTTCTTTCCTAATACTCATGCGTGGGTACACGATGAGCTCATTTCTGTATGAAGAGGCAATTAACATGACAATATGGCGAGTGTAGTAGTTGTTCATGGGAACCACACGTGAACGAATCAAAGTTCGACCATGACGGGGTGGCGCATTATTTATAAATTAAGTTATTCTATTTGATGGCACGTACGCAACATTATTTTCTCAATGGAACATGAATCATGCACAAACTAAATAACGGAGCATGGGACGGGATGGTAGCTTTGCTTACTACGACCTCTCCCTTGCTCACGCGTGCGCGGTAGCTCGCAAGAGAAGGAAAAGATTTTGCTTTATGATTGTGCGCTTATACAGGCGGTGGCGGTGGATGTGCAGCCGTTCATTCGGTGTTAGATTGCCAAAAGTACATATACTGTAGTACCATCATCATTGTTCGACTTCCGAAAGAGGCGAACAGCCAAGCGCAAGGTCACCTACTCACAATATAACCAGTCGTCTTTGCATGAATTTGTTTACGTGCAATATGAGTGGATTGCTCTAGTGGTTATCACAAGTGAGCCAATCGATTCGCACCCTTCCGCGCTCCATTTTGTCTTGCGTTACTTCCTCCATCCAGCATGCTCACAAGTGGGCCCCATGCTCATGTATGCCAACATGGTAGTCAATTATTTTGTCAGAGTCAGCTATCACACCCTTTCGGTGCCACATCAACGAAACCAGTAGAAACAAGTCTAGACTTGTTCGGTTGAACCACCTGCCTGGGTGTTTGGAGAGGAATTGTCCGGCGCGAGGCGGTTCTATAGGTGGGTAGGCGGCAAAAAAGGGGAAAACGCGGGAACAAGCTAGACGAGGGAGGGAAGCTTCTACATTCGCGAGGGACGTGGCATTGGCCATAGGGCGGCAACAGGCGGTCATCTGGGTATGCCATAAAGGACGCAAAGAGGCATCCTATATAAGCAAGGACCAGCTTCCCTACCGATATCTCATCTAACAGAACTCCCAAGTTAACTGTGCTGAGGCTTGAGTAGTCATCAGATGGGTGACTTCATGGGAAGTGGCCTCGATGTCAAATTAACTGATGGGATGGGTCACTTTAAAACATTTAATTGTCTTAAATGTATATAGTGCTTCGTCCTATTAGTTGAATTAACCTCAAGGTACTTGTTTGGTAATTTTTGACATTTTTTGTCTTCTGAACACATGTTAATCGAAGGTTTATCGCATTACTTTTTGTTTTTGGAACAGATGTTAATTTGCTTGAAAGAAGGTATATCGCGTTACTTTATGACATGTTTCCAAAAAAAGTGATATGACTTCTGTCAACTTATAAGTCATGTCTGTCGAATTAACCTTTGTGTAATTGTTCTTAAATTAACCTATGGGCCTTGCAGGAGTGCTGCAATGTGTCAGCGTCAATTGCAAGATGAGCCAGCAAGCTAGCAATGGAGTTGCCAACATGCTCAAAGTGCACGCAACATTGAGTAGAAAGAAACATGCCTTGGAAATTATTGCGTGCTTAGGGAGGCCCTTTACTCGGAAAGCAAGTATAATAAGGTACAACCAGCAGACTATAAGGACGAGGAGCGAGAAGCAATACGGGCTGTTGGATATACTATAACTAGGTATCGCACGGAGGCCGGAGAATATGGTGAATGCATGAGGTGAGCCATGTATGATGTGTTTCTAACTCTTTCAGTTACTAGTAAATTACACGTGCTTTGCACGTCAACTATCATACAGAAACATATACCTAATTAAAATACACATGCCAAACATATATATGTTTTTTCCCAATGATATAGAGACATTGTTACACCTTATTACACGTTTTATTATCATTTAATTGCAGTTACATTACAACCAACTTACGAAAAAATGGTAACCGGTTTTACGTGTTTATAGTGGAATGCCATGTAGGATAAATGATGAGGTGGATGAGAGAGACCATAAGAAAACGCATGTCTTCTCCTGATTGATAGATAATCTCTTAGCAACGATATGTCTCACCAAATATTTAGAAATATCACGTTATCAAAGATAAGACTAAAAATAACCCACTACAATATATTTTGATGTCTCCTCTAGATTATGTGAAAGGCTTAAGATAAAGTTGTCTTATCAAGCACTGTGCATGCTCTAAATAGTAATAAATTAACATTTGGGTAGTCGATAATAACATGTGAGATTATGAATATATCATTTTGCAAATATATCAAAACAAAATGTTCTTTTTCTTTTGCCGGTAAAAAAGAAAGTTCAATGTAACTGATTAGCTCTGTGCTGGTTTTGACTACTTTAATTTAAAAATGAACGACGTGTTTTCTTTGGTAACACAAAATTAGTAACAAAATGGAGATTGGACACCATGTCCTGCCACATACGTAAGTGCAGCAAGAAAGATTTATTCACATACAGGGCATGCTTGTACTTCTTAGAGACAAGTAAAGAAAACAAATGGGGAAGCTGACTACGACAGCATGTGAAGTTGTCACCCGCAAAAAAAACAAGTGAAGTTGTGAACCCACATGTTGCATGAGCATGTACCCTGCCAGTCTCCATAGCTTCGCATGAATGTTTGGGATGGTTCACCAGATAGCGCGGTAGTTTCTGCGGTGCAGCAGGATGTGCAAGGTTGCAACAATCTGAGCGCTAAAGAGTTGATCCAATGGCTGGTTTTGTTTGGATTTGCCAACTATTGACCGTGGGATAGAGTGAATCAATCACTTACATTCAAAGTTATTCTCACACAATAGAATGGTTTAGAAATGTGGAGAGATTTGGTTGATTTTATATCTCTGAATAATATAAATTATTGTGAGTGCAGACGCTCCACCGCAAGGTTCCTTGCTCCTTCTCGGTCATCGGGAATCTATGTTCTTCGACACTTTTTTACTTGAGCTCTGTTCATCCGTTTGCCAACACGTGGGACATCTAGCATCAAGGTGCACATGTTATGCAAGAAAATGGAGATAAGCAGTGCGTAAGTGAGTCGTGAACTTCGATGGCACGTGAATCATGCACGTACTCAACGACGGAGTGCGGGATGGTAGCCATGGACATGGTCGACCCTTTTTGGAGAGAGTACTAAATAACTTTGACGTGTCCCGTCAACTCGTAGAACAACAAGAAGCTTGCTTACTACACCCTCTCTGTCGGCCACGCACGCGTGGTGGCTCGCAGCACGAGGAGAAGCTTTTGCTTACAATCGTGGCCTTTCTACAAGCGGTGGACGTGCAGAAGTTCATTTGGTGTCAGCTTGCCAAAAGTATGTATACTATAGTACCATCATCATTGCTTGACTTCTGAAAGAGGCGAAGAGACAAGCGCAAGGTCACCTACTCACCTTTAGTACAGTACTATAGCCAAAGTTGTGCCGCCTTTTTAGAGCATGGTTAATAATATAGGCGGATCTTGCAGCGGCACATCATTTAGAGCAAGTACTCCCTCCATTTCTTTTCTTTCATTCTAGGAACTTAAAACGTAGGAATAGGAAAAATAAAGGAACTGAGTGGCACGTCCACTTGAATCCCATAGCATTATCAAAGTGTTTGACACAGGGAAAACAAAGGAAGTGAAAATAAGTTGGAGTGGATGCTAGATTGCCAATTAACACATGATTTCATAGGAAAAATTCCAATAGCATTCTATCCTATGAATCAAATGACCAATGTAGGAATATTATGAGGGGAGTCTCTCCAACAGTGTCCCTTGGCTCGCACCTAGCATCATGAGGGTCGAAGTTGGAGTCATTCATCTGGTACATGTGGCATCTCAGATCTAGACACAAGGTAACATAAACCATCAAGGTCCATTTGGAGGATAATGTTGTGCTCAAAGCCGGGCGCACACGGTCAAGGTCCATGGTCAAGGGGGTCAGGGCGGACACGACCTCTCACTGTGTCCGCCATTGAAGCGGCGCGCTGACCGAGGGCACCACCCACTGCACTCCTAGCTATACCCGCCTCCTCACCGCATTCAAACACCTACATTTAAACCCGCGTGGAACGCGAGAAACCCACTCTGGCCACACATCCGTTCAGGAGCGGGACGTTGACCAAGATCCTCCTTTCCACCATTTTCTCCACTCTTTCGGCAGCATCCGACGAGCAAGAAGAGCAGTTCTCATGCATAAAAAGCCCTCTAAGTGGCCGGCAGTTACGAGCGAGGCAGCTCGCTGCTCCACCTACCTCGCCTAGCCCGGCGGAGCCATTTGCCGCCCTAAGCCACGCGTGGTTCTATAGCTGGCCGCTCCAATCCAGATCGAGGAAGAGTGTCGAGTTACTCCCTGCCGGCTTGTTGAGGAGCATGGCGGCACGGGCATCACCGCAGCCCTCGACGCTGCAGCGTCGTACAGCGCCTCCAGCGCCTGCGACTGCGCCATCCACCATCGACGCGTGCGTAGCCGCACCATGTAGGCAGAGAAATAAGTCATCGCAAATGTCGAAGAGGTGACGCGGCTATGCGGATGTTGACGAGGTGATGCCAGCACATCCCCGCCCGCCACCATCATCAAGGAGAAGTAGAACA
Organism: Triticum aestivum; assembly: GCF_018294505.1. Classification (NCBI taxonomy): domain Eukaryota; kingdom Viridiplantae; phylum Streptophyta; class Magnoliopsida; order Poales; family Poaceae; genus Triticum; species Triticum aestivum. The sequence goes on along the minus strand of NC_057810.1, from coordinate 327,251,714 downwards.
CGGGAGGCCGCCGCTGATTGTATCCCATGAAGGCCACCACCGAGGCGACACCGGCGTAAATAGCCGGTGTCTTGCACGATTCTTCTTCATTCGGATGATGGAGGAGGACAAAGAGATCGGCCGGCGACCGTTTAGATTAGGTATATTAATTCTACCTTTAGTTCCGGACTAGCACAACTTATTTAGTGTAAATGTAATGAAATCCGTCATGTTTATATGAAATCCGACCGTGTTTGCACGAATTTGCGTCCATGTTCGCGCTCTCGGCCGAGCAGTCTCCGTCGCTTGAATGGGACGACGGACTCCGTCTCTGACAACACCGCAAAGTGCATCACCACTGTTATGATGGCCAGGACGCGGTGAAAGAATGACGTCCTTCATTCCGAAGGTGATGGCCATTACTGCGCGCTCGTCTAGACGGCTCGGTAGCTCATGAAGCAGCACCAACAACATGCATTGTGCGTCTAGTACTCCATTACAGTCATAGTTGCTGCATGCGCTACTCGGGTTGTAGTTGTAGGTGAGCATGGTGACGCCGCGTGGCCATCCATCAATAGTGGCTGGTATGAGGATGACATCACCATGTGCATCCTAATTGTATACTAAATATCATGATTGAGGAGTATAAACATGTTTACGTACAACCTGAGTGGATTGCTCCAGTGGTCATCACACGTGTAGTGTCATGAAAAGCTTCATTTATTAGGTTATAGAGTCATTTTGTTTTGGTATGTGTGATGTTACCCATAGAATGAGTAACTTGCTAAGTTTACTCAATTTACCTCTCTCCTCATTAACTAATTGCCACATAGGCGAATTTGCTGAGTTGGACCCGATATTACTCTCTAAGTTACTCCCACTGTGGTTAGTCTTAGGCCGGTTGTACATGAATGGAATTCCCCTCCTCGCAAGTGGTTTGGATAGGAATGGAGGGGAATTTGGCTTGTACATGATATAATCCCCCACAATCCTTGTTAATCCCCGTTAAAACCCCTTGAACCGCACATGCCCTTAGGCCTTGTTCGGTTGCGTGTGAATTCGAGTGGATTGAAGGGGGTTTGAGGGGGATTTAAACCTCTTATAAGTCAAAATATGAACCAATCCCCTACAATCCTCCTAGGGAGAGGAAAACAATCCCTTAAGGTTAAAAATGACCGGGATTATAGAGGATAGGGTACAAACTTCAGGGATTTAAAGGTGAGGGTTTGTTTCCGACTAGGTCTACAACCTCAAGGTTTATAAATCGGACTTGACTCTCCCCTCACGCACACGCGTGGGTACACTCATGGTGGAGCGCATTTACACACGAAAAGGCAGGTAACGTGACAATTTGAGACATCTACTTATCCACTTAATGTGGGGTCTGGGACCAAATGCCAGCCATACCAAGTGCGACTTGAACGCAGTGGCTCGGTTATTGGTCGAGTTTCTTTTTTGCTGGTACGTTAAATGAAAAGAGGGCTCCACATGTATTCAATTTAAAACGATCACAACGGAGAGAAAAACAATTACTACTCCACTTTGGGACATGTTGGCAGAGTTGCTTAATACGTCTCTGTCGTATCTACTTTTCCTAACGCTTTTCCTCTTATTTTGGACTCTAATTTGCATGGTTTGAATGAATGTAACCCGGACTGACGCTATTTTTAGTAGAACTACCATGGTTATGTTTTTGTACAGTTCTCGGAATGGAACGAAACTTTGCAAGGATTTTTTATACAATAAAAGAAAACACCTAGAGCCAAGAACCACCGGAGGGCGGGCACCTGGGTGGGCACAACCCACCAGGGCGCGCCACCCCCTCCAGGCGCGCCCTACTGGGTTGTCCCCACCTGGTGGCCCCGATGACCCTGAAACCGACGCTATAAAATCACATATTTCTAGAAAAAAAATTAGGGAGAAAGAATTATCGCGTTTCACGAGACGGAGCCGTCGCCGTCTCCTGGTCTTCATTGGGAGGCCAGATCTGGAGTCCATTTGGGGCTCCGGAGAGGGGGTCTTCGATCTTTGTCATCACCAACACATCTCCATCGCCAATTCCATGATGCTCCCCACTGGGAGTGAGTAATTCCTTCGTAGGCTCGCTGGTCGGTGAGGAGTTGGATGAGATTCATCATGTAATCGAGTTAGTTTTGTTACGGCCTGATCCCTAGTATCAACTATGTTCTGAGATTGATGTTGCTATGACTTTGCCATGCTTAATGCTTGTCACTTTGGGCCCGGGTGCCATGATTTCAGATCTGAACCGTTTATGATATCACCATTATATCCATGTTCTAGATCCAATCTTGCAAGTTATACTCACCTACTATGTGTTATGATCCGGCAACCCCGGAGTGACAATAGTCGGGACCACTCCCGGTGATGACTGTAGTTTGAGGAGTTCATGTATTCGCCGTGTGTTAATGCTTTGTTCCGGTTATCTATTAAAAGGAGGCATTAATATCCCTTAGTTTCCAATAGGATCCCGCTGCCATGGGAGGGTAGGACAAAAGATGTCATGCAAGCTCTTTCCATAAGCATGTATGACTATTTACAGAATACATGACTACATTATATTTATGAACTGGAGCTAGTGCCGCATCGCCCTAGGTTATGACTGCCTCATGTTGAATATCATCCAACGAGCCATCGATCCAATGCCTACGAATTTACCTTATATTGTTCTTGCTAAGTTACTACTATTGCTACTACTATCGTTACTACTACAAAATCACTGCTATCACTGTTACTATTACTATTATTGCTACCACTATTATCAAAACTATCATATTACTATGCTACTAATCGCTTTGCTACAGATAATTATTCTCCAGGTGTTGTTGAATTGACAACTCAGCTGCTAATACTTGCAAGTATTCTTTGGCTCCCCTTGCATCGAATCTATAAATTTGGGTTGAATACTGTACCCTCGAAAACTGTTGCGATCCCATATACTTGTGGGTTATCATTGCTCTCTTCTTCTCACTCTCTCACCCTCTCTAGATCTAAACAAGATGGTGGTGTCCACTCTATCTCTTCTCCCTGGTTATCACAGATCCGGCCGAATCCCTTCCGCTGGTGGTCGCCGGTGGCGAGGGAGGAAGCCAACGTGTGTCGTCTTCTCTGACTTGACCTTGGTGTTGGAGGTCCTCCGCACCCTTGCTCCGCACCGTCGTGTTGGCAGATCCCACCGCCTACCTAGCCACATCCCGTCAGCCGGAGGTATAACTTGTTTTAGAACCGGTGTTGTTTTAAGGGCCCAACTCCCCATGTTGTTGCACCCTTTTTTCATCAAGTTATGATTTCTTCCCACGTTGGTGCATCCTGCATGTGGATATACTTATAGTATTACAAAGCTCCCCATGTAGCTAGCTCCGTCGACTTGTCAAACACTCAAACACCATCAAAACTTTTACTATTAGAGGAAAAAAGGTACTGCAGATACTAGCTAACAAACCGATCTCTTGGTTGGAAAGGGAAATAAAGATGCTGGCCTAACAGGTCTCTTGGTCGAAAAAGGATATAAAGTGGTGGGGGTGGGTCGACAATGCAACCGAGAATGAGCACGTCTAGATTTCCTGTGGTCACATAGGAAAGGTCACTGACGAGAATAAAAAAATTCACAAATCCATACATGTTGTGCATTGCCGCACTTGGCAACGCCTCTGCCTCACCACTATATGCCTCGGTGGATGTAAAACATGCTTGTGCCTCCCCTGTCTGTATGCCCTTACTGTTGTTATTAATCTAACATCACAGGTAAACTGAAACAATGCCACTGTTAATGTGATGTTGCTGTTAAGTAATGTTGTTGTCAATCTATTGCCATTAATATACTGAATCAATGCCACCACCGTTTTATGAAATGCTTCTATCTTGCTTTATTTCTCATAAAGAGTGTTTTGGGCCGTTACACTAAAATCTGACACCGGTAACATAGCTGCATCTCTGTGGAACTGCACAAAATTTAATTGCACAATTGTTGACACGACGATGTGTTTCTCCTTTTCATATCAGCCTTTGTTAGAACGATCTTTCCTGTTAACCAGGCACGTACATATTGATCAAGTGCTATTCTCAATTGTCATCACAAAGTAATAATGCAATTGTTATGCATATTAATGTAATCCCCCGTTAATCTAGTGCCAGTGTTGATTTGATGTGATGGCACTTCTTAGTTAATGGCACTTTTTCATACTGTCAGTGTAATGCCATTGATAACATATGAGATGCTGCTGTTAATCATATGACACTGCAAAAAAATGACACTCCTTAAATAGCCATGTTACATATTTGTGCAAACAGGGTTGTCTATCTCCATATGGTGTCTATTAGTGCAAACAGAAGCACAAAGCTCAATTTTAGTGGAACCTGCTATCAGCTGACCTCACGGTGCTCCAGGTATTCCTACATTCGTAACTAGGTAGAATGACCAACGAAAGATGAAATAAGCTTATTCATACTTTGACTTGTTGATTGTAGTGTGGAACGAGCCTGACATGTGTGGAGGAGCAAACAAGCACTGCAGCCGCGCCGTCAACGCAAGATAAAAGAGACCGAGTCATTGATGGCCTGGCCGGCGAGTAGGGGTCATGCAAACAACGGTGCATTCACTACAAAAAAAAGACACATCTGTGACATTTTGGGCCGAACGAATTTTTTTCCTGTCATACATATGACACTTCTATGACGATAATTGTGACAAAACCCGGTATCATCATAGATGTGGTGGGCTCCTACTTCTATGACAAAAAATCATGACAGAAAATGGGCTTTTCGTCCTGGGCGGTCTGGAGACGCAGCTGCATGACATTCTTTGGGCCGTCCATGACGGAAAAAACCGTGGTAGAAGCAAGGGGGAGGAAAATTTCGGGGAGCTGCCGGTTACGGTGGGAGAGCGATGCGCATTTCTCTCATACAGGTACGCGCGTGTGTGCGAGGCGTTGGCTCTAACTGAACCCGAGTGAGGCGTTGGGCTCTAACTGAACCCGAGCGATTGCACTGTAGGCTACGCGTTACTGAACCCGAGCGATCGATCGATGGCTGCTAACTGAACCCGATGGAGCGATTCCTTCGCTACTGCTGCTAACTGAAGCCGATCGATTGGGATGAACAGTAAGCGTTGCGGGGGGGGGGGGGTTGGATGAACAGTGAGCGGTGGCGTTGCCTCTGGATGAACAGGAACCCGTGGTGTGGAGGGTTGGATGAACAGTAGACGGTGGAGGGGTGGCCGTGGAGGGGTGGTTGAACAGGACCCCGTGGTGTGGAGGGCTGGGTGAACAGTAGACGGTGGAGGGGTGCCCGCGAAGGGGTGGTTGAACAGTAGCCGGTGGAGTAGCGCGTGGTGGAGGCTGGATGAACAGGAGCCCGTGGAGGTTGGAGGAGGTCGACGGTAGCCCATGGAGGCTGGAGGAGGTCAACGGTGGAGATGAACAGTATCCCGTGGAGTACCGTTTTGCGGTACGCCACACCCCTCCACCCCGTTTCGACCGTAGCGCTCCAACACAAGTCTGTTTCGTCCTTTTTGCAGTACGCCACACCCCTCCCGATGAATAGGACCCCCGTTTCGACCGTAGCGCTCCAACACAAGTCCGTTTCGTCCGTTTTGCGGTACGCCACACCTCTACCGATCAACATGACCCCCGTTTCGACCGTAGGAGGTCCGTTTCCTCCGTTTTATGGTACGCCACACCCCTCCCGATCAACAGGACCCCCGTTTCGACCATAGGAGGTCCGTTTCCTCCGTTTGCGGTACGCCAGGCCCCTCCCGATCAACAGGACCCCGTTTCGAACGTGGCCGGTCGAACACAAGGCGGTTTCCTCCGTTGTGCGGTACGCCAGGCCTCGTTTCCATCGCCTCTTCCGTCCAAGCCCTCCCGATGAACACGACCACGCATTCCATTCCGACCCAGCCGGTTGGCTCCCCATGAACACGACGATGACGCTGTTTCTCCGTTCCGACCCAGCCATGTACGTATGCGCGATAGGCGTTAGAGACCCTGCCCGTATGTACGTACGTCGCCGTATTTTCTTTCTTGCACCTCGCTGATGTACGTACGTGTACATGCTACGTGCGCGCCTCTACTACGACACGTGCGCGCCTCTACATCTACGACACGTGCGCGCCTCTACATCTACGACACGTGCGCGCCTCTACATCGACCAGTATGTACGTACACGTTCGTGACCAAAATGACAACACTACGTACGCTTCGACCAGGTGGGTCCCGACTGTCAGGCACTTCCTTGCGTGCGAAGATGTAGCTGGTGGGTCCCAACAGTCAGGGGGGCGAATCATTTTTTTGCCCGGACGCACTTCCTTGTGTGCGAAGATGTAGCTGGTGGGTCCCAGCAGTTAGGGGGGCGAATCGTTTTTTTGCCCGGACGCACTTCCTTGCGTGCGAAGGTGTAGCTGGTGGGTCCAGCAGTCAGGGGGGAAACATTTTTTTCATGAAATATGGTGGCCCGTCTGGTGGGTCCCCGTTGTCAGGTGGAGGAATAATTATTTTGCGCGTAATAAGGAGGCACTTTCTTGTTGCGGCCATGGACCCAGCTGTCAGCCTCTCCACGTATAGTCCACGTCCGATGGAAGCCGTTCCTTGACCACGTTGACCACGCCGCGCCAAGAGCACCAGGGCGGTGGACGACGGCGAGGCCTAGGAAGGGGACGACTCGGAGCCGGGGAATACGCAGCAGTGGATGCCCACTCGTAGAGGAGTACGAGGGTTCACTGGTTCGCTGTGGTGTGAGGCTGCCGTCGCCGCAGAATAACAGGGGGTGTGGGTGAGTAGAGGGATGGCCTGGCCAGCGGTGGGAATAGTAGGGGGTGGTGAGGCCTCCCCCGCATCGCAGCTGGCCACGGGAGGCAAGAGCACGAGGCACGACCGGCGCTGGTTTGGGCGGCTAGAGCAAGAAGACCAGAGGTTGAAGAAGCACTACGGCCGTTGGATGGACATCGTACGGTCACTGGAGCTAGAAACGTGCATATTGACTAAGTTGACAAAGCCCTCCGTCCCCGTCAACTTAGTAGGACCACAAGTCAGCCTGCCACTATACTGGGTCCCAGCTAACAGGGGGAGTATTCATTTTTTTGTGCTTAATAAGGAGGCACCTCCTTGCGTACGAAGATATAACTGGTGCGTCCGAGCTGTCAGAGCCGGCCACGGGGAGGAGGAAGCAGGTAGTCCCACCGGCGCTTGTTTGAGCGGCTGGAGCAGGAAGAGCAGAGATTGAAGAACCACGACGGCCGTTGGATGGCCATCCAACAGTCACTGCTTGTGCGTCAACCTTTTTTTAGGAAAGCCTCAAATCTGTGGAAAACAGCATACAGCCCATCTGCCATTATTTTTAATAATTTACAGCCCATTTGCTAATTCTTAAGGTTTTTTTGGAGCCCATATTCTTTTTGTTAGCATTACAGCCCATATTGTGGCCACGGTTAAAAACTTATACGAAATTTTGCATATTTCGGTGCGGTCCGAACTGTTTTTAATCCCGAAATTTCGACTCACATTCAAACTGATTTTAAAAATAAATGTATATCAATATAAAATCCAACAAATTCTCCACGCATAAAAATTAATGTAATTTAAAATCTCGAAATGAAAAAAAAGATATTTGAAACTAACTGCCGGTTTGATGTGTTTTTAAAATGTACATCCCATTTCTCATTACTGATGGGCCATTTTCTCGGCCAGCCGAATGAAAGCTCTCCTCGTCTTGAAAGATTTGCAGCCCAACAGGCCTGACAAAGCGACTTACTTGGCAAATCACAAAAAAACTGGGCTGTGGCCGTGGACCCAGCTGTCAGCCTCTACACGTACAATACTCTCCCGATGGAATGTCGTTGACCACATTGACCATGCCGCGCCGAGAGCACCAAGGCGGTGGACGACGGCGAGGCCTAGGAAGGGGACGACGCGGAGCCGGGGAAGACGCGGCAGTGGATGCCCACGCGGAGAGGAGTACCAGGGTTCACTGGTTCGGCTGCGGTGTGAGGCTGCCGTCGCCGCAGGGCCTGGCTAGCGGTGGGAGTAGTAGGGGGCAATGAGGCCTCAACGGCAGCACAGCCGGCCACTGGAGGCAGGAGCAGGCGGTCTCCCCGGCGCTGGTTTGGGCGGCCGTTGCAAGAAGAGCAACGATTGAAGAAGCAGCAGGACCGTTCGATTCAAATCTAATGGTTACTGCTGCTAGAATCGTTTGTTGACTAAGTTGACAAGCCCTGCGTACGCGTCAACATAGTAGGCCCACAGGTCAGCCTCCCAACCGGTGCGCCCCAGATGTCAGTGGGAGGAATCATTTTTTTCGCGTAATAAGGAGGCAGTTGATTGCGTGCGGCCAGGCCAGCGGAGGGAGTAGGGTGGGCCGGGGAAGCCTGCGCGGCATCACAGCGGGCCACAAGAGGAGGGAGCAGGCAGTCCCGCCGGCGCTAGTTTAGGCGGCTGGAGCAGGAAGATCAGAGATTGAAGAAGCACGGCGGCTAGAATCGTGTGTTCACTGACAAAGCCTTGCGTAAACAAGTCAGCCTCGAAATCTGTGGCGTGTACAGCCCATTTGCTATTATTTTTATAATTTTTACTCATTTTCTAATTCATATGGAATTTATTGCAGCCCGTTTTCCATTTTTAGAATTGCCGGCCATTTTCTGGTCAGTACCAGGGTCAAAAAATTAACTAAATATGTGGGAAATTTTTGCTGGGGAACGAAATATTCTTAATCCAAAAATTAATAGCCATACTAAAACAAATTTAAAAATAAGTTAGTACTATGTCATGTTAAATCCAATGAAATACGTATAAGATATCAGTGAAGAACAAAATTCAAAAAAAACTAATATCCCATTTGCTCGTCTTGAAAGATTTGCAGCCCAGTAATTCGGAGAAAACAAATAGGCCTAGCTTGGGTATTCTTCAAAAAGAAATACTGGGCTACCTATTTTCCCAAAGAACTGGTGCATGAGCATTTAGCTTTATTTATTTATTTACTTATTTATGTTTAGGGGACCATGAGCATGTACCTGGGCCGGATTCATGTGAGAGCGTCCCTTCCAGTTAATTATGGGCTTCTCTATTGGGCCTTCATCAGTGGGCTGCATGTTATCAACAAGTGGAAAATGTGTTCCGTACGAAAAATAGTATGAGCTACGTACGGTACGGGGCACTAAAGGATCGAACCGTGCAACGACTTCCAAAACATTGTGTTTGTCGTTCTAACAACACATTTATATTCAACCAACAGACGAAATATACTACTGATTGTACATTGAAAACAGCAGCAGCAGCAACCAGGGCTGGGGGTGCAACAGAAGCAGTAAGCAGGCCAGAAGAGTGAAGACGCAGCTCTCTCTTCCAAACCAAACATCAGCCATCATTACAAAAGGGCTACCAAAAAAGAACAAGTGTATGCATCAAACTAAATAAAGATCCTACTACACCAAGTGTACGCATCTAACTAACTGGCTCAGTTAGACGTTACTATTTATTAAGCTGTGGAGATTGGCTGACGGCTTGAACCAGATGGGTGCCTGACGGGGGAAACTCCAGCCAGCAGGTCGAAGTCTGATACTTGCGACCCTCTCTCCTACTTTGGGCTGCAGAGCGTGGCGGCACATATCAGGGTATGGTGCATGCAGAGACGCATGGTACGCTGTGTACACACAGTTTTGCCTGATGAACGAAACCGCGCTGCCATCATGATCCTTGCCGTCGGTTATCTCCTGGTTAATCGGATAATTCAGTCCGACAAACAGAGAGCGTGTGCCAAGGCTACTTACCAGCCTCCAGTCAAAAATTCCTGAAGGCCCAGAGAAGCTGGGATCCTGCTCAAAGACCTTGCAGTGACTGTGATTGTATTCCGCGAAACAACACGTCCGGTACGTGCGAACGATCATCAATCTTTCGCCGTCGTCTGATCGAGCCAGGAACCACCTGCAACTGCCATGCCGCTTTTCTTTGAAAGGTTCTGGGATTAGGAAGGGTAGGGACACCAGGCGGCCTACAACATCATATCAAGTTGGAGTCAAATAAAAAAGGGCTCTTGATTTAGTCAATCTTAAGAACAGCATGTTATGAGCATGAATATTTTTTCAGTAAATGTTGACAGTAATATAAGCAAGCCATCATGATATCATAGGAAAGTAACATACTGCTGTAACAGCCATTTGTAGCAATGACTGGAGTAGGCCAGCAATAAGTCCAGCCATAGAAGGAGTTGACAGCGTAAATGAAGCCCTTGTGTTCAATGGCATCAGAGAACCATGGAGGATGTATGATCCTGCGATGGACGTGCAGATTTATCCACTTACTGCAGTGACCTGTCAGATAGGCGAGACCGCGGTTGAAGAACGCAATTAGCCTGAAATCTTTATAATTCCTAGATCTTGTGGGCACTTGGCAGATTACAACCTTGAGCAAATCAAACTTGGTATCATGTTGGCTACTGTAAGATTCCGAGTATTCTGGGCTGCGGTGCTAAAGCAATGCAGTGTTAATCGAAGGAAGGGGGATCAATCGCCGGGTGTAGACCTCCACGAGCATCCAGCTGCCGCGACCGTCGACGAGCACCATCCAAGACGTGTTCATGCCGACCCAGTACATACCGTTAATGTAGCTGAGGCTGATGGGGATCGGATCGCAGTGAAGGGGGTTGATGCTCGCCACTCTATGATCGTTATGCTGCGTGACACGCCGTTTTGAAAGACCAGGCGGCATCAGCAAGCAAGGAGCTAGCTTAAAAAGCTCCGGCCTGAGGGCTTTGAGTAAACGGTACAGCCCCGACAAGCACGCGGCGAGCGGCATGGTACTGAGATTGTCCACACGCGAAACAATGAGCTTGATTACCTCTGCGGGGAGCGAATTCCAGCCACTCTTTCGGCGGACGCTGCTCGGTTCTGCCATTGTTAGTGCTTGGTTTTCGGACGAGGGTGGGAGGCGCCTTAGCGGGGATGGAAGCTTGGACGAGATTATGTGCGGACAAAGATGGAGAAGCGAATATGTGTTGCGGGAAGTGGACAGGTGATGATGACTACAGCATGCCGCTTGACTTATGAGACACATACTAGCAGCGTAGGGTCATATTGATGCCAGACAACTTGCTTGAGTGATCACAGTACTTGTACTCCCTACAGTACCTACTACAGTACTATGCCCTAGCTTGCTAGAGTAGAGTAGTAGAGTAGGACTTTGCTCTACTACTAGCACCGGAGGAGTAGTATATTCTAATCTAATATAGTTACAAACTTCGATGCCCGATCGTGGAATGACTACGAACCGTGCTCAAAGACCGTGTGTACGTGGTGTTTGGACTTATATGCAAAAAAATAGCAAGATGCCCGTGCATTACACGACACACCATCATCACCAACTCGGTTTTCTATAAGAGTAGATATATATATATAGATATAGATAGATAGAGACTAGGGAGTACTAGTAAGGACACCATGTATTGCTTCGTGTGCTACTCCTGTGCTCCATTCGGCGGCCGCAACGTCCCCCCTACAGCCACTCCCTCCTGCGCTCCATTCGGCGGGCGCTGTTGAAATCTGGGGAGCGCACTCTCGCGACTGCTGGCAGCCACGACTTCACCGACGATGACTTCTTCCCCAACCTCGGCAACCTCTTCCTCAACGACATGGGCGACAACCTCAACGCCAACGGTGCTGCTCCCGTTGCACCGTATGTGTTTCTGTCCTTCCTGTTCGAAATCGTGGTAGAATTCATGTTTCTACTATGTATCCTACTACTATGATAGTCCACATGATTATTTTCATCTCTGTTATAGCCGTCATGATTTATTTTGGGCTTATTCGGATTAAATTTCGTAGTAACTTGCTCACATATTCAACTGGCGCAACGTCCCCTACAGCCACTCCCGTTTCATGGACGGCCTAGTCGATGCCTCCAAGGAGCCCTTCGTCCACTGCTATGAGTGCCCGATGCCGTTTTGTGGCTCGCCGGCGGACATGGTGCATCACCTCATGGATGCGTGCAGCGGTCACTGCTGGCCCTTGGCGGAGAACATCAAGTACGACACGTGCTACCGGTTCACCATGCCGGAGTCGCTGGAGGATCACTGCCGCCTGCTAGTCTCGGAGGAGGACGGCAGCGTCTTCCTCTTGATCGTGGGCACCGGCGAGGCCCGCGCAGGCCGCCGCCCCGTCTTTGTAGCGTGTGTCAGGGGCGTCGCCACTGACGCTGACACTGACACGAGGCAGATGTACGGGTGCAAGGTCAATGTTACTACCCCTCCGGGTCACGTGGGCGGCGAAACCGGCCTCATTGGACAGACTTGGAATCTGAGGAGCTGGGACTATCCCGCCAATGTGGACTTGGAAAACCCATGGCATCCGTTCTATCCTTTACCCGCCGACTCGGTGCACGTGGACTCCAAGGAGCTTCACCTGGACATATGCATTATCAAGTGCACTTAGAAAACATGTAGTGTCTGTGTGGGCGCTTATGGCGTGTGTCTTTGCCGCTTTTGATTCTATAAGCTTGTCGTTAAACTTGAGTGGCTTTCGCCGCAGTCCTTCCTTTGAACTGCTCCTCTCAGTGAGCTGATGTAAGACACTTTGGGTTTCATTTGATAATGGAACCGGGGAGGAGCCTCCCTGTTCTTCTAAAAAAAATACGCATTATCAAGTTAAATGTTGATCATTAGTCTTCGCTCAATGTAATCCGCTGTCTAAGCATGTGGAGACTTCCATGCAGGATCTTGCTCTATTGGAGTATCGCGCATGAATAAAAGTGTATCAGTTTATGGTTTAGTCTAGAATCTTCCATGTATGAATTTTTACTACAGTACTGGTGAAAGACTTACGATGAACCATTTCTTACATCTCCTCTGCCCCCTTGCAAGTTATCCTGATTTAATCCCTCCATCTAGGTGTATAAGGGCATGGTTAATATTACTTAATAGTATAGCCAACTGTTGACTATAAGAAAGTGCCATGTCATCTGTAGCCAACATGTATAACAATCGATACTCAAAAACTAATTCTTAAAGATCATTTCTTGCAAAGCACAATAAGTGTTATTTCTTCACAAGTTTTGGATGCAGGTTGAATAGTTGAACGCTTTTGTTTGCAAAAGATACCTTTTTATCTATTTCACCCGGATGTTTGTGAGCTCTAGAGATGAGATAATATCCGAAGAAACCTATCGATACCCGTTACACATGAGATGACCCCCACATCCTTTGTCAAAATAAACAACTCCCCGATCAATGCATTTCACTCTTCGGTGCAACGCACGGGCACCTTACTACTATAGATTAGTACAACCAAAAATTGAACTAACATTATATATAGTACGATAAATACTGATGCATGTCACCTAAAATTATATCATTCAAAACTATGTTCAAATACGAATCCAATGATATAGTTTTTGTTGACATGCACTAACATTTTGTCAGTTAAATCTTCAGTCAAATTCAATGGGGGACTAATAAACCACGACCGACGTAGTACAAGTGTAGAGGGCGGTGCTGCACGGGAGTCTCACCTCTCACCCAACTCGTGGCGCGGCAGTAAAGCCGTCATATCACAAAACCCAACCACTCCCAATAATAAATGGCCTGGTAAAATAAACGGACAAGCAACCATCATATCCCTCCGTCTTTTTTGCATTTCATCTCTCTGCATTTACTTTCTCCGGTTCATCTCCCACGCTCGATCCGTAGCTACTACTCCTAGGGCCAGTTCTTTTGGCGGCTTCCCCAGCTTTTCCCACAAGATTAGTCAAAGTGGAGAGTAACAATAAGGCGCCTCACTCATTTATTTGGGCTTCTAAACTACTATTCCGTCCTGGTTTATTCCTCACCATTGTAATTTGTGCTAAATTTTGACCAAAGATTTAACTGATAAAATGTTACTCAAAACACTTAGGCGCGATGCATCTAGGTGTGTAAGTCATCTTACGAAAACCAAATAATCCGAAAACACTAAGGTGCAGTGCATTAACTTCTACCTCGTTTCTTGTTTCTTGACATATCAACCAATAAGTGATAAAGAGTGTGCATGCTTTTAATGACTTGAGATATCAAACACGACATGCAGTGGTTAGTTCATTGCATGCAATACTATTAATTAGCAAATAAACATTAACGTTTCTCGTTTTCTCCTCCTCCTTGGTCACGGTGCACAGAGAAATAACCACAGAGAAGGAAGCTAAAAGTAAACAATCAAACGAGCATTTTTGCATTTGTTTTGCATTGAATCATTTCACAAGCTTGACTAGTGCTGTTTTCCACTTCTACAAAAACCGCATCGTAATGTTCAAACGTGCATTTGCACGTAGATAAGTAATAGTAGTACTCCCTCTGTCTAGGTGTACAAGTCTTCCCTCCTTCTTGGTCACCGTGCACAACCAAAGATGACTTATTGACCTGGACGGAGGGAGTAGCACAGTCTGCAAGCATATATCGAGAGAGACGTGTAGTCCGATAGTATACAGTAAAGTTTGTGCTATATGCACGTACTTGCAAAATGCGTAATAATACACAACGTTTCCAAACTTTCCCTTTTACATACTTAATTAAGGACGCTAAAAAATTCCTGAACGTTCGGGATTTATCATTTGCGTCCCAAAACTAATGAGATCGCCTTACAAAACAAAAAATATACTCCTCCTAAAAGCCACGGCGCCCATAGGAGCGCTTGCGGCGCGCCACGAGTGCCCTGGTGCGCGGCCGTTTCCCAGCGCGCCGACACAACGCCTCTTCCTCAGCCTCGCAACTCGTGAGGTGATGATTGGCGGCTTGCCGGCGGGCGAGCGCGATCTTACCGGTGTGGTGATCCGGCGCCAACAGGTACTCCTCCTGGCTGGAAGCATGCACCCGGTCCACATACTGCCAAGCGTAGATGAGGCGCTTGGGCCCGACTGCACTCAGGGCATTGGCACGGGCGTCCTCCGCCACCCTCACGGCCCTCGCACGAGCCTTCTGCCAAAGAACCAATTGCTTGACTCTCTCGGACGTGACATAGATCTCCCAGAAAGCTTGTTCCGCCGTGCGCTTCTCTTCCTCGGCCTTCTTCTCCGCCTCTATTTTGGCGCGCTCTGCTGGAGGCAAAGCCTCCCACAAGGCGACATCCATTTATTTCCAAAGCTCCTCAAGGCTGGGGGGCTCGGTGGGCGTTGCGGTGTTCTCCTCGTAGCGGGGAGCCGACGCGTCCTCCAATGCGCGTGTCGGCGAGATTGAGAACGCCGACGCGTCCACCTCAATGTGTCGCGGCGAGGAGCGGAACGCCGACGCGTCCTCCTCGACTAGTGGTGGTGAGGAACGGAACAGCAACGCGTCACGTCGCGGCGAGGAGCGGAACGCCGACGCGTCCTCCTTGACTAGTGGCAGCGAGGAACGGAACGGCAACGCGTCGCGTAGTGGCGAGGAGCGGAACGCCGACGCGTCCTCCTCGACTAGTGGCTGCGAGGAACGGAAAGGCGACGCGTGACCGTCCGCGCGGTGCAGCGAGGGGCTCGTAGGGCTTGGGAGGGGAGATGCCATGGTGGTCGACGTGAGAGGGAGGGGGAGGAGATAGCTATGAATGTGAATGTGAGCGGGAGGAGATAGCGATGTCGTGGGAGGCGCAGTATTTATAGCAAGCAATGGCACACCTATGTAAGATATGGACTGAGCTGCACTGACTTAACTCAGGTCCAGTTGCGTCACTGACATGTGGGCCAGTACACTGCTGGGCCCGTATGTCAGTGACCCAATGCACCTGAAGTTAAGTAAAAGCTACGTGGGCATATTTGTTGGAGTAAATTATGGGGGAGCGAAGGGGTGGAAATATTGCTGGTCACAATGGATTGAATGAGCATGGGGGGAGGAGAGTCATGCATGCAGATTTTTTCACACGGGGTGGAGTGGTGGGACCGCCGGAGGGAGAAGGGGAGTTTGGCAGGCATATTGTTTCCACACATGGAGAGGAAAAGATTTGGAGACGAACGGGCTTCCTGCAGGTATGGGGAACGGTGCATAATAAGTCATGTTGCATGCCGGGCTAGGTATAGTCTCAAGTCATTAAAAACATACACGCCCCACACATGTTCATATTTCAAGGTGCACTAAATTATTGCATGCGATGATTAAGGCTGGCCATCATGGTGGTATCTTAGCTGGTCATGGGATTTCATTGATGCCTGTCAAAGCGTGGAGGAAGCGGAGATTAGGGCTTGCATTGCCGATCTCTACATAGGTATTCTCTTCATAATCCTGTAATTTTAGAGACTGATTGCGCTTTTGTGGTAGTGTCTCTTGCATTGGGGGACTATGACAGTTCTGCTATGCGTGACCTGAAGATGAAAGCATTGAGCATCTCGAAGTTGATCAACAATATTCAATTGTCAAAGATTAGCCGTTCGGCCAATAAGGTGGCACACTTAATCGCTAAGTATAGCTTTGATAATAGATTAGATGGTATTCTTGTAAATAACGTACCACCCTGTGTGGTGAATATTGTATCGAATGAGTGTACTGGTGTGGTTGGTTAATTAATATAAGGTGGTGTTTAAAAAAAGTATATATTTGGTCAAACACTTTGCAAATGCTTGACGGGAGTAAAAAGGACCAGAGGGAGTATCATGCATGCGGAGTAGGCAAAACAAATTGCTCATTTTTAGCCGGTCGAAGTCTCAAAGGGCGCGACCGCGCGAGGGAGGCGAAGGTCATGGGAGGCGCGATGGTTGATGGAATTAAGTGAAGTTACATCCACGCGCCAGCATGGCGTGCGAACAGGCAGAAGCTATACCGTCAGGCCTACGATATGGGTCTAGTAGACATGACATCTAGTGGGTCCCGCATAGTTCTCGAGAACTCTTTGGGGGCTTGCAGCTGTTTATCCACCGAGCAAGCCAGCAACCCCACGCCGTTCGCATGCCCTACTCGTCCCCGTCTTCTACCTCACAACAGTTCGCTCCCAGTCGTCCCGTCCTTTCACATTAGTTCGCTCCCAGTTTTTGCGGGGTACAACAGTTCAACGTCTCCTAACCCTCCTCCAAAATCCATGGCCTCCCAAATCTCCATGGTCGCCACTGAGTACCAGGTTAGAGCCATCACCGACGATCAGTTCATCATCATCTACACACGTGGATCCGCAACGGTGAAAGCATGGCTTGCTTGCTTCCTACACATGTTCAATAGTTCAACGGATGAGTGGGTCGCTGGGCTAGATGTTGAGTACACCACAGTCGTGGGACGAGAGAAGGATCTAAAGGACGAAGAGAGGAAGAAGCCCACCATGATCCAGGTTTGCGTACATAACATTTGCTTGGTCTACCACATATGCCATGCCGACGTTGAGTGCCAGGATTTTAAGAACTTCCTCAAGGACAGAAGAGTGAAATTCGTTACTGTAGGCTTTAAGAACGACAAAGAAGTCCTGCGTCGAATAGGTCTCATTGTAGGCCAGCCCTTCGATCTCCAGAAGGCAAGCCTAGTGTCCTCCTCTCAACCTTCAATGCTGACCCTGGCAGCAGCCATGATCGATCCTTCGTACGCTAAACTGAAGAAACCTCATCACGAGTTTCATCATGCATGGGAGTCGAAGACATTAGATGAAGATCACATCCTGTACGCATCAATGGATGCCTACCTTTGTTTAAATATCTACATGGGTTGGATGAAGAAGCAGAGCCCAGTGTCCGGTTCAAGCAAAGAAGCGTCGGCGAAGAGGAAGAGGAAGAGGGACGAGGACGAAGTCGAGGACGTGGACTCGGACTCCGAGTAGGTGGCAGTGCCGTCGCTCATACTGTTTCTACTGCAGTGTCAAGCTGACTAGTTGCATAGTTTATTTTCAAGGGTGTGTTGTGCTGAGGCCCCAACAGAACTATGTTTATGTTCTTTCTCGTTATTTGAACTGTTTAGTACATAGAGTAGTACTAGTACTATGTCTTACTACTGTTCTTCTTGCAGTTGGTACTACTGCTCGTACCTTCGTCTTCCCACTGTACTTAATACGTTCGTACTAGTAGTATAATTTGGGTCAGTCGATTTGTGAAAGAAGTTCGACGGAGCGAAGGAAGAAGACGGCAGAAGAGGTGGAAGAAGCCCTTCTAGCCATCCATGTTGCATCAAACGGCTCACATGAGTCGACTGACCCAAATTGCTCCTTTAGATTGCAGGATCCATGTGGCATTTAAGATCTTGAAGGTAGATTCTGCGTCCACACCCGGTCTGCGGGCTCGACGCGCGCGCGACCGGCTTCCGCCACGACAGCCACCATGCGCGCCTCCTCCGCGCGGGCGAAGAAGACAATGACACGCTAGTTCCTCCTCGCCGGCGTGCTGGAGCACGCGCTCGTCCTCCTCTTCGTATGTTGCGTGCATAGACGCGGCTCCACCAGCTGCTCGCGTGCTTGGCAGCGCGGTGGCATGGCGAGGAGGGACTGCAGACGATGTGAGTGGGCGAGCCTTCGGCTTCATGGCACAGGGATGGCGGCGACACGGCGGTGATGGGCGAGAAATTGTTGGCCGGAGCAGGCGGGCGCCGGCATGCGCAATGGCGGCGGCGACATATTGATGAGTGCGCGTATGGGAGCTTACTTTAGTTTTATATGAGGTTGGTAAAACTTAAAAGAAAACCGTACGAGTACACGTAAACATTAGACTTAGGCAGCAATTTTTTTTTGTAGTACCACAGCCATGATACGGAATCCTGTGCAAGCGCGTGAACCGCGGCCGCGCGGTCGATCGAACGGTGCATCACCGTGTCGCGCTCGAAGGACATCCATCGAACCTTTTTGTGTGTGTGAAAACAATCCTTGAATATTACTCAACTTTTTTTCCTGGGAAAGTTCTTGACGCTGCAATATTTCCATATATTTGAATTTAGCTCCAGTTTGTGTTTATTTGGATTTGGACATTTTAGGTGCGCCCTAGTTTTTTTAATACTTATTTTGTGTGTGTGACTGAGAGAGAACGTGTGTATGTGTCCATATGTGTGTTGTGGCGGAAGGGCAATGTGGAGACGGTGTGCGTGTGATACAGACATAGAGAGGTGTGAATGTGCAAACGATCATGCATGAGTGAGACATAGACAGATGCCGATACGTTGTGTATACATGAGAGAACGGTCTTCTAGTTCACTTGCGTGTGTGTGTGAGAGAGAGAGAGAGAGGGAGGGAGGGAGAGAGAGAGGAGCATCCGTAACACAACAACCATCTCTCTCGATTCGTCCGTCCCTCGCACGATCGCATGCAACATATGCATCAACGCGCACATTTTGACACCCTCACTCGGCCCCTGCCCACCTAAGGGCCCGTGCAATCTCTTCGTGAATACCCATTTCTCTCCTTAGGTTTGTTTTCTCTCAATATCTGACACACACACACACACACACACACACACACGCGCGCGCGCGCGCGCGCACGCACGCAACACAACACACACACACACTCCCCCGAGCACACAATTCATCCCCATCCAAGGTTATACGGCGACCACTCTCGCTTGTGCTTCTTTGCACCCCAACATGCACAACACCTCAATCTTCGAAGAGGGCATCGAGCAGATCGAAGACGGCGACCACACCGCTCTAGAGAATGCGGGGTCATTTGGAAGCAGGGTGATGTGACGACGACTGACTGACTCCTCCCCCCACCCTCTCTCTCTCTCTTGCACAAAATTACCAATCCCTCTCTCCCCCGCACAAAATTGTCAATCCCTCAACCCATGAGATCCTTCCCCTCTCGTCCATGTTTTTCCAGCTCTCTCATCAAACATGTTGTCTCTTCTCCTTCCACGTATACAGAATCACATATATTACATGTCTCCATCTTTCTCACAGACCTAACTTCTTCCTCTCTCTCTTTCTCTCTCTCTCTCTGTGTGTGTGTGTGTGTGTGTGTGTGTGTGTCTCGTTAGGTTCGTCTCCTACTCTCTCTTCCACGTACATACAATGTTTCCCACCCTATCTGCTCCATCTTCAAAAACTCTCTCTGCACGTTTAATTCACACAATGGGATATGTCAAAATGTTGCTTCTACAATGGCTGATGTAGAGTTTTGGTTGTTTTTGTTGCATCCTACAAAGTAATAACTATGAAATGCATTTAGATTCTCATTTGACTGGGATTATGTGAGTTTGAGCATGTTGTGAAGTACTATAGACCTTGTATACATCTTGGGATTCGACAATGATTGTAACTACTGAATTGTATAGACCATTACATTCGAAGTCAATAGCCTAATATATTTATTTCACAATTTCAACAAATGATTAGTTCACTACAAACTAAGAAAACAAATGTGTACCCCTCCGTTTTTATTTAAGTCCACGTATTAGCATTGGTCAAAGTCAAGTTTTGTAAACTCCCAGAAAGCATATAACAAAAAATATTAACATATACAATAACAAATAAATACCATTAGATTCATTATTGAATGTACTTTCACATCATACATATTTGTTATGGTAAATGTTTATATTTTTATATAAACTTGGTCAAACTTTAGGAAGTTTGACTTCGATCAAACCTAATATGCAGAGTTTACTACTACTACTCGCTAGTTGCTTAGCCGAATCACTCAACACGCCACACGGGGAGTCCAGTGTCACAAAATTTTGAGGTCGGTGGGAAAATCTCCGCGACCCTGATTCGAGCCTTCGGAACAGGCCTACGTACGATGCTTGGTAGGGGGATGTTTTCGTAACTTCAGGTTCACCCTACCCAGCCAGCCCCACCCCGACACCCAGAGTAGTACACCTGAATACTCCCCATTTTCTATCCCCACCGCAAAATAGACTTCTCCACGGCACCGCAGCCTTCGTGCTCCTACCCTTTACATCGGCGCACTCGTCCACCGCAGCGCATCTGCCTCATCGACGACCTCGTACGCCGCACTAGAGCCATCCACCGTCGTTGTCATAGACGGAGCCTCTTCCCCGGCATCGTCTTCCACGGTCTCGGATCTGCTTCCCGGAAGCCGATGCCAAGCGCATAAGTACCACCTCGTGGACAATGAACTGACTCCCGTTGCCGACCATGACTCACGGAGGCCGCCGCGACCATCGTTCTCCTCCTCGATTGGTAATGTGTGTATTGAATCACTTAGCAGTACATGTGCAGTTCCAATTTTGTTCATACCTACCCTTCAATTTTCCTGGGTGCTATTGTTCTCGTAAAAGTAATTGGTTATAGCCTCCATTGTCCAACAGAATATCAGCTTGTAATTGTGCGTCGCTCTTGTATCGCGCTGTGCTTGGGTAGGTTTTTCATCTGCAACCAGCAGTGTGGCAAATGATGGAAAGGTTTTTAGAACTAGCAAGATGCCCATGCGTTGCACGCATCAAGATGCATTTGTATGAGTAGTTTATCTTGTGGGAGAAAAGGATGAACGAGGGAAGGCCTTATTTGCAAATCTGGAGAGGGGTATGGGTATCTTTTTGCAAAATTCCCATTTGTTTCTTTCCTATCTGTCAGATATAAATCGAACGACCTATATTGCAAGAAAAAAAAGTATAGAGAAAAAAAGTAGATAGTAAAGGAAGTAGAGATAAATATTAAATATTAAATATTAAATAAATATAACCGTAGAGAAGAGAGTATAGATAGAAGAGACGTCAGGAAAGGATCGCGCGCGCGGGAAAAAAGCGGCCGGGCATGCGCTAGTTTTGGCGCGCGGCGTCCGGCGCGCTTTATAAAATCCAACGCCCTCCCATCGCTCTGTGCCTTGCCACCGCTCTGTGCCTCGCCACCGCTCTCTCCCCGCTCTTTTTCGCCTCGCCACCGCCGCGCCACCATGCCGCTGTGTCGCCGGGAAACTTGGGGATACCGCGGCGTCGGCGCGCGCCCCTCCGGCGGCTTCTCCACTGAGATCCGATTCCGCGGGATGCGCCTCGGCCTCGGAAATTTCGACACCGCCACCGAGGCCGCCCGCGCGTACAACGCGGCGGCGTGGCGCCTCCGGTGGCCTCATAGAACATTGAACTTCCCTAACATGCCAACGCGGGAGCGGGCGCAGGAGCTCGCGCCTCTGCCGCGGCTTAGCATCGACGAGGATCGTCGCGACAATCGGAGGTGGGAGCACCGTCTCGGCATCGCCGAGATGGACGAGGAAGCCATTGTGCTGTGGTGCCAACACTTCCCGCAGGACATCATCAACGAGTGCGAGTTCTACGCGCAAAGCAGGCGGAGAGGGATAAGAGGAGGGCGGAGCGAGCCGCCTATCGCAAGGACAAGTGTAGGTGAAAAGCGGATGCTCAATTCAACATGAGGCTAGGAGCAGCGTCACCCTGGGAATCCGACAACGATCGGTATCTTCACGCCTACAGTCAGACGTCGGAGGAGGACATCACCGAGGAGCAGTCGGACGACGAGGAGTAGTTGAATTATCTTTTTTGTATCTATCTATGCTGAGAACTATCCTCTACTCTCTAGTATCTACTTCTCGATCTCAGCACTATAAACGCTTTTTTAAAGCGCCGCGCGTTGCGATTCTGTTGGAGATGCTCTAACATGGTAGACGAGTTCTTTAATGTTGCCCACAAGATGCGCGAGTATTACTACTAGTATTTTTCTTGCCATGTTGAGATTTTGAAACCACGAGTGTGAACATGCAAAGGAGCAATGAAGACCAAACACGGGATATTCAAGACATATTCAAGGAGCGTGGCAAGTTAAAGAGGAGCTGCATCGAACCTGTAAAACGAGCTTTGGTAAGTAACACCCTTTAAATTACTTTCGTTTAGCCTTGTGTTCTTCGATGTGTATATGTTGTAGTTTCTGTTTCTCTTAAGCATGGTGTTCTTCAATGTGTAATAAGAAGAGTCTTAATCGTCCTAATGCTTTCATTTTTAACTTGATGTAGGAAGTGGGTGTTCTCACCGTGTAGTCTGTTTTTATATTTCTTTTCCTTTTGAATTTACTTCTCCGAGTTCTGTTTATCTGGCTTCTACTAAATGGATCTAGGTTTCTCTGAGTATTGATCTAAAAAAGAAGTAACTTCATTTCAGGATGCAGTTCCTGCGAGGAGGGAAGTATGGTCAACCTCGACATCATGTTTCCAAAATGAGGCTGGATTACACACAAGGTGCCAGTTCCCTAATGATGTTGGATTAGACACAAGGTGCAAATTCCCAGATGATGTTGGATTACACACAAGCCAGGTGGAGTCGTCAGCTGTTCGTGTCCTCGTGGCATTAGTAAAGGCTGAAAGAAGGCATGCAGCAGCCCTTGAGAATGTAGCTGAGTTCCTGAAGAAGCGAAAAGAGCAATCAGATGCTCTCTTCACCCAAGCCAAAGAAGAGATGGAAGAAGCCAGAAATAAGCTAGCAGAGGCAGAGCAGGCTAGGCGTCCCCTGCTATCTAAAACTGTTGTCAATACAAAATTTCCTTCATAATAGCTAGGTTCAAATGTTTATCCAGCCAGCATGCCTGTTGTGATGTATGTGCATCTACTGATGTGGCACAAAATGTTTTTTCGGGTCATGTAATAACAACAATTACTTTCCAAACAATAACAGACGAAGCATTGGACATGGTATAGTTCACGCGCAAGCCCAACATTCCAAGTCCAACTTCCACATCAAACTCATGTTCACAGATATCTGCACATTCATACATAATGTCCACAACCATGATACACTTCAAAGCCAAAAAAAATGTGAGGAGAGTTATAAATAAAGAAAAACCTCTACTAGTTCCTGCTACCAGTGCGAGCACAACAAGTCAAGACCATGCATAAATTAATTATATTTTAGTCATTTTAATCTAAAATGCTTGTCGGCTCGCGGAAGGACGTGTTGCCGGCACACACGCGGAGTCAATGAAGGCAGGCGGGGCAGTCTTAAGCTGGTTGCACGCGGCGAGGAGGCGTGCTCAGCCGGGCCTGCAGCGAGTGCGGCCCTCTTGGCCGACGCGCCGGTTCAATGCCTGCGCTATGAGAGGCCGCGTCCGTGTCAGAGCAATCACTCCCTCCAGTCCTTTTTTGTTTGGGTATAACAAAATCTCGTTTTCCATTCACATCTTACAAGTAAAATTCGTGGACAAACTTTGACCCAAAGTACGATGGGGACTAGTAAACCAAAATGGAGGTAGTAGATTTTTTAATCAAAGAAGGGTTTCCCCTTCCGATTACTGAAAACCAGCATCTAAATCTAAACCATAGTATTTTCCCTAGAACTACCAGGTTCAACATCTCGTAACATAAACCCATACAACCATACGCCAAGGAGGTACGTAGTACTATGAATTCCATTTTCGCTCCATACCAATCGTTCTAAAAACTACTTACTACTTATAACGTGCCATTTAAAACCGGAACTCTTAACCCCGCTAAAAAACGATATTTTAAACGTGGCTACTCGGTCTGTGGCAACTGGCGAGCCACCACGCTCCAAGTCGTTCACCTATGGTCCCGACCATCAACTCCTACAAAGGTGCTCCACCACGTACCCGGTACCCACGAATGCAGCAATCATGCACCTAGGGTTTTAGGGTTTATTTGTTAACGTCGCCTTTACGTAACACTCATGTGTGCGAGACAGCGAGAGGCCGACTGCGTGCGTGCGCCTCTTCTCTTCGTATATGTACTCCACCGTTTGTCTGGTGTCCAAAAAATTATAATAACTACTAGCAATGTGCCAATGCGTTGCCACACGATCAAAGTAGATTAATACATATTCACCGATTTGATAGAAAAAAAAGTCTAGTTTTGAAATATGTATATCACTAAAAATATGTTATGTTTCACTCAAAATATATTCCTTTGGCGGTTTTGATGAGATAAGGGAGGCATGTTGTTGGTTTCAAGATTCGAGAAGTGGTATATGTCTAATTTCTACTCTTACTAGCAAGATGCCCGTGCGTTGCACGAAACATCAAAATCTCGTGGGAGAAAAGAATGAACGTGGGAAGGCCTTATCTACAAATGTGGTGAAGAGTGTGGGTAAATTGCCATATTTTCCTTCCTATCCATCAGATATAAATCGGACGACCTACATTGCAGGATGGCAGGCCCACCATCATCACCAACTCTATTTTTTATCCCTACTCTTATAAAAAGCATTGTCGGTGATGATCGTGTGCCTGCCATCCTGCAATATAGGCCGTCCGATCTATATATGACGGATAGGAAGGAAACTATGGCAATTTTGCAAAAAGATACCCACACCCCTCTCCACATTTGCAAATAAGGTCTTCCCTCGTTCATCCTTTTCCCCCACAAGATAAACTACTCATACAAATGCATCTTGATGTTCCGTGCAATGCATGGCATCTTGCTAGTTGTTGCAAAAATCCCATGTGTGTGTGAGAGAGAGGGAGAGTGGAGGAGGATGGAGTGCATGTGTGACAAAGACACAAGTAGTGTGTGTGCGATAGGCATCAGCTTAAAATGAGGCGATAGTGTGTGTGTGCACGATCGAGAGGGCGTGTCTCAAGAAGAGAATAAAAAGCTACATAGATACAAGGAGCGAGAGAGAGACATGTATGCGATGGTGGAAGCATGAGTGTGCGGGTGTATAAACCTATCTAGAGGCTAGCTAGTCGATAAATGCTTGTGAGAGAAATACGAGTCGGGGTGCGAAAGCGAGAGTTTTGTGTGTGTGAGAGAGAGACGGTAGTCGGGAAGGGGGGTGGAAGCAGGAGTTGTGTGTGTGTGTGTGTGTCTGTGAGAGAGAGAGAGAGAGGAGACGGTAGTCAGGGTTGTCTGATCGGTGTCAGTCTGGGATGTAGACGAAAAGGAGACCGCAACAAATGTTGTGTCTACAGGAGAGAGAGAGAGAGAGTAATTTTAGTGGTATGAGTCATATGTAGAGACATATAGGGTGTGAGAGAGAATCCCATAGAGAGAAAGACAATGTGAAAGACGAGTGGAGACTATGTGTGTGGCGGTGAAAAAGAAAGCTTAGGTACCGAGTGATACCAGAGAATAGTAGAGATGTGAGAGATAATGAAAACCGTGTAATGTATAATGATAGGGAGAGTGTGACACTTCTCAAGGGAGACGTCGAGAGACCATGTTTGCGAGGATAGGAGAAACATGAAGTGAGCGTGCGGGTGAGGTGGAGAAAACAGAGTGATGGCTACCTGAAGGAGCATGCATGAGAGAGAGATGGGCGTGAAAGGAGTGAACAAAAAAGGGATTCAAATATTTGAATTCGAGATGATGATACATGTAATCCATACTCAAACCAAAATTGATCTATCAAACATGCATACTCATATGAATTCACGCACATCTATGTTATTTAATATGTAGATATTACTGATCCATACATTTTAGTAGAACATAATTTGGTTAAAAATTTTCGAATTCAACCTTAAGATTTCGAGATCGTTGTATTTGTAAATCATATTATACATATAAAGGAGCAGAATTCTTTGTTGTGCTTTTGAAAGTATATATGTAAAAAATGATGTATATAGAATGTAATTCCAATTGAAAATGGATCCCGCCCGAAAAAAATAGTAGAATACAAACGGGATTTGAATTGAGTTGGCACGGTAAACATGCACTGTGCAAAATTTGAATGAAGCGGGGAAAGTCGCAGTAACCGCCCGAAACCAAAATTTGCGAGATGGAAATCACTACTGCCTATCCCTGCCGCGCAAAGCCTATCTGCTGGATTTCTATAGGTTTCGATAGGGGTAGGTTTGTAATTTCACCCAAACGTGACGTAACCGCCTCTCACCCGGATTCATACACGGTGGGCGCCAAAACACAGTGTGCCCTCGGCCGAAATCGACTCCCTCCCTGATTCATATTCATACACGGTGGGCGCCAAAAACAAACTCTCATCGGCAAATATTCGGTGAATGCAAGATTACCGTCCTATCCCCAACCGACTAATGTTGCTGTGATGTAGTAGAAATTTGAAACGGGGGCTAAGTTTGTAAATTTCCTCGCATTTGAGACAAGCGCACCCTGACTACATGGTTCCCCCCTTCCTCTCTACCTCCCTTTGCCCCATTCGTACTCCGTGGGCGCCAAAACACCCTCTCCACCCCACCCTCCTCCGTCCGCCGCTGTCCGCCACCCCATCCATCGCCATCCTCCTCCACCATGCCGGAGCTGATACCCCGACACCGCCGTCCATTACAAGAGATCGACCTCTCCCATCCATGCCTTCGGACCGGGATCCTTGCATCCCGTCCTCTCGCTTCATCCCCGCCGTCGTCCACCTTGTCAGCGCCGCTCCTACGACCGTCTCATCCACCACGCCCCGCCGCCACCGTCTACCCTCCTAGATCTGCTTCCACGCCGCCGACAGCCATCGCTACTGCAGCACCATCAAATTCTCACCAGATGCGTACACGGCGCCGCACCAGAGGCGGTACTCTTTTGTATCTGCTCAACTTATTTATTGCAGCAAGAAAATAGATCGCCACTGCTTTACTCTGATTTCTTGTCTTGGTTGCGAAGTTGCCTTTGTCCGGTTTGCACCTTCAGATCCGCCATGGCACGCTCAACACTATACTCCCAATGCTTATGGTTTTCCCCTTTTATATTCCACACTAGTTAAATCACAGTAGACTAAATTTCAAAATTGGGTCAGTCGATTTTTCAGAGCTCG